>NW_022589741.1:2482426-2808109 GCF_004348235.1 Phoca vitulina | reverse complement strand
AATCTGATGGGAGAGTAGCAAATTAGGGTACATGGTAGGAAAAGCTGTTATGGACTCAGGCTGAAGCTACCATACTACTCTGGGCCTTTTTTCTATTTGCAATAGAAAGCCTTTAGAAGTATTTAATGGAGGAGTGATAAAGAAGCATAGCATCAGAAAGGCCAAATGTATTCAAATATTTCAGTTAAGAAATAATAGCTTTTAGGCTGGGGTTATACTAACAGAGAGGATGACAAGTGGTGACATCTGATCTCTTTTGGAGGTAGAGTCAACAAAAACCATGGATGGATAGGCTGTGGGCTAATGCAGGAAGAAGAGGAATCAGGATGAATCTTGGTTTTGGTTGTCATCCAGGTGAAGGTTATGACTAACTGAGGTAGAAGAAAACTTGTAGTTGAGGGAAAACTCAAGAGAAACAGATCTCTAGGCATGGACAAATATTAGGAGTCCTTCCCTGTACATGTTCACTTTGATGTGTGTAGTACATCCCAGGGTAGACATTGAATACACAGGTGGATTCAACCCAGTTGTTCACAGAAGAACCAGGCCTAGGAATAGCTCTGGGGATTCAGGAGCATGTAGACAGTAGGTAAGATGATGTGCCTGATGAGGCTGCCTGGGCAGAGGTGACTCACAGAGGATAACAGAGGGTCCAATGTAGAAAGACCCAACTTTTAGACGTGTGGCAGGAGAGCGAAAGCCAGCAGCTTGAGGAAGAATGGCCATAACACACAGCATCACAGAATCCTGGAGAACACTGTTCAAGGAAGGAAGAAGATGCGTTCTGCCAGATTAAATGCTGGAAAAGCAACAAATGGTCAGTGGGAACTTTGATCACAAGGATTTGAGGGTGAGAGTGACAGCCAGGGTGTGTTGCACACAAGAACAAAATGACAGTTGAGAAAGTGGGAACAGTGCAGCAGGGCACCACCTTTAAGGAGTTGTGCTGAGATGTGGACTCGGGACAACAGCCGAAGGGGAAGGGCATGGAGGGGAGGTGTCTGTGAGACAGAGGGGTGTGAAGGCACATGATATGCCATGGGGAGAACATAGCGGGGGGAAGAGGGAGACACGGATGGGATGGGGCTGAATAAAGGCCTGAGTCAAGTTCTTGCGGGTGAGAGGAATTGGAATTCAGGGCACAAAGAGAGTCATTTAAGACAGGAGGAAGTATATTCCTTCCTCTTACTGGGGAGGACAGTAGATGGGGAGAGATGCAGGCAAATTAACAGATTGCTTGGTTCAAAAGATGAAATCATTCTTACACAAAAATACTGGAAGGAACAGAAGGCTGGTTTCCCTCTGGAAAAACAAAAAGCAGGAGAAGGTGGCAGATACCTGGTGGCTATTTTCAAGTATCTGAAGGTAATGATTCATTAACAAGCAGTTATAAACTTTTAATCTGTGCCAGACTATCATTCTAGATGCTGGAAATACAAAAATTAAACACACCTTCCCTGTCCTAATTAAGCTTACCATACAGTAAACACAATTAAGATAAAATATAATCATTGTTTTTCTGGGGGCATTTACATAAAATAATCGAAACACAAGGTAAGATATTTTGAAGCCACAGAAATACTCATGAGCTTTCAGCGGGAAAGGAATTAGACATTTTTCTGGATGGTGCCAGTGCAGGAAATACATACCAATGCTTACAAGGTTCAGGCTTTGGGATCCTCAGAACTGTTCAGAGTGCTTTAGAACACTGCAAGGTCCCCGTTAGTGGAGACATTTCACTAGTGGTAATAACAACACAGTAGGGATACTGTGAGTGGAGTTCAGATATCTGAATGATGACTTGACCAGGCCAGATGAGCATGAGGCCTCCTTCCAGATCTTGGGTACTGTGCTTATGTGAGTCTAATGTGCTGGGTATGAAAGATTAGCCCATGTCATGACCACTGACAAAAACAGAAACTGGCGGTGGGGTCAGCAAGAAGCAAAAAGAAAGAGGGACTACTCAAGATTTTTGTTTTTGTCATTTTTTATACAAAATGGTTTTCTTGTTATATGAAGCTTTTTGAAGGGATGGCAGTAAGCATTGCCAAAGAATGAGAGCCCGGTGAAAAGATCTCCGTGACTGCAAGGCAGGGGGTGCTACTCCCTAAAGAGTTATTTTTTTTTCTGTCATAGTCATTCAGGAAATCCAGGCTTCCCAAGTGGACGTGCTGAAGCTGTGTCCCTGTAAGCATTCTCAGGGACTGAAGACTGTGAGAGTACACGAGGTAACACCCCTTGGAGTCGGAGCACACAGGACCGTCCACTCACACTGCATCCTGGGAACCCGCTGGGAATTTCAGTCCTTGGTACAGATGCCTGTGGATCAGCCCACAAGGCACAGGATGTTATTTAATCATGCCATCTAATTAAGTGGCCCTTCCATCAGATTTCCTGTCTGTTTCAGCCCGTCCTCCAACATACTTGAAACTCCTCCCCACCACCGAACCAAAGCCAGGTTCCCGGAGTGCATGCTCAGCTATTGTACATGCTTTCAGTCTGGAGTCCTGTGTCTTTCTGCCTGAGTACCTATTTCCATCCCCAAGTCCTCCAGCCATCCAGTTTTGTGTGGACTTGGGAGGCAAAAGTGGGGAGGCCACATGTAACTCACCCTGTGTCTGTTATTTGCAGATATATCCAGTGATGGAGAAGGAGGGCCGAACACGCCTGGCCCTCATCATTTGCAACAAAAAATTTGACTATCTTTCTGAGCGAGAAGGCTCTGAAAATGACATTTCAGGGATGCAAGGCCTGCTTGAAAACCTTGGATATTCGGTGGTTATAAAGGAAAATCTCACAGCTCTGGTAATGGCCCAGGAGAGTGGGATAAGCTTCCTTCCTCCCCTTTCCTTCTTGGACTTCTTCCTTTGCAGCTGGAAGAACACAGTGCACGTTACAGGAATTCTCTTTCTCCAGAATAGGCATCCCTGGGTTTCAGCCTCTTCCAATGCACATTTTTACAGCAAAGATTTATAGGGTAGTATTTTGCTAAAAATGTTGGATCTTTCTAATGCTCTCAGTTTGGGAGGCACTGATGACTTGATAGTCTATGTGAGACACAACTCTGAGGCCTTTTTAATTTCAATATTATGTGTCTAAATGTAAAGCCAAGTATGCAGTCAAAAAAAAAAAAAAAAAAAAAGATTGTGAGCACACACATACACACAAAGTTGTGATCCTGTCTCTGCCAAAAAATTTCTTGGGTGATTTTGGACAAACCATTTTAAACCTCAGAAGAAATTTGTTAAGTGTCTCTACTTTATGTCGATAGGAAACAGTCCCTTACTCTCTGTCTCACTCTTTTTTAATAAAAACTTAGGGGAACCCCAACATGTAATACAGATGAAAGCAAAGCCTTCCGGTGGGAGAACTGCCACCTCACGTGCCCCTCCTTATACTCCACCTCCCAGCACCTCCCCCAGCCTAAAACCTCTACTGAAAACCACTGGGCTACACACTGTATGAAAAATCCGCTAGGGGTGCCTGGTTTGAGCATCCTACTCTTGGTTTCGGCTCAGGTCATGATCTCAGCATCCTGAGATTGAGCCCTGTGTTGGGCTCTGTACTCAGCATGGAGTCTGCTTGAGATTCTCCCTCTCTCTCTGCCCCTCCCACAACTCTCTCTCTCTTTCTCTCTCTCAAATAAGTAAATAAATCTTAAAAGCAAAACAAAACCCTGCTAACCTTTACATTCTATATGTTTAATTTTCTGGTTTTATGTCAGAACAAAATTTCTCTTACAATTCCATTCTGTCCAAACCGTCTGATTCCTTAAAGCCTGCTCCACCTACTATTTGAGTACAAACTGTAGATGGAGAGCTCCTAGGTAGTGACTCCAGAGATTCTTTCAGGAAATGAAAACGGAGCTGAAGAACTTTGCCACCCGCCAAGAGCACAGATTCTCCGACAGCACGTTCCTGGTGTTCATGTCCCACGGCACCCTAGACGGGATCTGTGGCACGAAGCACAGAGATGAAGAGCCGGACATTCTTCCCGATGACACCATCTTCCAGATTTTCAACAACCGTAACTGCTGGAGTCTCAAAGACAAGCCCAAGGTCATCATCACACAGGCCTGCCGAGGCAGTGAGTTGGGGTTAGGGGACCCAGGGTGGGGCCAGGCATCTTTTTCTATTCGCCTAGCAGCTAGCCTTTGTTTTCCCAGGGATGGGTGACAGAGACAACATTTTAGAACTGCACTCAGGTCTGGGCCAGAAAGAAATTAAGTCTGGGGGCGCCTGGGTGGCTCAGTCATTAAGCGTCTGCCTTTGGCTCAGGTCATGATCCCAGGGTCCTGGGATCGAGACCCACATCATGCTCCCTGCTCAGCGGGGAGTCTGCTTTTCCCTCCCCCTCCGCTGCTCTTTCATGTGCTCACACGCCCGCTCATTCTCTCTCTCAAATAAATAAATAAATAATCTGAAAAAAAAGAGAGAAATTAAGTCTGTATCATTTTTTAAGAAGTGTGAAGCACACCAGAATAATAATGAAAGTCCTGATCCTTTGGGACAAGGTCATTCTAAACGTAAGTGGGCTCTATATGGGTCCCAGTCAGTGAGTTGGTTTTTCTAGTAGTGACATACTTGCATTTTTAATAAATTCCATACTGGAATGTACTGAAGTAAGGGTAGAATGGTAGAAGAGATTTTGTGTGTGTGTCTGTGTGTGTAACTTCTTTCATAAGACAAGGGTGTGTCTTCCAGGAGGTGATGGGGCCGTCTGGGTGACTGATGTGGGAGAAGCGTTTGCGTGGACATATTACCAGCCCTTGCGGCATTATATCTCCAGTGATGCCATAGAAAAGACCCACGTGGAGAAGGACTTCATCGCTTTCAAATCTTCGACTCCACGTAAGTGACTTTAGAGAGCAGTCTCTCAATCTCCTATCAGTTTCCAGATCACAGGCCTGGCTATGATCCTACCTGATCACTAATAGAAGAACATTTCTTCTCTAATAATAGGCTTTATAGAGAAGAGGTTTAAAATATTGAGATTATTTTTATAACTCGAAAGCTGGAAGTCTTGATTTTGGAGGAAACTTTCAAAGTAAACCGGACTTTCGTGAGGATCCGAACTTAAAATAGTGTAACTATAAATAAATGAAGAGTTGTTTTTGTTTGTTTGTTTGCTTGTTTACTTAATATAGCAATGGCACAGAAGTGTATTTTAGTCCCATGGTTTGGTCCACCTGATCATCTACTAGCAGTTAAACAAGGCAATCAAGTAACACTGTAATACTTGCTTCACACATTCTAGAACCTCTTGGCTGGTTATTTGAATCTAGTCTTAAAAATTTAGTTAACATTCAAATGCCTGACTTCAGTATAATGGAGACAATGACTGAAAATCCTTCTTTGGCAGGAAAGACATAGTAAAAGATAGAAACAGAAGATAATGCTTGATCACGGTCAAACCTGTGGGAAATCTATTTAACGGTCATCTATGGTATTGTTTTATGAGTGATTTACAGAACCCAGGCAATTTCCAGAATCTAGTTTACACAAGTCACAGTTCTTTTTAAGAATTTTATTTGAGAGAGAGAGAGTGAGCACAAGCAGGCGGAGCAGCCTCCCCACGGAGCAGGGAGCCCGACACGGGGCTCGATCCCAGGACCCTGGGATCATGACCTGAGCAGAAGGCAGAGGCCCAACCAACCACCAAGGCGCCCCACACAAGTCACAGCTCTAAGTGCTCTGGTGTAGTGATTACAAACCTGGATGTCACAGAATGTCATTACATGTAGAGTTCCGATTCGTAGGTCCAGGGGAGGGCCTGAGATTCACTGGCCCAGGAGGATGCTCTGAGTCTAGTCTGGGGAAACAGGAAACAGGCCGTGTGGGAAACACCCATTCCATACCTGGAACAGCTCTACTTTGTCTTACATGTTGGAGTTTGAATAAAGTTTTATTGGAAAGAAGAGCTCTCTACTTTTAGCTACTAAAGAAGTTAAAAAGGCTTATCCAGCCTGATGTATGCTCTAAGAGACTGTTTAAGTTAAGGGCATGAAGTCTAGTGTGTGTAATTCCTCCATTCCTTTCTGTACGTGTAACGGTGAGCGGAGACACTGTTCCAGGGCATATGACGCCCAGCTGAGGCCGACGTGCTTGCTGAGCCTACGGAGGGACGAGCAGAGGGGCAGAGATGGACTGAGAGGAAGGTACCACCTCACACAAGCACACAACAACTGTCAACCCCGTTATGTGCTTGCAGGAAGAATGTGTTGAAAAATGGACTTAACTGTGTCAATAGTAAGAGAAGGACATTCCAGACGGAAAAAGCAGTGTACACAGAGAGCCTGGGAAAGAGAGGAGCTTGGGAAACAGGGCCAGTGTGTCTGGAGCACCGAGCCAGGGGCCAGTACCAAGAGAGAGGATGGAGGGGCAGGCAGGGGCCGTATAACTTGAGGCCTCATATGTCAGGGAAGGATTTGATCTTTTATGTTGACATGCTTTATTACTAATATTACTTTACAGTAATAGTAATAGGAAATTTTGGTGAAAAGTACATCATGAAATGATAAGACTGACATTTTTAGATGACCACTCTGGGGGTTCTGTGGGGAATGGGTTATGGTACAGCAAGAGGCGATATGGGGAGGCAGGTTAAAATGTGACTGCAGTATCATGGGCCACAGGTGATAATGCCAGTCTTGGGAAGACATAGCTGTTGAATCCAGAAATAATTAGTATGTAAAATTTGTATGATCCGGTGTTTAGTGGATATGGCAGGTGAACAGAAGGGGTGACACAGGGGACTCGAGGTCACCAGGGATGATTGTGGTGCCTTCATTAAAATGGGAATCTTGCAAGAAAGTGTGAAATGCCTTCAGCATACTTCAGGAGGAAAAGAGGAGAGTTACAAGGCTGTATATTTGAGAAAAGAGATCGGCATCAGGATTTGGGGAGATGCTTGCCTAGGGATTATCTTTAATGTTCTAACAATGGACAAAATGATCCACGAACAGAGAACAGATTGAGAAGACATCCCAAAGCGGAGGCTTGAACTGGAGAGACGGAAGTCCCAGTCTGCAGAGTGGATCCGAGAGTATGGTTGGAGTATAAGAAAGCAAAGTAAGACGAGTATGTGTTGTCAGAGTTACCCAGAAAGAATCTATGGGAGTTATGGCCAGTTTCTGATTTGAATGAGGGATCAGGTACAGGTGAGGCTCAGTAAGGGACCGTGAGGTTTAATGACCCGGAGGCCAGGCTGGCCGGGGAGGGGGAGCTCTGCGTGAAGATAATGCGGTAGGCAGACAGCAGCCCGGGGTGAGCGGGCTAGGAGCCTGTGAACATGGTGAGTGAGACAAGCCCGAGAAATGTAACTACGAAAAGGAAGAAGAAACAGGGAGGCAGCTGCAGGTAAAGGGACGGACAGGGGACGACCGGCTGTTTGATCACGCTGCAACGGTGAGGAGAAGCAGAGGCTCAGACAACGTGCGTGGTGAAGAAGTACGGGTACAGTATTACAGGAGCACACAGTGCGGATGGTGAGGAGGGCCAGACTCAAGGCATCGCGAGATCTAGATTCTTTTTTTGATTATATAGTAAGTGCTGAAAGGAATTCTGTTCTCTTCCACTTCCTGCAGTAGTCGGGGGGAGAACTTTGGCTCTGCCTGGGAACACGCAGGGCGTTCTCAACTGAGGGCCCGCGACGGTTTTCTCTGCGCCTGCTGTGGAAACCTGACACCCAGCTTTATCCAGATTTGTCTCTCTCTCCTCCAAAGCATCGAAATCAAACCGTGTCCAAAAGCTATGGCTCTAAGAGTCCTCCACACTTATACGAAGGCCACATCTCCCAATATTTCAATGCCTTTTATTTGCAGATAATGTTTCTTGGAGAATGAACACAGAGGGCTCTGTCTTCATTTCCCAACTTATCTACTACTTAGGAGAGTATTCTTGTTGTCACCATTTGGAGGAGATTTTCCGAAAGGTAGGGTTCTTCTTGTCTTTTCACTGTTATGCCCTGGAAAGCTGTGCAACCATTTTTAAACCCTTTTTTGGGAATCCTGAAAGATCTTAAGCCGTCGTGACACCCCTTCCGGTACCCCAGGTTTGCTTAAAGAGGAGGTTTTTTTGAAGTACCGCATGGAACCAGAGTGAGTTTCTCTGACTCTGATAGCCTTGCTTATTCAGAAAATGCTTTTGATGATACTATTTTGTTCATGTATGCACTATAGCCAAGGAAAAGCTAAAAATTTCTTCTGTGTATACTACCTGGCCACAGCCTTAATACACTCCATAAATTTTCTTACTCCTGAGAGAGAAGTCCAGATTTCCCTCTTAGGAAATCTCTGACGATTTTCTTTACTACCTTAGGTTCAAAATGCATTTGAGAAGCCAAATACAATGATCCAGATGCCCACGATTGAGAGATTATCCATGACACGATATTTCTACCTCTTTCCTGGGAATTGAAAATCCATATGAAGCATCTCAGGTAAATGTCTCCAAGAAACGGATTTGGGTGCTCCCTTCTCAGAGTCTGTACATATAATCTAGAGTGGAGAGCGGGAACGGAGAGCAACTGCCCACTACTCAGTCTCCTCTGCATTTTCTTAATGGCCCTAGGTAAAACCCTGCTTTCATTTGAAATTATCAGAAATTGTAAGTCTAATGGTAGCCAGCTAGAAAATTCTTTAGTCTTCATGTCTCTCAATGACCTACATAGTGAGTAGAAAATATTTTGTTCCGATGAATGCATAAAACAATTGGCCTTGCATAGACAGCTGACATGTGGCTTCCTCCCCAAGAAGTCAGCTGGGCCAAGTCTCATTCCTTCTCTATGTATGATGAGGCCCACCTGGACCACAGGGTTAACTGATGGCTGTTGGGTCTGTGCTGAGACAGTGAGGCCCCCGTGCAGATCCTCCCCTTTGGGGATGATGGGCCCATAGCCCTTCTGTGAAGGCACACCTCATAGTAGAGATTAGTTCTATTTATATCTTACCTCCAATAACACCTTTACTTATGTTTTCTTCTCTCTAATTTTTCCAGGAAAATTGAGCCCTTCCTTTCTCTGTGAATCTACTATTTTAAAAGGTTAACATTTAATCGTGAATATTTTTCTACCGAACTTCCCACTTGCCCACCCTCAGCCAACGCCAAGCTAAAACCACGGTCATACCGTTGCTGAGTTAGCGCTTAATAAATTTTTTTAAAAATAATGTTTGTTTTCTCATTTTATTGTAGAAGTAAATCACTTTCACTGCAAAACAAAGTTTAAGTATAGGAAAACATAAAAAGATAGTTAATGCATAAATAATATGATTACATTAATAGGAGTCCTGATATTAAGCAATGATTATATTGTTGGGATGAAATCTTTGTCATAGAGGGTCAGTCATTTATTGTCCATTTGAGATAATGTTACTAATATTTGACTTGGAACTCCCACATTTATATTTATAGACTGGGTTCTCATTTATTTTGATTTATTTCTAACTTGGCCATAGGATATTTTTAATAATATTTTGTAATGAACTACAAGTAGTATTTTTTTTGAACCCTAGAATGTCAAAAATCTTTTATCTCCGAGTTCATTTATAAGTTCACCTAAAAACATATATCTATATCTATATCTATATCTATATATATATATATATTTTAAGATTTTATTTATTTGTCAGAGAGAGAGAGTGCACGCACGCGAGCACAAGCAGGGGGAGCTGCAGAGGGAGAGGGAGAAGCAGGCTCCCCACTGAGCAGGGAGCCCGATGCGGGGCTCGATCCCAGGACCCTGGAATCATGACCTGAGCTGAAGGCAGACGCTTAATGACTGAGCCACCCAGGTGTCCCCCTAAAAACATATAAAGGCCAGTGTGAATTTATTCCTAAGTAGTAATTTTTTTAAATTATCAGAATGTAATGAGATACCACCTTACACCAGTTAGAATGACAAAAATTAACAAAACAGGAAACAACAAATGTTGGCAAGGATGTGGAGAAAGGGGAACCCTCTTACAATGTTGGCGGGAATTCAAGTTGGTGCAGCTACTTTGGAAAACAGTGTGGAGGTTCCTCAAGACATTAAAAATAGAGCTACCCTACGACCCAGCAATTACACTACTGGGTATTTATCCCAAAGACACAGATGTAGTGAAAAGATGGGGTACGTGCACCCCAATGTTTATAGGAGCAATGTCCACAATAGCCAAACTGTGGAAGGAGCCGAGATGTCCATTGACAGATGAATGGATAAAGAAGATGTGGTCCATATATACAATAGGATATTACTCAGCCATCAGAAAGGATGAATACCCACCATTTGCATCGACATGGATGGAACTGGAGGGGATTATGCTAAGTGAAATAAGTCAAGCAGAGAAAGACAATTATCATATGGTTTCACTCATATGTGCAATATAAGGAATAGCACAGAGGACCGTAGGGGAAGGGAGGGAAAACTGAAGGGGGAGAAATCAGAGAGGGAGACAAACCATGAGAGACTCTGGACTCTGGGAAGTAAACTGAGGGTTGCTGAAGGGAGGGGGATTGGGTAACAGGGTGATGGGCATTAAGGAGGGCACGTGTTGTGATGAGCACTGAGTGTAATATGCAACTAATGAATCATTGAACACTACATCAAAAACTAACGATGTACTATATGGTGGCTAACTGAACATTATAAAAAAATTTAAAAAAATAAAATTGTATTTTTAACAATGAAAAAATTATCAGAATGTTGATTTTTTTAAAAAAAATTACCAATAGGGGCGCCTGGGTGGCTCAGTTGGTTAAGCAACTGCCTTCGGCTCAGGTCATGATCCTGGAGTCCCGGGATCGAGTCCCGCATCGGACTCCCTGCTCAGCGGGGAGTCTGCTTCTCCCTCTGATCCTCCCCCTCTCATGCTCTCTGTCTCCCATTCTCTCTCTCAGATAAATAAATAAAAATCTTTAAAAAAAAATAAAATAAAATAAAAAAATAAAAAAAATTACCAATACATATCTGTATCTGTATATTCATTATTTTAACATTCAAACTGCAAATGAAGGCCAATTTATATAAGCACTAAAAAAAAAAGCTTTACTTTGTTTTAATCCTGGGAACAATATGATTATGTAAAAATATCCCTTTAGAATGGAAAGTTATAAAGAGGGAAGTGAAAAATCATGTGTTCCGTGAAATGATTTATGTTCCCTTTCCTCCATCCTGCTGTCTCTCTCTCTCCCCACATATACAAACTCACAGATGTATTTAGAAACATAACCATGTAAGATACTCTGTGACCTGCACTTTCCTTTTTTCAAAATAACCGCCGAGGATTCTGATGAGTAAGGCAAGCAGCGTGAGCCTGTGAGGGCAGGGGAAAGCCACCCAGGGCTGACTGGGGGGTGGGGGGGTCTCCGAGGTGTCCTCAGGCTGTCCCTTCTGTCCTCGTCACTGAGCACCTTGTATCTCAGAGAGCACGTCTTGGTCAGAGACGCCGTTGGAGTTGCAGCTCTTACTGGTACCGCGAGCAGCCCTCCAGCCAGCAAGAAAGAGGAAGACACAGAAGACTCAGGCCCCTCCCTTTCAGGGAGCCTTCTCTTCCTGGAAGCCAAGAACCACCACTGAGTCCCCACAGAGTAAACTCAGGGCAGCACAGAAATGGTGAAGTGAAGTGTTTGTTCTACGTGGCCAAAGGCCTAGCTAAAAACATGCAGTTTCTATCAGGAAAGGGGGGAAAAAAACAGATACTGGGGCTCTTCGACGGTCTCTGCCAGAGATGGCTTCCATATCTGATGGCTGTCTAATATTCTATTTTACGGAGGTATCAGAATGCATTTTACTATGTTAGGGAATTTCCAAATTTATTATTATCTTACACAGTTTTATAATAAATAAATTTCCTCATAAATACATCTTCAAGTTTCTCTCTGATAATATTACTGGATTACTCTCAGAACTAAAATGACAGGGTCCAAAGCATTAAAATTTAAATCTTCTAAATAGGGTAGTGCTAAAAAAATTGTCCAAATGTGCACTCCCCTTGAGCTGAATGTAATATGGCCCATTTTCCTATATTTTCACCAGCATGATGCATCATCTATTTTGTTCATTTATCAGGCCAAAATCCAAATTACTCTAATTTTTGTTTGCTTTCAAACTTGGTTAAGCATCCTCTCCCATGCTTATAGGTCACTGTATACAAGTTAAATGTTAGCTGGGGCTTCGTCTCGGTCCACCAGCTCTGAGTAGGGCGGCCATAACCTTCCAGGAGCTGCTCGCTGGGCCACCGCTTTGGCTTCAAGCCCTGCCAGGGCTGCTTCTCTTACCTGAAAGGCACAACCTTACTTGAGAATCTGCTCACCCCTTTGCCTGAACCGATCAGCCTTCTCATCCCCACGACGACCTGACTTGCTACTGCCCTTCTTGGGGCATCCACTAAATGAACACCTTATCAGCAGCCTCACTGCTCTAAACGAAATAGCCAGCCTTGTCCTGCTTCTGATACTCCCTACATCCTTACCCTTCTTGATTATTTTTCCACAGGACTGATTACTTATGACACACGACATAATTTACTACTTATATGTGCATCTCAACCCATGAGAATATAAGCACCACGAGGGCAGTGATTTGTTCTCTGTTACGGGATTCACAGAGTTCAGAGCAGTGCCGGGCACAGAGCAGACCCTCACTTCTTGACTAGATGAATGAATCCATGTACAAAACGTGATGTTGTGGAGCTCTGGAGATAAAATACGTATTTTTGCAAATGGCTTTGCAATACAAACTATTTTCTTGGCAATACAAAACTTAGGGTTTTTTGTGGGTTTTTTTTAAGTTAGTGATTAGTTTGTTGG
This sequence comes from Phoca vitulina, assembly GCF_004348235.1. Classification (NCBI taxonomy): domain Eukaryota; kingdom Metazoa; phylum Chordata; class Mammalia; order Carnivora; family Phocidae; genus Phoca; species Phoca vitulina. Next base: position 2,795,321 of record NW_022589741.1, on the reverse strand, counting down.
TTTTTTTTTTTCCTATTTTATCAAACCTACTTATTTTTTTTTTTTCTAGATTCTTCTCTGGGAACATCTATTATTTATGTGCTAAAAATTCGTAATACATTTTTTCCTTCACAATCAAACATCATTCCTTCCATGAACAGTGTTGGTGTGATTGTTCTCTGCCTGATGTTATAGTAGCTGTCAGGAATGTAACCATGAACAAGACAGACAAGTTTGCTACATCCACGGAGCTTACTTAATATAGATAACTAACACACACAGCTAGTGTCTGAATGCTTGTGTCCCACAATTCATGTGTTGAAATCTTATTGCCCAGTGTGACGCTATTAGAAGGTCTCTGGGAGGTACTTAGGGTCACGGGCTGGGCCCTCAGGAATGGCGTTAGTGACTGTATAAGAGGCTACAGGGAGATCCCTGACCCCTTCCTCCACATGAGGATTCAAGGACACGTCTGCAAGGGCCTTCACCTGACTGTGCTGGCACCCTGGTCTCAGACTCCCAGCCTCCGGAACTGTGGCAGTCCATTTCTGCTGTTAACAAGCCACCAAGTCTATGGTACTTTGTAGCCCACATGGACCAAAACACATGTCAGGTTTTAAACTGAACTAAGAATCTTAGTCCAGCTCTGTTCCTCTTTCTAGAAGCATTGTGCTGATGGCTGGCACTTCCATGCACACTCTTGTCATTGCCAGAAACCTTGCTTCGCAAGTTAATTTCTTCTTATTTTTCTCCTTTTACAACAAATTGGTCACCGACACTGCCAATTCTACTTCCTGACTTCCAAATCTCTTCTGTTCTCCCCATACCCACTCTCACCGATTCATGTCCAACAACCTTAACCTTCATCGGAAATAGTGCATAGACTCATCCCTGGTCAACCTCAACCCACATGTGTCTCCTTTGGAAATGTAACTGGACTTCCATCAGAGAGACTGCTCTGTACGGAATGTCAGCCATCGGTCTACTAGCTCCCTGTCCTTCTCAGAACCATATGCAAACCTGGTCTCACAATTCACACACTCTGTTGTGCCCTCACTCCCTTCAACTTTTCCTCTTCCATCTGGAAGCCCATCTACGATGACTTACCCTTCCCTGTGTCATGCTCTCTGTGCGTCTATGTGTTCTAGGTGCCCTTCTGCGTCCTAATCTCATGCCCAGGAATGACCACACCCCCCATTTCCAGAACCCTTTTAGCTGTCTAATCCCTGATTATGCCTCATAATAGTAGTTTAATAATAATAAAAAATAGTCACAGTGGCAGTATGTGCAAACAGGAGAAAAAATATTCATCTTGAATGTTTTTATTTATGCTAGGAACTTGGTAAAACATTCTATAAACATTTCTGCGCTGAAGATTCAGCTCAGATACCAGCTCCTCAAAGAAATTTTCTTTGATAATTTTCTCCCAACTATTGGGTACTCCTCCAGTATGTTTTCACATGTGTTAAGAGGCAGTATGTATCAGACAGGGTCCACGCAAGACAAAAGACACCACTCCATATAGATGAAGCAATTAAACTTAATATAGAGATTTCGCAGTCTGGTGTTCAAACACTGAAAACAAAAAAAGGGAATATGGAGGAAACATAGGTGATATCTGCAGGAAGCATCTAGCGGTCAATTCTAAGGTGGAGGGGTAGTAAAAGAAGGAGCTGAAGTTATCAAAATCAAAATGCTGCAAAATTAGGATGCACACCTCCGAGGAAGGGGCTCGGTGGAGTGCTGTTAGTGTTTTAGAGCCTGGACATGGCAGTGCCAGTTCCTCAGCGGGTGGGATTAGGTGGGCTCTAGGAGTGATGGGATTAGCCTGGATCAGAAACTAACCACTACTTCTGGAGCGAAGGGTCACTGTGGACAGGAACCGAGAAATGAGTAGGTTCTTCTCTCACCCTGGTTTTCTTATCTCCGTCTTTGCTCCTTAATGGCAGAACCTAACGGGAGGTAGGCTGACCAGAGTAATTTGGAGTTTGTAGAATTCCATCCCCAGTACCAGAGAGAAGAGTATCATGCCTGGCATTGTCCTCTGTTGCTGGTCAAGTTCATGCTGCTCCTCTCTTCTTGATGCTACAATAGTATTACCACCACCAACACCACCACCACAACAAAATAATAAAGAGAAAGGTTGTTTACCTGTGTCATTCAGGATTCAATCAAAAGACAGAAGCCTCTGGAAGTTAGTAAAATGGTGTATGTGAGGTTGATGCTTCTTTGTGTATGACTGGAGCCAGAAGTCCACCGGGCAACTGAAGATGGATTTGAAGTGAAGGGAGCAAGACAAGCTGAAACCTGCAAGGATCAGATAGAAGCCAAGATAATGGTCATCAGCCTCTCACTGTTTCCAAGCCTCCAACTTAGAAATGGATGTGTCCTGCAGGAGAAGCTCACACTAAACTCACACCCGGAGCTAAACGTTCATCTGACCCAAGAGTTGTAAAAGCTGAAGGAGAAACTCTGGCTGGACCTGGAGGAGTTGGGAACTGGCTATTTTCTCAAGCCAAGCATGTGAGTGGCAGCTTATGTCCTTCACTGACCATCCATGTTTAAAAAGCACGTGGCTACTGCTTCCAAATCTTCCAAATTTCATGAAAAATATCTCATGTGCATGAAGCTAACTTGAAAATTTGCATGGAAGGAAATTTTGAGAAACCTAGTTCTAGCTTAGCTAAATGGATGTAATATAAAACTAAAAATGTGACCTGCATATCAACACTATAAATATGTATGTATATATGCTTATAATATTGATTTTCTCTTCCCTTCTACATTCTTTTTCTAAATGATACCATTCAATTTCATGGTGTTTAGTATCATCTAGATGTAGAAATATTCTCATTGTATATACTCGACAGATTTGTCTTCTAAGTTTCATAGTAATATTTAACTAATTACCAACTCAACATCTCCTTTGGAGCATAATTCCAAAATTTAATTTGCATACATTACAGGCAGACCTCAGAGACACTGTGGGTTCAGTTCCAGACCATTGCAATAAAGCAAATATCTCAATAAAGCGAATCAAATGAATTTTTTGGTTTCCTAGTGCAGACAAAAGTTATGTTTACACTATATTGCAGTCTATTGAGTGTGCAGTCACATTATGTCTTAAAAAAAACAAAACAATGTGCATACCTTAATTAAAAAATACTTTATTGCTATAAAATGCTGACCACCATCTGAGCCTTCAGTGAGTCATAATCACTGATCACAGATCACCATAACAAAAATAATAATGGAAAAGTCTGAAATATGCAAGAATTACCAAAATGTGACACAGAGACAGGAAGTGAGCAAATGCTGTTGGAAAAATGGTGCCAAAAGATTTTCTCAATGCAGGGTGACCACAAGCCTTTGATTTGTTAAAAAGGTATCACCCTGACCTTACTCCTCAATTTTTAGTCTTCTCACACACGTTTAGTAAATGATACATGTGTAGATCCAGAAAGTGGGGAGTTACACTTGATATCTTTCTCTCCTGCAAACTCCACTTCAATTTGGTCACTTAGATCTGTTGACTCCCTCTCAATTTCATCAATTTCTCATCATCCTGTACTTTCAGCCCAAGCTGAGACGCCATCATCTCTCACCTGAACTACCACAAGCATCTCTTAATGTCATTAAAATATGCAAATTCTCCTTTTTTTTTTTTTTTTTTTGTTAGAGGAAATAGTGGGGAATAGAAAGAATGGATTTTGTGATTATGACACTAATCAAATTAGATGGATCAGCTAATGGCATTCTGTAATGGGCATTTCCTGTACTGTTGAGAATATTTAATTCTGCTATAGAAGACAGGAAAACAAATAGGATGGATGGAATTCGTAAGAAGTATTAAGCACAGATAGTAATATACTAGAAAGTAAATGTAAGAGTTCTAGGTAAAACTCAAAGGAGAGATTTAGTATATATAATGAGTAAGACATAACTTGTGAGACATGGACAGAATTCATATGATCTGGTAAATACAGATAGTAAGTTAGTAATATGTGAGACATGCCAAAGATAGAAAAAAATAGAAGATGCAGTAGAACAAAAATAGGCGGCTTAAAGATACAAAGGGATAGAAAGACCCCCATCATGATCACACCACCTTTAGAGAAGAACTTTTTCTAAAGTTTATTTTTTTTATTTATTTATTTTTAAGATTTTATTTACTTATTTGACAGAGAGAGAGACAGCAAGAGAGGGAACACAAGCAGGGGGAGTGGGAGAGGGAGAAGCAGGCTTCTCGCCAAGCAGGGAGCCCGATGCGGAGCTCGATCCCAGGACCCTGGGATCATGACCTGAGCCGAAGGCAGACGCTTAATGACTGAGCCACCAGGCGCCCCGAGAAGAACTTTTTCACATCAAAATTGGCCACCATTTGTTGTCACCCAATATGGTTCCATTCGGATCCTACATATGCTCTACTCGAGAAACAAAAATAAGACCAGAGGCTGTTCAGCAAGGTGACTGGCAGCTTCTCTTGCCTCAAGTGCACTTCCCCTGCAACTCTCGGGCGGGTAGGTGTGTGTTGGTAGATGAAGAGATTTTCCTCTGTGACCCTCCATTGTTCTGACTGCAAGGCTGGCCGTCATCGCCAAGCCATCTGTTGCGAAGGCTGACACAGCAAGAGAGAAGCAGGATTTATGAAAAATGTCCACATCAGGACTCAGGGAGTGTGGCCCTTTTACCCTTCTTGCGCTATCTAAGTGTATTCCCTTACCTCTTTTTGTTCTTGCTTCTTGCTCAGTATTTTAATTAATCCAATAAGCTATGTTATTTGGTCATTTTAATTTGGTCTGAAAGTCTTTTTGTTGTGTGACCTCTGGGACAGCGGGGTGGTTAGTGTCCTTGACGGCTATCACTGTGTCACGGGAACTCCCCACAAAAGGAATACTCAGTGACTGTAGGGGCCTTTGGTCTTGGAAGGAGACATGGGAAGGAGGCAAATGCTTCTCAGCACCATGATGCCACGGCTGTTAACTTTAAAGTTGGCTCAAAGTCAAATTAATAAAATAAATTTACAATCTGTAATGAGACTAAACTATGTATTCTTTGGGAGAAAATTTGATAAACTTGGAACTGGTATGTTTGCCCTCAAGTAACTGGTGAGGAAATCCATCTTTAACTTTCACTGTTGGAGAAAAGGAGGAAAATTCCTCATCTCAAGATAATGGAGCCCCTGGTTTTTACCGGAGTTAGCAAAACCCAGGCAGGAGAAAGCCTCCACCAGCGTCAGTCAAACATGCGAGGCACCGGACTTGGAAAGATCCAAGGAGGAAAAGGAGCCTGGAGCTCACTGGGGAGTTTCAGTTTCTGAAGGAAGGCAAGTCGAAGAAATGCTGTTATGACAAGTGGGCTTTGGAACGATTTGGATTTTGAAGATAAGGAGAAATGATATCAGTGCCCAGCACGTACACAGAGCACACATGGGAACTCCCAAACTAGGGCACACAGGTGCACGCACGCGCATTTGCACCCGCACGCGCACGCTGGGGTGCGAGAGCAGGAAGGCAGGCCTCTCTCAGCCCCACTCTGTCCTGCTTCCGTGGGCTCTCCGTCTCACAAATGTTTAATCCTCTCCTGGAACTCAGTGTAATTTGGGTCTGACGTGACAATTTTCAGGAAAAACACATCCTTGTTTTCTAATAATTTTAGAACTGGAGAAGGAGGGTTTTGGCTTCTTCCCTAACTGAAGAAAACCACTGAAGAGAAGACACCCCCTGAGCATGAGGAACCCGGAGACTCACATTTCATTAGGCGGCAGGTGATATCCTCACAGGCCAGCAGGCAACAGGAAGGAGAGGCCTGCCCAGCTGAACTCCTATGAGAAGCCCCGTCTCCTGATCACATCAGACCCCGCTCCCACCCCTGCCTCTGACTAGTTCTTCAAACAACAGCCAGAGGGACCTTGGATCAAATACAGAATCCTCAACAGGCCCTCCTGACCTCGCTCACTTCATTTCATACCATTTGTGCTCTCTGAGCCACACTCAGCCGAGCGATTTCTCACCTTGGGGCCTCCACACACTCACACGTAGCTCCCTCTGCTTGAAATAATCTTCCTGTCAATGTCCACGGGCCTAGCTCACACGCCTCCTTCAGCCATCCCTTAACAGGTACTTCTGCACAGAGGCTTGTCTGACCCCTAATATAAACTAGATGCCCTGTTATCTACTTGCATTCAAGTTAGCGATTTCTTTCTCCTTCAGCGCACTTGTCACAATTTGGATTAATACACTTCCCAATGTGGATGGAATAAGCTCCATCAGAGTCAGGACCATGCCTACCTTATTCCCATATCACAGCTCCTACCTGACTATGTGAAACAGAACTGGTGCTCAGAAATATTAATGAGATGAGAAAAACTCCCCCAACTAATATAGATCTTCCCCCAAATTATGTGGATTTGCCGATGCCACAAAGACCGGAGAGTATGCTAGATGGGAAGGAAATAAAATCATATGTAGATAATAATTTGAATATCCTTTTTGACTCAAGTTCAAAGTGTTTTATCTTCATGCCAAGATACCAGAAGCACATCATTAGATACACGGTCTTCATGATTCTTTTAAGAGTGTTAGATATTGATAAGGACTCCTAGAATAATAAAAGAGTCGTGATTTGAGAGACTCATTCCACGTCTTTCCAATTCTATTTGAACAAGAGAAAATCTTCTGAACAAAGAGATTTGTAGCTTTCAGCCTGGATTTCCATTCATTTCCATTCAGATCACTGGGTGACCCCTCAGATCAACCCCGTGTTTGCAGGGAGAGATGCTGATAACATGGGGAAGTTTCCTGATGTGGGACCTACACAGTGATCTATGCTACCTCGGAGGGGGTCATCTTGGTGACACGGCTATAATGTTACCTCATGAAGGACTCAGAAATATCGTCCAGTTCTGATTTCTTCCTAGAGTATAACACAGTCAGCTGTGACGATCTCAACTTCATTATATCGCCCTGGCTTCCGAATACAACAAATCATCCCATGACCCCAGATCATGACTTGCTATGCTCAAGACAAAAACATGTCTTATGTATAAAGTGGGGGTTATTTGTATCCTTTAATAATTTTTCAGTCGTTGTTGCTATTGTTTTTAAGTCCAAAACTAATATAAAGTGATATTATATTATGCATCCTTAAAGCTTTCAGTTGTTTGTCTGCTATGAGAGAACTCATCTACCCAAGGGATATGTTCAGGTAAAGCGCACTGACCACTGTTGGGATTTGTGGGTGATGGTTAATTACATTCTTCTGCCTCCCACTGAGTTCTAAGAAGCGCACACACTATTCAGGGAAATAGAAATAAAAACAGCCGCTTTGTTACCCATAAAATTGGTGTCCTCATCGGATTTTGAACACCTTCAGCCTGAAAGTGGGGTAGCGAGCATCCCATACCAGCAGCCTCCTTCTTGAGGCATTCACAGTCCCTGCTGTGCTGAACTCACTTCGCGGGAGAAGAAAGAATGAGTATTTTCTAAGGACATGCCTCCCAAAAACAGGCAAGGAAGAGGTCGGACTGAGTACATGCCATATCATCTTCCAATCCCACAAATTAGAGAAATCACTCTGCTTCCCACAAGGAGAAGGGAACAGAAAGATAGAAGGAGCAGAGTTTTCCTGGTGTTATTCCTTCCTGGTTAGCAGAACACATCCTTTGTAGGCCATTAGAAATCACGGAAGAAAGAGACCATGGTTCCAGGTAACAACTTTCCTCTTTTATCCTAGCTCTCTAGTTTAAACACCTCTTTCTGCTATGAGCTCCCCTGACCACACAATACAGACAAGTCTATGTTATTTCACTTCACCTGAACTCTTGGTTGCTATCTACAATCATTTAGGAAAAAAAGTGGGGAAAAGTGACATTTAAAATTTAAAGGATGGTAAATTGCATGAAAAAAAGAGAAAAAAACTGTGTAACATACACAAAGTAAGCTAGTTTATTCACTAATTGCATTTAAACATTTTTTTTTGTTTTATAGCATTATAGAAAAATATAAAAAAGCAAAAATAAAAGCAATGCAAACAAATTTTGTTACAAAAAAGAAAATTAAAAAAAAAAAATAGCACAAGATTACCTGCCTACAGTGGATACTGAGAAGCAAATTAGTATCTTATCCCTTTTGAAACAATATGGCCCATAGTTAGAATAATTCTCGTTTTCCTGGTTATTAATGTTTTGAAAGTAGCTATCTGTGGGTCTGAACCAATGCCAAACTCTTTCTTTGGGTTTGTATCTGCCTCTGCATTTTAGGCAGGCAGGTGTCCAGGCGAAGGGTTAGACTATCATGGAAAACAGGCAAGTGCAGTGATTGGTAAACAAGTTAAGGTTAAGACTGACAGATCTAGGAATGGTTCTGGCAAAAACTGAAATAGCCACATCTTGAGTGAGAAAGAAGGTAGAAGTGAGGAGGGGCCAGGACCTGGCCCCCACAGGAATCAAGTGATTGCCTTTTATTAGTCAAACTCTGTTTTAATACAACCAAAGAAAACTCATCCCCACTCACTGATGAAGACATAACGTAGAAAGTAAATTCAAATTTTTTTGTTCTATTTTCTCTCCTACTTTAGTCACATTTAATAGACATTTGCTAGCAGAAATGAGGTGCTTGGTACTGTGCTAGGAGCTGGAGCTACAAAGAAAGGGAAAATGTGGTCCCTGACCTCAAGGCACAGACTGCCTAGTGGGGGAGGCCTCTCATGAACAGGTATTCAACCTTCAAGGTGTGCATCTGGGACCGAGGGGCACACACAGAATGGGCAGGAGGAACAGCTAACCCAGACGTGGATGAGCAAGAAAGGCTCTTGAAGTGGAGTGTGGTACAATGTGTCAACGACAGATCAGAAAGGATGGAGAAGATAATTTCAGGTTACAAAAAAAAAGTCCCAACATAAGTACAAACATAGACGAAAGGTGTTAATGTGGTGTTAATGGGGATTATGTCTCTTTTAAGTTGCTGGTTCCTGAAATGTAAGCTGTAATCATGTCTGTTTGCCTGGGACTCAGTCAGTACCTTCCATGAGAAGGAAAGATAGTTTTTGTAGCTGGGGTCTTAGGCCATGTACACAGATCATTGCCTAGATTTGCTCCTTTATTTTATTTTGTTTTTTAAGATTCATTTATTTATTTGAGAGAGAGAGAATGAGCAGGGGAAGGTGCAGAGGGAGAGGATCTCCAGCAGACCCCTGCTAAGCACAGAGCCTGGCTGTGGGGTTCCATCTCACAAGCCAAGATATCAGGACCTGAGCCAAAACCAAGAGTGCACCACCCTGGCGTCCCTGCTCCTTTATTTTTTTCAACATACCATATGCTTGAGTCTCTTGCCCTCTGCATACCCCTCCCCCGCCCCCAACTCTCAGTCTGTTAACTGGTGTTCTTGCCGCTAAACTTCCCCATTCTGTCCCTTTCTTTACTGCAGTGAAGTTTCCACTCTCCCACTACATTTATTTCCCTAAGTCTCCAGATACATGAGTCCCTGGGTCGTCACACTGCTCCTACCTGACAATTCTATCTTTATTAATCTCTACGAATTTGAACTCCAACAGGTTGCATGCCAATCTCCTGGTCCAGACTCTTCCTTCCGGCTCCACCTTTGACTACCTGCATTCCTAAGCATGCAAGTAATAAGCAACTTTAGGAAATGCCAGATTGTAACCAAAGTGTATATCCTCAGGTCAAAATATTGTTTGAAGAAATGTAGAAGAAAAAGCACCAGACCAGTCAAATAGGTGAGGCAGAATTTATTCCAGACTACAGCAGTAGGGGACAGAGACCGATCTCAACTGGGACAAAAGGAGGGAGTGATTTTAAGCACTGGGGTGAACTAGCAGAGAAGTGCTGGAGGACACGGGTGGAGAGGCTAGGTAGTGCATGAGGCCATCCGTGTTTGCTAACTGGAACTTACAGAAGTGAGGCTCCTGCCTTCTCATGGACACTAGAGGACCAGGGCTCTATCTTTCCTGATAACTTCAAAGAGATAGCTCTCAGGTCTTTGAAACAAGACGCTCCTGGACAGTAAAACTGGCAAGACTAGCAAACTTACATTTCAAGGAGCAGGGAGGGAATTCACAATTTCAAGTTTTCTAAATTAAATGCTCAAAGAAAAGAGAGACCGGGGCCTGGAGTCAGAAAGAAGTCTGCCTCAAATGCAGTCAAGCCAAGGGGAATGTTAAGTCTGTCTTGATCAGATATCAAGTTCATCACATGCAGTCCCAAGCCCATAATTCTAAGCATTAGAAGCTGATTTCTTTAAAGACCATGTTTGCTTCGAAATATTCATGAAAGGCTCAGAATCATATTGACTATTGCTGCTATATTTTGGAAAATAAGATAAGCCTCTAATGCAGAGCTCCCCAATAAACTAATAACTGTTGAATCTTAAAGTCTTATCATGCATCCATCTATCTTCAAACAGGGTTATACCAACACAATTCCATATCCTCACATCATGCTTACTCTGGGGGCAACTGGATGAAAGGTACCTCGGATCTCTGTACATTCTTTTCCCTCCTATTTTATACCCTTTATTCGGTGGGCCCTTGTTGAGAATCTGATGTGGGAACCTAGTGTCCTATAGGTTGGATGAGACTTCTGTGTGGTAGGTAAAGACAGAAATGAAATAACCACATTCATCAATGCTGAAAGCAAAAGGTCAGGGGAAGGGGTTTGCCTGCTGCTACAGACTCAGGGGAAGAACTAGGGGATCCCAGTGCTCCTACCACCCCAGAACACAGCAGGAGAGTCATGGCCTGAACAGCTTGCGTTTCCACGTGTGGCCCACAGCTACTCCGGTGTGTATGTGCGTGACCATGTGTAAGTGATAAAATTCACATAAAATAGAATTCATTCTTTTAACCATTTTATAGTGTACAACTCAGCGGCTTTTAGTGTATTCATAGCCTTTGGCACCCTTCACCCCTCCCTAATTTCAGAATATTTTCCTCACCCTAAAAGGAAACTCTATGCCCATGAAGCAGTCACTCCCCAGCCTCTGCCTTATAATCTTTCCATGCCTATTTGAGACACTGTCTGTAAATGGGACCATGCCACACGAGGTCTTTCGGGTCTGGTTTCTTTCACTTAACATAAAACTATTTTCAAGGTTCATCCATGTTATAGTATGTGTCAGTACTTCATTTTTAAAAATTTATTTGAGGGGGAGGGGCAGAGGAAGAGGGAGGGAGGAGGGGCAGACGGAGAGGGTCACAGTGGGCAACCATAATTCTTTGAAAGTAAGATCGACTCTACTCCTTCTGGTATTACACACTTGTCCTGGGAACGCAGGCTGGTGTCTTCAAGACCACTACCAAGTTGGGGATTAAGGGACTAAGTTAAAATGCTATGAAGTATTCTTACTGAGATTCAGCTGCTCTGTTCTTTTTAACTAAGCATTCCCCTGGTTGCTGTAAGCTTTTGAGTAATATTCAGAATTCCAAAAAAGTTGATTCAGCTTTTACCAGTTGATTCATGGCTACTGTTACTGAGACAGACTTTTGGAGCTCCCTACTATGCCATTTTCACTGATGTCTGCTCTGTGTATGCATTTTTGGTAAATTCCTATGAATCCATAATTATTTCAACATAAAAGTAAAAAAAAATCTAGATTTTCCATATATATTTGATGAATTATCAAATGACAAAGGGTAATAAGAAATAAAATACTAATAGCTAAGAAATAAAGTACTATTTAAAATGTGTTTATTTAATACATTCAAAATGGATTAAAAACCTAAATGTGAGGCCTGAAACCATTAAAATCCTAGAAAACACAGGCAGTAACCTGTTTGTCCTTGACTGTAGAAACTTTTTTTCTAGATATGTCTCCTGAGGCAAAGGAAACAAAAGCAAAAATAAAGTACTGGGACTACATCAAAATAAAAAGCTTCTGCACAGCAAAGGAAACAACCAACAAAACTAAAAGGCAGCCTATGGAATGGGAGAAGATGACATATCTGATAAAGGGTTAATATCCAAAATATATAAAGAACTTATAAAATTTAACACCCCCAAAATAAAAAATCCCATTAAAAATGGGCAGGAGACATGAATAGACATTTCTCCAAAGAAGAAGGCCAAAAGACACAAGAGAAGATGCTCAACATCATTCATCATCAGGGAAATACAAATCAAAATTAAAATGAGAGACGACCTCACACCAGTCAGGATGGCTAAAATCAACAAACAAGAAACAAGAGATGTTGGTGAGGATGTGGAGAAAGGGGAACCCTCTTACACTGTTGGTGGGAATGCAAGCTGGTGCAGCCACTCTGGAAAATAGTATGGAGGGTCCTCAAAGAAGTTAAAAATAGAACTACCCAATGATCCTTACCTAAAGAATACAAAAATACTAATTCGAAGAGATACATGCACCCCGATGTTTATAGCAGCCTTATCAACAATAGCCAAATTATGGAAAGAGCCCAAAGGTCCAAAGATGTGGTATATAAATACAATGGAATATTATTCAGCCATTAAAGAATGAAATCTTGCCATTTGCAATGACATGGATGGAGCTAAATAGTATTGTGCTATGTGAAATGTCAGTCAGAGAAAGACAAATACCATATGATCTCACTCACATGTGGAATTTAAGAAACAACAAATGAATAAAGGGGGAAAAAGAAAGAAACAGAGAGGCAAACCAAGAAAACAGACTCTGAACTATAGAGAACACACTGCTGGTCACCAAAGGGAAGGCAAGTGGGGGATGGGGGAAATAGGGGATGGGGATGAAGGAGCGCACCTGTTGTGATGAGCATCAGGTGATGTATGGAATTCTTGAAACACTATATTGTACACCTGAAACAATATTACACTGTATGTTAACTAACTGGAATTTAAATAAAAACCTTAAAAAGATAAAAAATAAAACAAAACAAAATGTATTTATTTTTGCTTCCTTCCAACAGTCAAAATGTTAAACTATATATACTTTGTCCATTTTGTTCAAAAAATCTGGTAGAGAATTTATGAGCACAAACACATCAATTATGTTAAATTTGTTAATGTGGATCTTTTCCCATTTCTACCCTTTCCCCAATCTTTACTCTTTCCCCAATATTATGAGACATTAAGTATATGTTACTATCTTCAAAGAAACATTACTATCAAGCCATGGCTTCAATCCAGATGCAATATATATATATATTTTTCCATCTCTGTAGATGGGAATAAAGTAGGGCATATGTTTTTTAATGTAAAAACAGACAAGATAACTTGAATGCAGCAATTACCTCAGCTGCCAATCAGCATGTTTTTATTTTATTTCCTTTTGAGACAGTGTTGTTTTCTATATTTGTATGAGAAATATTTAAATTGTAGTTTCTCTAAAGAGGCATTTATTTCAAGTGTATGGTAAGTGCTGATTCTGCAATTATTGCTAATTGGACAATTTCCAAGTTGCTTGCTGTGTTGAGAGTCTCATGATTTTGTCATATTCCTTTCTCCTTTATACTTCAAATTTGTGGAATGAAAAATATACTAAACTAAAATTACACTTTCAAATACATCATACTATAACTAAACTACTTTCTAGGCTTTACAGATGGTGTGAGCTCAAAAGTGACAGGTCTTGCAGACCAATGACTCCTCTGAGCCAATGAGGCAGAATCATGTAAAGGTTATTTATGGTACAAAATTTAACTCTACTCAAATAATAAAAAAAAATATTGTTTTCATTTTTAGTATGAACCTACAACATACATTTGAAAATGAAATCAGAATACAATTTTTATTTATTTTTACTTTTAATAAATATGTTTATATTTAAGGTGTACATGTTCTGTTATACATATAAATAGTGAAATGATTACGACATTCAAGATAATTAACATATTCATCTCATCACAGAGTTATCATTTTTTGAATATGTGGTGAGAGCACCTGAAATCTACTTTCTTAGTAAATTTTTGGGATAAATATAGTATATTTAACTATAGTCATCATACTCTACATTAGATCTGTAGACTTATTCATACTACACAATTGGAACTTTTCACCTGGTGACCAACATTTCCCCACACTTGTAACTACCATTCTAATCTTCACCTTCTACATATACAACTTCCTCAGATTTCACATATGAGTGAGATCATGCAACATTTTCTTTCTGTGTCTGGCTTATTTCACTTAGCATAATGTCCTCCAGTTTCATCCATGTTGTCCCTAATGAAAGGATCTTCTCCTTCTTCTTTTTTTTAAAGATTTTACTTATTCATTTGAAAGAGAGACAGAAAGAAAGAGCAGAGAGAGAGAGAGAGCGAGAGAGAGAGAGCACACAAGCAGGGAGGGGCAGAGGAAGAGGAAGAAAGAATCCACAGCAGACTCCTCACTGAGCACAGAGCCTGACGCAGGGCTCGATCCCACAACTGGGAGATCATGACCTGAGGAGAAACCAAGAGTTGGATGCTTAACTGACTAACCACCAGGCTCCCGGTAACGATCTTCCTCTTTATGGCTGAATTTCTTTATCTATTCATTCTTGGACAGAATTTAAGTTGTTTCCATATTTTGGCTATTGTGAACACAGTTCTCAATGACCATGGGAACACATATATCTCTTACAGGTACTGATTTCATTTCCTTTCAGTATATACCAAGAAGACCAATTGCTAGATCATGTATTGTTCTATTTTTAATTTTTGAGAAACCTCCATACAGTTTTCGATAATGTTTGTACCAGTTTGCGTTCCCAACAGTGCACGAGGGTTTTTTTGCTCCACAGGCTCACCAGCCCTTGCTATCTCTTGTAATTTTGATATTAGCCATTCTAACAAATGTGAGGTGATACCTCATTGTGACTGTGATTGGAATTTCCCTCATGATTAGTGACATTAAACACCTTTTCATATATCTGTAGGCCATGTGGATATCTTTGGAAAACTGTCTATTCAGTTCCTCTGCCCATTTTTTAACTTTTTTTTTTTTTGCTGTTGAGTCAAATGAGTTCTTTTATTTTTTTATTTTTTATTTTATTTTTATTTTATTGATATTTTATTTTATTTTATTTTATTTATTTTATTTTGGATATTAACCCCTTTAATTCATACGGAACCACAAAAGACTGAATAGCCCAAGAAATCCTGAGAAAGAAGAACAAAGCTGGAGGCATCACATTTTCTGAAAAGAACGTGTATTCTGCTGTTTGTTGGATGGAATATGTTATAAATATCTATGAAGACAATCTGGTCTAATGTGTAGTTTAAGTCTAATGTCCCCTTATTGATCATTCATTGCTGAAAGTGGTATAGTGTAGCGGCCCCTGGGTGTCTCAGTTGGTTAAGTGTCTGCCTTCGGCTCAGGTCATGATCCCAGGGTCCTGGGATCGAGCCCCTAGTCGGGCTCCCTGCTCTGTGGGAGGCCTGCTTCTCCCTCTCCCACTCCCCCTGCTTGTGTGCTCTCTGTCTCTGTCAAATAAATAAATGAAAATCTTAAAAAAAAAAAAAAAAGAAAGTAGTATAGTAAAGTCTCTACTATTATATTGCTATGTATTCCTCTCTTCAGGTCTGCTAACATTTGCTTTGCATATTTAGATGCTCCTGTGGTGGGGGCATGCATGTTTATGAATGTTAAATCCTCTTGCTAAATTGACACGTTTATCATTATATAATGATATTCTTTGTCTCTTATTACAGTCTTTACTTAAAGTCTAATATGTATATAGATACACACGTGTGTGTGTATATATATATATATATATATATATATATATATATATCTTCCCTGCTTTCTTTTGATTTCCATTAGCATGTAATATCTTTTTATAGCCCTTCACTTTTAGTCTGTGTGCACCCTTAAGGTGAAGTGAGCCTCTTGTAGGCAATATATAATTGACCCTTGTTTTTTTTTTTAAGATTTTATTTATTTATTTATTTTAGAGAGAGATGGGGGGGGCAGATGGGGAGGGAAAGGAAGAGGAAAGAATCCCAAGCAGACTCCCTGCTGAATGAGGAGCATGACTTGGGGCTCAATATCACAAGCTGAGATCATGACCAAGAGTCGGATGCTTAACTGACTGAGCCACCCAGGTGCCCATGAGTCTTGTTTTTTAATCCATTCAGCTACCCTACGGCTTTTGATTGGAGAATTTAGTTCATTTACATTTAAAGTAATTATTTAATGAATATGGCCTTACTATTGCTATTTTATTGTTTCTGTTTTGTAACTCCTTTGTCCCTTCTCTATCTTCCTTTATGATTTGATGACTTTCTGTAGTGGTATGCTTAGATTCTTTCCCCCTTATCTTTTGTATATCTATTCTAGCTTTTCACTTTGTTGTTACCATGAGGCTTACATAAAACACCTTATATTTATAGCAGTCTATTTTAAACCAGTAACAACTGAAGTTCATATGAATACTGAAGCTCTACATTTTTACTCTCTCCTCCCAACATTTTATGTTTTGATGTCACAATTTACATCTCTTTCCTTTGTGGATCCATTAATAAATTATTGTAGTTATAGTTATTTTTAATACTTAGCCTTCTGAGCTCTTTATCAGATAAATCACTTATTGTCATTTCATTAAGATCTGTTTCTGGAGTTCTCTCATCTTTTTTTGTGGGGGGAGAACATCTTTTTCTTCATTTTCCTTGACTCTCTCTGTTGACTTCTATGCCTTAGATGTAACAGCCACATCTCCCACTCTTGACAGACCAGTCTCATTCACCCTGGCCCAAGCTCTTGATTCATTTTCAAACCTCTGTGATTGTCCAAACTACCTTCTTTGTTCTTAGTGGCTCCCAGTAGTTGAGGGAGTGCCCAGACCTGTCAGTGTCCCAGTGGGGGAGAATCCCAGTTAGTACCTGGATGCAGGCTGATTGGAAGCCAGATATTCAGGCAGTTGCTTTTAAAGTATGCAAATAGGCCTCTTCCAAGGAAAAACTGGAAGATAGACACTTTTGTCTGTTCCCTCTGTGCTGAGCTGGTTAAGAACTGTTTCTTCACTTGCTACAGTCCTGTGGGATCAAGGAATAGTCAAGAGGTACTTCCCTTGGGTGGCAGCCACAAAAGCTGGAGTACCAGACATGTGCACAAGCTCTTTCAAGGGATATTCTAGCTACATGGAGGAGGCCAGAGGAAGCCCCCATAAGCCTCCCAGGTGTCGGGGGAGGATCACAGTCATCCTGACCTTCAGGCAGCAGCTTTAAACTATGGAAATAGGCCTCTTGCAGACAGAGATTGTGAGATTAGTGTTTCTGTCAGCTCTGTTCATGCTGAGCCCTGGGAGGAACTCTTTCTTGCTCTACTATAGTCTTGTGGTTCTCATGGATACAAGTTCCATTGTTTTTCAAGACATCCTTTTTGGGGGGCTGTCCTTCAGGTGGGAGTGTTGACAGGTAGGTGCTAGATATTGGGTCTAAACCCTCTGTTTCTCAGGTTGCAGCTGGGAATTGTGAGTTCCCTCTGGATGGTATGTCACTGTGCCAAGGGTGAAGTTTACAGCAAGAGAGTGTCTCAGGCTTTCTAACCAGTTCAGGGTGGGTGGGGTGAGTATTTTCCTTTGTTGTCTGCTGGATGTGTAGGAGTTGCTTGTTTCATTTCTGGATTTCTTTCAGAAAAAATTGCTCTGTGTGTAGCTGTAGATTCACGGTGTCTTGGGAGGAAATGAGTTCATGATCCTCCCAGGTAGCCTTCTTGAACTAGAACCTCTTGTTTTGTTTTTAAAAATACTTTATTTCTTTCTATATCCCAACTGTTACACACTTAGTAGACACTCAGTACCACTTTGTTTAATGGATGAGGTACCAGGGTGGGAACAGTTATTCATTCCTAAAAGACTATTAGATAAAGGTTTAATTTCTCCATTGTTTTATATGATGAGATTTTAGCTCTTCCAACCCACCCCCTGGCAAAAAAAATGTCAAGACTGGTCAATAATGAAGGGAAAAAAATACTCCCATAATCACAAATAAGGACGGAAAGAATTAGAGAGGGTGAATGCATTGTGACTTGTTTCGGACATGGTGGAAAACAACAAGAGTTTCGGAACATAGAGTGCTATCCTGCCCCTTTTCCGTGTCTTCTACTTAGAGCCACATAGTCCTAGTGTAATTCTTACATAGGTACCCTGTATTAACTACAGCTTTCTCTTCTGCTGACATCTTCTGACTGTGGTCACATTTATTTCAACTTAAAAATCTCAAATTCCTGCATGATGGCAGCATTCAATAGCTTGTTGCAATTGACATTTCCCACTTTTTTCATGTGTCCGCATTTCTCAAGCTTCTGCAGTCTGACTCCTTTCACAACTATTTCCCAGAAAATGCTCTTGCCAGGGTCACTGATTATTCCTAAACTCAAAGTAAAAATGTTTAATTACTTGACTTCTCTCCAGCAAATGTCATGGCTGATTTCTAACCTCCTGGACTCTTTGGATTCTATGGCCTTTCTCTCTTGATTTCCCCAAAGGCAGGCTCTTCATTTACAGCTCACTTTCTATTTGATATTTTCATCTCTTCATTTCTAGGTCTTGCTTTACATGGTTTACCTAGCATATGTTATTTACCTCTAAGGATTCGATGGCCATGTATACAGGGATGGCTCCAAAATATGTATTTCCTGAGCTTTAGATCTATAAATCCAACCCTGAATTCAGTCTCTCCAGTGGATATGTTTCAAAAACAACCATTCAGGGGCACCTGGCTGGCTTGGTTGGAAGAGCGTGTGACCCTTGATCTCAGGGTCATGAGTTCGAGCCCCATGTTGGGGGTAGAGACCACTTAAATAAATAAAACTTAAAAAAAATTAAACAAAAACAAAAATTTCAAATGTGATGTCACCCTATTCCTGCCTAACTAACCTGCTATACATCTTAATTTCTCAGTTGAAGTTAATGGTATCAGCAACAAAACCAGAAACAAGGCACCCTCCTTGTCTTCCTCCTCTCTCTCCATCCACATCAATTCAATCTAAATCCTATAACTCTCAAAGTCATCCATTATTTCCCTTTCCCTTGCCAAAGTTTTCATTATGGCCAATATAGTCTCTCACATGGATAATTTTTTCATATCTCCTTACTGGACTCCTTGTCTCTACGGTATTTTTCCTGCTCTAAATTCTCCAATATTTCCCTGCTGTCCATGAGATAAAATAATACCAGACTTGATTATAAGAGCTATCATAGTCTCTAGCTATGGTCTGCCTTGTACTCTAATATCCAGTCACAACCGATCCCCTCTGTTCCTCATTCTTCTTGCTTTCCCACAGACATGCACCACACCTCTGCATGTGATGACCACTTGCTGTGCATCTCTGCTCCCCCTTTCTTTGGATCACTTTTGACCATTATTTTGGCCTTAATATCAGTCTTCTATTTCCTAGTAAGAGCCTTTTCTGATTTTTTAAACTCACTTCCAGGACATGTAAGTACCAGCATCTTTATATCCCCTGTCATAGCATTTATTATTCTATATTTTAATTGTCGCTTGATGGAACATCTCGCAGTTAAACTAAAAGTACAAGAAAGATACTGTCTACCCCTGATTACTAGTATAATATAATAATAATAATGCTAAAATATAAGTAGGTTCAATAAATATTGGTTGAGCAAATGGATGCATTAGTAACAAATGAACAGACGAGGTATATCTTGTTTTATCTAACTCATACAGAATGAAACATACATACACTACAAAGAAGATGGAGGTAGTAAAGTCCAGTTACTTAATGCTACTCAACCCTGTGCTTCTGAGAGGGTGCCATTCACTCTTTCGTATATAAGCATAGTAAAGACTACTTACTCTCTGTTGTGGCAACATCATTTCTGCTTAAAGCTAGCCTTGAAGCAGGAAAAAAGCCCTTCTGGACATTCCCCAAGAAAATATATACCATAAATTTTAGTGTGGAGTAAAAATATTAATATTTTTTTTTCTTAAGAGAGACAGAAGAATTTATTTTGCACATCACAAAGCATTTCACTCCAAACATAACATTACTGGATATTTCTTGACTAATCTGTTAGTCTAGGTTTGATCTTTTCCTTCTTTGGGCATTTAATGTTCTTCCTGCCCTTTCTTCTCAGAACAATTTGGCTTTGTGTCAACTCACTCAGAGCTAGATCCCCTGATTGTAGATTATGCCTACTGAAGTAAGAACCAAAACTGTTTATCAAGTATCTGCGAAGACTGATATATCTAAGACTATTGTCACGGTCAAACATCTCAATTTCTGTCAGAAATAGAGACCAATGATGATTCCTTGATATAAGCATTATCCTCAGAGGAGAACACCAAGGCATTTGCTGCCGTGTTGATCACACTAAATCCCTTCTATCCGGGAAGGGACAGTGAGACATCATGATCAAAATAAGTAAATATTCTTGGTTAAGTTTACATTTATTTCCTATCCACAAAACCTAAATAAGTATGCTATCCAAAGGAATACATATTCCCATCCACCTATGATTCCCACATAATATTGCATCAATCAAGGAATCCGTTTTACAGAAAAGGAAGTGTGGGGCATGATACTGATCATGAATCTACCAGTTCTAATACAGACTGCGATACACAGAGGCCAATCTGAAAGAATGATGGAAGGTCTCTTCAGAGGTTCCAGTTTGGATACCATACTCTGTAAAAATGGCACACCAATCTCCAGGATGTAGGCTATCCCCTCAATCAATACTATTTTATGGTGCAATGTACCCACTAGGTAAAATACAGGAGTCCTAGAATTATAGGTAGAAGTAGAAGGTGGTTCCATTCCCTGACACTCCTAACAGCTCAGGAAGTAGAATTTGTGCTCTTTTGTCCTACAACCCAGAGATCTTTGGTTCTAGAAGCCTCCAAAGGAGAAATGCTTCTCCCCGAGCGCTCAGGAAGAATCTCAGTACCTTTTAGCTATGACCGCTGCCTCGTCATTTTGGGCTCCTTGTGCCAAGAGACGATCAGACAAGGAATGCAGTCAGCTTCCAGGTATGGGTAAATAACCCTGATCTTCATAAGATAGGGCTGATGCTATATACTAGGGGTGGAGGACAGGGCAGGCAGAGTTGGCATCCAGGGGCCCACTGGGGGCGTCTTGGCACTCCCCTCCTTAATTTCAATGGCATAAAGAAGTATAGCAGCCAGAAGCTTAGAAGGATATTTGGCCCCCTTAGTGATGTGAGTCTGTGTCATGCCAGCAGATAATGCTCCAAAACCAGCTGACGCTAGCAGAGTGCGAAGGGAAAATGAAAAGGAGAGAAGGTGATGAATTTCAGGTGTAGCCCTGGGAGCAGCAGCTACAGCTGGAGGTATCTTTCCTCCCTCTCTATCTAAGTTTCCTTACAAAAAACCCAGACCATTTGGAATCCTGAAGGAGCTGTTCCTAGAAGGGATACACTTTATTTTTACAAAGCAAGTGTATCTGAAGGGCTCAACGGGGATGCTGTTTTGTGCCCTTCGGATCCCCCCTCTCCAATGACCTAGGCATCCTCTCGCTCAAATGCAAAGAATGCTGGTTGCTGAGAGCTCCCTAGGAAGCCTATCCCCATGAATTAACCTATGATGAAGACAAGAGCCACACCAAGTGCATGTCTCCTCCCTGGGTAGAGCCCACATTTACTTGCTAGTTGGGATCAGGTACAAAGGTAGAACCCTTTAATACCGTATGTCCCTAAAGTTTGATCCCAGCTCAGATATGTGCCCCATGAGACTGGCTGAGGTCCCAGGTGGAGATGCATTGCATTTCACCTCCCTCAGCCCAGTCCTGTTTTCTTCGTCCTCCCAAATCTTGTTTCTGGAGGATATTCACCAGCAAACTTCCTCCACGTCAATCTTCAAGTAAGAGTATGTTTTCCAGGTGCTTCAGCATGTGTGAGGCTAAAAGTATGTATATACTATAAGGTAGCATATGATTAATGAAAAAAAAATGAGCCACAAAATATTTTTTGTAGTAACATGGAGAATGCTTGGATTTTAAGTATTATGCTGTATATAAGGGAAGTCAAAACATAAGGTAACGTCTAGGGAAGATCGTCCAGTACTTTCTACAGTGAGGGTGATGAGGAAAGATGAGGAATAAAACAAACCCCAGCTGAACCGACAATGACTGAATATAACCCACTGGGCCAAGAATGAACATTCTACAGGCAGATTCTATCAGGATAGTAGAGATAAACATGAGAAGGTTGACTGGTGTATTTAAGTAGGCAGCAGTTTCTTTTCCTTTTGTTTTTTCTTTAATTTCAGCCATGTTACAAATTACTCTATGGAGCATAATTATCTGCAGATGTCACTGTTTAAAAAAATTTCAGTCTTTAATGTATATTGTACCTTACTGCAGTGAAGACTAAAAATCAAAGATGGTATTTCAAATCAAGATGGGACCAGACTCTTGGTTAGCATAAATATTTTAAAAATGCCAAATTCAGAGATACCTGAAGTCATTAATGTTTAGTATCCATCATATAATTCAAAATTGTTTATATTTTTAGATCAGAAATAAGCTAAAGTAGATGTTTATCTATATATTTCTAGATATGCATATATATTTATGAAAGAAGAGAAGAACACTCCATCTATCTGTTAACCAAATGACTCCCTAGTGGTTGGGTAAGTTACCATATAATACTGATTGAGCGCCAACTAGGTCTCAGAAAATATGCTAACAGATTTGTACACATTTCCTATTTTTACAGAATCCCCTGTCCTACACTGCAAGATAGTTTTTATAATATCAGTTTCAAATTAAGAGATTGAGGTTGTAAGAAGCTTTTCAATGTCACAGGGCTGGAAAATGTTTGGATTGAGACTGAAATCCTGTTTCTAGAGCCTAACCTAAAGAAAATAAGGTAAATAAGAAATGCAGTCACCTGGTTAATAAGCAAAAGATAATGTGATGAGGCATTAAAAGAAGTATAGATGCAGTATAAAGGGAAAATGGGAAACAGAGATACAATATTTTCATTTCCTCTAGGTTGATAGTTGAAGGTGCTGGAGCTTTAAAGTATTTTGATTGAGTACATGAGCAACATACCACACAGAAGAACTGTGAATGTGCATGTTCACTCACACACACAGAGAAAATATACTATCTTGACCCAATGTGATACAAAGTCCGTATTTACATTCATGTCAGCTTTGGCTGGCTGAACTACATCCAGGTCTGAAAAAGTCAAAGGAGTTGACCAACTGGATTTTTTTTGTTGGGGAGAAGGGCTGGTTTTTAACAGCAAATCCATTAAAACTAGTAAATTACTTTGTGGACCTAGAAACAGCATGAAAATCAAGTTCTTGTTTAAGAGTATGGAAAAGCAATTTTTGAGTTTATTATTTTCCTCACCTTCATCTCCCATTCCTTCCATTCTAGCGAGTAGGCAGACATCTTGCTTCATACATGCTTAAGAAGTTAGTAGCAGGGTTTTGGGGATTTATTTCCAAAAGCTGGAGAAAATATATGAAGCGAGAGGGATTTGTAATATTCAAATACTATCACTTGAAGTGGGAGAAAAGAGATCAGGGTCTGGGGACCAGTGAGCAGAAGGTTGGAGATGGTCCCTTTTGGAGCTTGCAGGCTATGGGGGTACCACTGAGGAATCAGCAGCGTGGTGTGCCAGGAGTCCTGGTTGCAGGCCTGGGACTCCCAGGCTCATCAGAGGTCCCCATGTCTCCACATGCTAGCAGCAGAACAGTGTCAGCTTGGATGTTTCTCAACAGGCCAGGACAATGGGATTCTTAGCAACAATCAGTGTCCACAGAGACTAATTGCCAAGACAAGCTCATGCCTTGGCTCCAAGTAAGACCTCCAAACTTAAGCAGACCTCAAAACCTGGGACAGAGATTACCATCCAAAGAGTAAGAACCACAGTTGAATTCTCACCCAATTCTGGGGACTGTGCTCAGAGTAGAAATAAAGTAGGTTCACGGTAAAAAACAAAACAAAAAATGTGGAAATACATGTTCACCTGGGTTTGTAGATCAAAACTCACATCTGTTGCAGGCACAAGAAAGTGAGCAATCACTGATGAAATCCCATTTCTAAACCAAAGAGATTAAATATTAAAGTCACTTATAAATTTCATGTTTTATATTTCAAACTGCATTCTATAGCATTTTTATAGGATTCACACAATGGAAATCCTTCTCAAAATGAAAGAAATTCCTCTGGTTACATCAATTACAAGTGCCATTCAATGCACATATCCCCACTCTATCTATTAGGGCACTTATTTTCTGCAACTGAGGTTTAAGTTAATTAAATATGAAGCCCCAGTCCCTATTCATAAAATCTGCTCTCTTACATATAAATTATTTTCCTGGAGAAGATCTTAACGCACAAAGTGTCATTCTTGATCTTGAACTAAAAATGTAGAGATGACTTCATCTGTTTAAATTAAAAGCAGAAAGACTGTAAATGAAAAAAAAACCCATCTTCTTTCCCACTTAGGTTGACATAATGCTTTATTTAGGATTAGCTTACTTAGATATAACATACGTTAGGAAGGATGATATTTAGTATTTTATTTTTATTTGGTTATTTCTACAAAGCTGAGTTTACAATGCACAGCAACTTTCTTGAGAGCTGAATTAAAGAATTCTTAAAATTAAAGATTGTAAGTTCTTTGAAAAAGATCTAAATTCTGATACGAGGCTTAGTGAAGCCTTGGGTCTTGAATGCTGAGTTTTCAAAATATTTTTTTTTAATTTTCTTTATTCCTTAAAATAATGAATTTGCTCATCCTCAAAGAAGGAATATTAATGTGTTGCATCATTTGTACAATACTGTAGTTCTAACACTGTCAGCTGATTATAACATAGTCTAGTATCTCTAGGTTAGGTTCATGTCCCTCAGTAATTCCGATGGTTCTTTGAGTTTTCTTCATATTGTTTTTATTTTATTTTATTATTATTTATTTAGTGAGCATGGGTTGGGGGGAGGAGCAGAGGGAGAGGGAGAAGCAGGCTCCCTGCTGAGTATGGATGTGGACATGGGGCTGGATCTCAGGACTTCCAAGATCATGACCTGAGCCGAAATCAAGAGTCAGAAGCTTAACCAACTGAGCCACCCAGGTGCCCCTTCATATTGTTTTTTGAAAGAAAAAAAAAAAAAAGAAACTCTTTGTATCTAAAGAGGTCAGGAGAACCCCTTTGAAATCAACTCAGAATTCAATTCTAAAGTAGGGTAACTGTGCTCAGTTCTAAGTAGACCCTTTTATTTTTCTGGAGTTCTCTTTCACTTCTAGACTTTTATAAGAGAACACTTTCTTTCTGTTACCAGTCACTGCCTCTTCACTTCCTGAACAGAGACGCTGACTTTGGTGGTCTGCTTGAACAGTAATGTTTCTCCTAGCTTTGAACCAGGTCAGATGTGGAGGCATCCTGCTCTCTGCTGTTTTAAGAGATATCTGAAATTGCCTAAGCTTGCTGAATATTTCAGCTCCAAAGAGTTTTTCCTTAACAATAGCCAATTTTTCTGGGTAAGGACAGAAAGCATGAATCTTTTAAATTGAAGAGATGACATGCATACTTTAATAGTGTTTTGGTAAAACTCTCTAACTCATCTTCATTGTGTCTCCATGACAGGCTTACCTTGAAAAGAAGTCCACAGACTTGCACTTTCATTTTGCTCTGCTTGCTCACTAAAATTTAGTAAATTGGGGCGCCTGGGTGGCTCAGTCGTTAAGTGTCTGCCTTCAGCTCAGGTCATGATCCCAGGGTCCTGGGATCGAGCCCCGCATGGGGCTCCCTACTTGGCGGGAAGCCTCCTTCTCCCTCTCCCACTCCCCCGCTTGTGTTTCTGCTCTCACTAACTCTCTCTCTCTGTCAAATAAATAAATAAAATCTTAAAAATAAATAAATAAATAAAATTTAGTAAATTATTGGAATCAAGTTATTTTTTTTTTTTCCTTTAAAGACAAATCCACATCTAAAGAAGAGATCCCTAACAAAGGCATTACCTCATCTCTCACCAGATCTCCTTTGAGGTAGTTTGTCCAATTTTTTTTTCTTGGTTTAGTTCATGACATACTTATTCTATTGTGATCTGAGCCCCAGATCCGATCATCAAATGAGAAGTGACTTCCCTCCCCTAGAGTCGTCAGGCCTTTTCTACAGATTTCTCAGAGTGATTTCTTATGTTTGTTTATATGCCTTTCTCACTAAACTTTGAATTACAGAATGAAGAGAAGAAACCATTTTCTATTCATTTTTATTTTCATGGTCTCTGCCATATTTTTGTTGAATCAGTGGCTTAAAGAACACTTCTTTTATGTTTGTATATACAATGGCCACTTAGTTTTGTGACTTTGGGCAAGGTATTTATATTAAAGCTCAGCTTCCTCACTGTAAATAAAGACAATAATGCCTCCTTAGTATACCTCAAAGAATTTGAGGGTTAAATGAAATGAAACAAGGGGAGATGCTTTGTAAATTGTAAAATAGTATACAGATGTAATATAAGAAATTAATCGTCATGCAAACAGATTCAAATTACCTATCTTGTTATTTATCTTTTCTTTGCCAGAAGTATATTTTTTCAACAAAAGCACTAAAATTAGAAACAAAAAGTTTGAGAAGATTGATTAAAACATGGCTTAAAAAATTAGGTTAGAGACCTAACAGCAGGGAGATATATTATGATTCTACTTAGATTAAATCATGTGCACTTCGAGTAACATATAGAAAGATGTTCAAAAAGTGTCAGTGTGTTTTCAGGTGGGGTTTGTATTAATTTTTAAAAATATTTTTGGATTATGTATTTTTTGACGGGGCCTGTTTATCATTTTTATGGTTACAGAATAAGGGTCAAAAGAAAAAAAAAGTCAGAAAAAGATTGTCTCGCTTTACAGCTTTCCTTTTTCATATTTCATTCATTTCTCCAAATTCTGCACTGTACTCGATAACCCCACCACTTTACGAAAATACTCTTGCAGAGATACCCACAATCACTTGGTCGCCAAGTGCAATACTCTTAGACTCTTTCAACTTAGGAGACACCCCTAGAGCTGTGTGAATACTCCCTCACTCCCAAAACCTTTTCCTCCCTTGATCTCAGGAACATCCTACTCCCCATGTCCTTTTGCTTCTCTGAATAATCATTCAATTGCCCTCTTTTCAGCTGACTTTTCTTCTGGTCTTTTAAAAATATAATTTTCGGTAAAGGATAAGATTATTGACTTTCAAAATGAACATATTTTAAAGCTCTACTAATTTAGGGAGGGAATCAGACAGATGTTATAACTGGTTCAAAAGATATTTTAAAAAACGGGCACATTTATAGGTCAAGAGTATGGAAATGGATATGTAAATGGTGGCAGAACTGGTTTTTCCACAGGGTAGAAGTGAAGATAATTAAACCTCCACCAGACAAGACATAATTTGCATGTATATCAGTGACCTACAATTTACAAAGACTTGTAAAATAGACCAAAGTCAATGAAAGGTTAGAATTAATAATTCCTAGAAGTCTGTGCTATATGTAGACAATTAATAGCATTTTATGAAACTTATTCTATTGAAACTTATTTTCATACCTTCTCCCATTAATATCATTGTTTTTCTAAAATCTGGTATTTTCTTTTCTCATTCTACACATTCCCTCTGCTTCCAATACTAAATTTAGATACACTGACAAGTAGCCCTGATTTTTTTTTTTCTCCAGAAGCACTTAGGTACTGGTTTATTGATCACTCAATGTCTTATGTTATTTTTAATTATAATAGCTCCCAGTTGACCATGGTGCATGATCTTTTTAATGTATTGCTGAACTTTTGGCTAATATCCCATTAAGGATTCTTGCATCCATACTCACCAGGAATATTGGCCTGTAGTTATCATTTCTTGTCATTTCCTTGCCTGGCTATGGTAATGCTGGCCTTGTGAAGTGACTTTGGAAATATTCCCTCCTCTATTTTTTGGTACAGTCTAAGAAGGATTAGTATTCTTCTTTAAATGTTTGGTAGAATTCACCAGTGAAACCATCTGGTCCTGGACTTTTCATTAGGAAGGTTTGACTACTGATTTAATCTCCCTACTAATGACTGGCCTGTCCAGATTTTCTGTTCCTTCCTGATTCAGACTTCAGTTTGTTTCTAAGAATTTATCCACTTATTCTAGGTTGTCTAACTAATTGGCATAAAATTATTCATAGTAGTCTCTTACGAGCCTTTGTATTTCTGTTGTATCAGTTGTAACATTTCCTCTTTCATTTGTAATTTTATTTATGGGAGGTCTCGCTCTCTTCTTCTTGGTGATTCCAGTTAAACATTGGTGCACTTGGCTTATCTTCTCCAAAAGCCAACTCTTAGTTTCATTGATCATTTATATTGCCTTTTTAGGCTCCATTTCATTTATTACCATTCTGATCTTTGTTATTTCCTTCCTTCTAGTAACCATGGGCTTAATTTATTCTTCTCTTTCTAGTTCCCTGAGGTGCAAAGTTAGGTTGCTTACTTGCGATCTTTATTCTTTGTAATGTATGTACTTATGAGTATGAACTTCCATCTTAGATCTGCTTTTGATGCATCTCATAGGTTTTGATCTGTTGCATTTCCATTTTCATTTGTCTCAAGGTATTTTTTTAATTGATCTTTTGATTTCCTCTTTGACTCACTGGTTATTCAGAGCATGTTGTTTAATCTCCACATATTTGTGAATTTTCCAATATTCGTCTTGTAATTAATTTCCAATTTCACACCATTGTTGTCAGGAAGGATATATGATATGATTTCAATCTCCTTAAATTTAATAAGACTTATGTAATGGCCTAATATATGATCTATCCTGGAGAATGTTCCATGTGTTCTCAAGAAGAATGTATATACTACCACTATTTGTTGGAAAGTTCTGTATATGTCTATTAGATCCATCTGGTCTAACAGAGCTTAAGTCCAATGTTTCTATATTCATTTTCTGTGTGGAAAAATCTATGCATTGTTGAAAGTGGGATACTGAAATCCCCTATTATTATTGTATTGCTGTCTATTTTTTCCTTTCATATCTGTTAATATTTCCTTTAGGTATTTAAGTGCTCTTATGTTGGGTGCAAAAATATTTAGAAACGTTATATTCTCTTGAAAAACTGACTTCTTTATCATTATTTGATGGCTTTTTTCATCTCTTATTACAATCTTTGGTATAAAGTCCATTTTGTCAAGTGAGATTTATTGCAGGGATGCAAGGATGGTTTAACAGCCACAAATCAATCAGTGTAATACACTACATTAACAAGATGAAGGATAAAAATCATATGATCATCTCAAAAAACACACACAAAAAAAACTTAAAAAAATATTCAGCATCTTTCATGATAAAGAGTCTCAACAAACTGGGTATAAAAGGAATGTACCTCTACATAATAAAAGCCAGAGGGGACAAACCCACAGCTAACAGCATACTCAATAATGAAAAGCTGAAAATTTTTCTTCTAAGATCAGGAATAAGGTAAGGAGAGCCACTATCACCATTTTGATACCAAATAATACTGAAGTCCTAGCCAATTACGCAGGAAAAGGAAATAAAAGGCATTCAAATTGGAAAGGGAGAAGTAAAATTGCCTCTTTTTGCAGAAAACATGATATAAGATATTTTTTATAAAGAACCTAAAGATGCCACCAAAAGTTTGTTAGAACTAAGAAACACATTTGGTAAAGTTGCAGGATACAATGTCTATATACAAAAGTCAGTTGCCTTTCTATGCACCAACAACAAACTATCAGAGAAAATGATCCCATTTACAATTGCATCAAAAATAGTAAAATACAAAGGAATAAATTTAACCCATGGGGTAAAAGATCTGTATGTGAAAACTAGAAGACAATGACAAAAGAAAGTGAAGAATATACAAATAAATGAAATGATATCCTGTGTTCATGGATTGGAAGAACTAATATTATTAAAATGTCCATTCTACCCAAAGCAATCTATAGGTTCAATTCAATCACTATCAAAATTCCAATGGCATTTTTTACAAATGTGGAAAATAACAATCCTAAAATTTGCATGGAACTGCAAAAGACCCTGAACAGCCAAAGCCATCTTAAGAAGAACAAAGCTGAAAGCATCATACTTCCTGATTTCAAACTATATTGTAAAGCTATAATAATCAAAACAGTATGGTACTGGCATAAAAACAGACACATAGCTGAAGAGATCAGAATAGAGAACACAAAAATAAATGCATGACTATATGGTTGTTTAATTTACAACATGGATCCAAGAAAATGCAATGGGGAGAGGATAGTCTCTGATAGATGTTTTTGGAAAATTAGATAGCCACATGCAGAATAATGAAACTGGACTCCTATCTTTCCCATACCCACAAAAAATCAACCAAAATGGATTAAAGAATTGAATGTAAAACCTGAAACTAAAACTTCTAGAAGAAAACAGACGGGGTAAGCTCCTTGGCATTGGTCTAGTAAATTTTTTTTTTATTTGACCCCAAAAACAAATGCAACCAAAGCAAAATTGAAGTGGGGCTATTTCAAACTATAAAAGTTTCTGCATAGCAAAGGAAACCATTAACAAAATGAAAAGGCAACCTATGGAATGGGAGAAAACACTTGCAAACCATAAATTTGATAAGAAGTTGATATCCAGAATACATAATGAAATCATACAACTCAACAGCAAAAAGGCAAAACAAAACTATACAAATAATCTGATTAAAAATGGGCAAAGGATCTGAAGAGACATTTTTCCAAAAAAGACACACAAATGGCCCACCAGTACATGAAAAGGTATTCGACATCACTAATCATCAGGAAAATGCAAATCAAAGCCACAATGAGTTATCACCTTACACCTGTTAGGATGTCTATTAGCAAAATACAAGAGATGACTAATGCTGGTGAGAATATAGAGAAAAGAGAGCCAACCCTTTTGCAGTGTTGGTGGGAATGTAAACTGGTATAGCCATAATGGAAAACAGTATGGAGTTTCCTCAAAATTTAAAAAAGGACTTCCTTATGATCTAGCAGTATCACATTTGGGTATATCAAAAGCTAACAAAACCATTATTTGAAGGAGATATCTGTATTGCCATATCCAGTGCAGCATTATTTACAATAGCCAACGTACAGAAATAGCCTAAACGTCTACCTACAGATGAAAGGATAAAGAAAATGTGATATATACAATATGTAATATTATTTAGCCATAAAAAGAGAAGAAAATCCTGCCATATTCATGGAGTAGCCTGGAGAGCATAATGCTAAGTGAAATAAGCCAACAGTGAAGGACAAGACAAATACTGTAGTGTATTACATGCGGAATCTAAAAAAAATAAAACAGGGAGAAAAAAAAGTTGAATTCATAAGACACAGAGAGCAGAAACGTGGTTGTGAATGCCTGAGGTATGGGGGGAAATAGGGAAAAGTAGGTAAAGGGCACAAACTTACATTTTTAAGATTTATAAGGTCTGATCATCTAAGGTAAAACATGGTCACTATAGTTATTAACACTGTATTGTATACTTGAAATTTGCAACAAAGTAGAACTTAAATGTTTTCAAAATAAAGAAAAAATGGTACAAATATGAAGTTATGGGTGTATTAATTAATTCAATGGGGGAATCTTTCATAATGTGTATTTATATAAAATCATCACACTGTACACTTTAAATATCTTACAATTTCATTTGCCAATTATACCTCAGTAAAGAAATTTAAACACATAATAGAGATTAACACTACTGAACTGTATTCTTAAAAATGATTAAAATGGTAAAAAATAAAGAAAAAATAAAATGATAAGTTCCTATAATAAGATTTTACGCTTGAATGGCATTTTCTGCATTTGGAAACCCTAGGACAT
The DNA here is from genome assembly GCF_004348235.1 of Phoca vitulina. Lineage (NCBI taxonomy): Eukaryota > Metazoa > Chordata > Mammalia > Carnivora > Phocidae > Phoca > Phoca vitulina. The sequence goes on along the minus strand of NW_022589741.1, from coordinate 2,763,599 downwards.
CCCTTATCTCAATTAATGCTCATTTAAACCCACAACCCCGTAAGAATTTACTATTTTGCAAATAAGGGAAGCTGTTTTACAGGTGAATATGTGTGTCAGGATATTAAGTGACTTACCTAATGTATTAGTGACTAGAATATTGAGGTCTAAAAGTCAGATCTTATTTCTTTTTGTATATTTTGTTTTCTAATATTCCAGGAAGTGAAAATTAAGTGGAGTTGGGCTGCGAGTACTTTTAAAAAAACTTTCCAGATTATTCTAATGTGTTCGGCAGCTCTGGCTGAGAGGTCCTTCTCATAAAGTCTTGAGAAGTGAGAGGTCAGGATGTTCCTGTGGAGTGAACTACTTCCTAACAAACCTGTAATTCATAATAGCCTTTTGCAGTATTGCATAGAGTCCTAGAAAGACGCTGTCACTCACAATAACTTTGCTGTTGTTTCCCTGGGAAACTTTCATACCTTATGTCATAGTCATACCTGCTCTACCATTTCATTTAAATCTCTACAGTGACATCAGTATTTCCTTTCTTCAAGAGTATATGCCCTTGCACTTGAGGAAGAGAAAAGGAACAACTTTATTTTGCATCTGTGATTTATAGCAATGCAATGTGGTTTTATTTGTGTTTGTTTGTTTAATTTTATTTATTTGAGAGAGAGAGCAGGTGCAAGAGAGAGCATGAACAGGGGGAGGCGCAGAGGGAGAGGGACAAGCAGGCTTCCTGCTGAGCAGGGAGCCTGACACGGAACTCGATCCCAGGACCCTGGGATCATGACTGGAGCCGAAAGCAGACGCTTAACCCACTGAGCCCCCCAGGCGCCCTTATCTGTGTTTTTTTTGAAGGGGCACGTGCGTATGTCTGCTTGTCCTGTGTGTATTCTTCAAGGCGGTACAAGGCGATATGCATATCAAAAAAATACTGCTTACGAATCATCTATATTCTTAATCACTTCCATTAATACAGATGTGTACAGATGGTAGTCATTTGCCCTAAAAATTGATTTATATAAACAGTATTTAAACAAGAAAAATCAATGCCAGAAAAAGAAACCTTTCTACATATGTAATGGAAAAAAAAGCAAACAAACCAGTAATCTTCCATTTGGTCTCCTGTCTCTATTGATATCACTATACAAGATATGTGTGCTTTCCTTCATCGTTTCAACTGTTTAGCATATTAATCTTGAAAATTCCATTTACCATCCTTTATTGCAGATGAGAGGAAACTTTCAAATACTATTTGAATATACACAAATAAGAGAGCTATTAATGTGCTATGTGCACATACACATGTATAGTTTGTTTTATTTTTTTGGCAACATAAAAATATACTAAATTCAATATTAAAACAATAATAATACTCCCCTTTTCCATTTCCTAGGCATGTAAAGCTATACTCTCTCTCTTTTTTCTATGACAGTTGTATCAGAATGTGATATGCTCCCTCTGAGAAGTCGTGGGAGCCGAAACTGCATGATCACAGTTTAGGAAAACGCCACACCATGGAGAGCCTCTCGTTGTGTCATCTGGAATGGAACTGGGTGCTGTCTGGTTACCTCGGGCCAAAGCTGTCACCTGCAGTATCTGGGCCATCACGTTTCCTCCAGCGAGTGGTCTACCAGATGCATACTAGTATTTATGAGCGCCACTGTGCATATTTACTCTACCCCGATTTGGACTTTTGTCATCTATTAGGGGATTAAATGCATTACATCTACTTACTTTTGTCTTTGTCGTCCAGCCATTCTAAATCCGAACTGAAAAACCTCAGCACTGTCCTGTATGGGGTCCACTTACTCAGAACCCACTGCAATTAGGTATAAACATCGATATGCATAGTGTAAAGTCCAGAACACTTCAATGCCAGGTCATATATTAATAAATTCAAAGGAATTCCAGGTCAAGAAGGGATTCATATCTACATTCACCACACTGTCCTTTGGAACTCAAGAAGCTTCACGTAGGTTTTTGCTGCTGAAACGGTACCTGTGGGCTTGGTGATCACATGATGGCCGGAGTGGGTTAGACGAGGCCCCATGTGTATGGCAAAGCAGGGTTGTCCAGTCCTTGCCCTGAATTGCCTTCAGCAGACACGCTCGGGGCAAGTACCTGGGAGTGCACGCAACAGGCAAGCGATTCCCATTCTAGACTCTCCTCCTCAAAATGAAAGGGAAAGCGTTTAATTGAGTCCAAATGAAGACAAATTTCTTCAAGTGTAAATGCGAATTTTGAAATCAAAGACCACAAAGTCCTGTTCACCTTTGTGAGTTTACATTTTTATGATTATCTCAAGAATTATTAAAAGTAAGTTGTGGTGGATTACAATGAATCAACAGCCATCAGCAACAGGGCCGAGTGAAATGCACAAAGGCATTTGTTTTAAGGGAGAAGAGAGATGTGGAAGAATTTGAAAACTCTTCTGTCCCCCCACCAGGTAGTTTCTCAAACCTGATTTGTAAACTGAGATAGAGGACCAGATTTTATGTGGTGCTAAATGAAGGCTTTGGTAGGACATTGGTTAACCACTATTCCTGAGATTTTAATAAAGTAAGAGACTTACCTAATTGCCTGACTTGTTGACATTTAATAACTAAATGAAAAGAAGGTGATTCTTCCTGGGGAGGGTAAAAGCTACTTCTATTTGCTATTACTGAATGAGCATGGATACAGACCAGCCACTGTTCTAAATGGTCTGTTGGGATTGACTCATTTAACCTCCAAGACAACCTAGTAAGATGGATCCTATTATTGTTCTCATCTTACATATGATAAAAGTGTGGCCCAGAAAGGTAACTGCCCCAGGATTTCATCATGGGGGAGCCAGGCATTACCTAGAGGTTCACTGTTTGAGTTGAACCCCTAACTTCTGGAAGATGGCCTGATGTCCCTTCTGTGGCCCAGCACCTGGTGGAAAGCGCAGATCGCTTCAGTGAGTGCAGTATTTTACCTAGTTGTTGCCTGTCATGTAGAGCAGAAGAAAATGTGCCCGGAGGCTTTCTTCCAAACACAGTAGGAATTTCTCATCCACAAGGAAGAGTCACATGTATACTCCTGGCCGTGAAAATGAGAAAACGTGAATCACAGCTTCTACCAATGACAGTAAAGGATAACCTGATAGTCAAAGCTGGGAGAAAAATAACCTTGAGCATCTGCAGTAAAGGGCCTTTACCTTTAACCTGGAACTCCTCTAGCTGTTTGTGTAGTTGTCCTTCACCCTTCACACTACTTCCCTCACCCTCCGTGGGAGCTCAACTGTCTATGTTCTCCGGAGAAAAAGAGTGAAACCTTAAGAGCAGGCAGGATAACGGACCCCAGGCTGGCCCACCGACTCTACGCAGGTGCTGGAACATTCGGGGGCGCACTCCCAGACACACACCTTGGGCACCGTCTCGTGCCTTCTAGCGTCAGCTGACTTCCTCTCCTTCCTAACTGATCTGAAATGTCTGCCATCTGAGTGATATCTTAGGATCCACAGTAAAGTTCTACTCCGTTCCAAAGTATACTTATCAAACCCTGTCTAACTGCTAAGGATACAGAGATGAACAAGTAAAACCAGGTCCTTGATAAACACATGGTGCGAGGTCTTATCTGCAGCCCACCTCTGTTACCATGTCAGGGACAATGATGGGGCGAAGCACAGCAACACAACAGCGACTGCTAACTATTTATTAGGGGTTCTCTATATGCCTCACATTGGGATAAACACTTCGCCAGGTTTACCTTAAAGAATCTTCATAATCGCCTAATAAAAAAGAGTTGTATTAATGTTATTTTATTAATGAAGAAACTTGGGACCACAAAAATTGGATAATTTCGCCAAGATCACACAGCCCGAACCCCTAACCACCAAGGACAATGAAGGCAAGGACGGGGAAGGAGAAGATCTTTCTTTAATCTTATCATAACCTAGAAATCATAATTAAGTTCTTAAACTAGTTCTTGTTCTGGCAATTACAAGGGATTGGTGTAGAGGAATAGGGAGAGCTTCACCGCGTTCGAGCAAAGTTCAGGGGTCTTGAGCCTTAATAATCGGGACAGGAGTGAACAGAAGAGCACCCTGAAGACGCACCTGCGAAGGCAAGTAGAATGAACACCCTCTCTAGTTTCCTGGACAATTAGGAGCACGTGACGGGCAACCGACAGAGGTATTCTTTCCAGGATACCTAACATTTTAGCTCATTTGGAATGCCTTAATTCATGAATGTTTTTGTTCTAGAAGACTTGTTGAGATGACACTTAAAATTTAGGTACTAAAACACAGCATCATTCACAGAAAACCGCCCTGTGACACCCACTCTTAGGTGTCACATTCCCCTCTGACTGTCGCTGCTTTCTGTAGCATCCTCACGGTGAGCTAGTTTTGAGTGTGATGGTTGGGCCCACACTTTCACCGTGCAGCCTGGCCCAGCACGCTGCAAATCTATGCAGGACAAAAAGTTCACCTCTGCTGTGCAGTGCTGTTGTTTGGGGTGTTTATCTTCTTATGCAGGAAACAAGCAAGTTTGCACTTAGCTACAAGGTCGGGAATCGCTCGTGGGAATTCAAGATAAATGGCCCCATGGCTGAGGGGCCTCACCAGCTGCCTCCCCCCATGTCTGCACCCCACTCCCTGCTCTTTGGGCTCCTAATGAGGCCCCATTTTACAGAGGTTTCACGTGCTCTTCTTTGTATAACACATATGGAAAATAACTGTTCGCTTTTCAAGCAAATGATTAGTTTTGAGTAGATGGAATTAAGAAATCAACATGACAATCATATGGAAAGTCATGTGATTCTTTAACAAATCAGTCTCCCGTTGCTTTACTGAATCATTTTTTTGGATGTTACTATTACGTCACTGTCAAAAATGTAGTATCTCCTAAAAAACTACTTTTTAAAATATGTGCACACAGCTATTATTTTCTATCACCTGTGGCTCACAATTTCTCAAATTTCCCAGGGTTCACTGGAAATGTGACTGTGGAATTAGAGCAGATTTACTAGATGAAGCATTTTATTAGTTAAAAATGTTTTCTAGAATCCAGGGCAGATGTAATTTTAGGTTTGAAATCAGAATGATGCTGAAGACAGCATTTTTCCTCCTTGACCTTCTTCTCAAAACAGATTGCTTCGGGGGCTTTGCAGAAGAAAGTGTGAAAGAAAAAGCGATGTGTCAATTTCCACAAGACAAGCAAGGATATTAAGTGTAGCCTGATTTGAGTGATAAATCATTCTTGCACTCTTATCAAAATGCATCTTGCTTATTATAATTCTTAAGAGTTTTCTCTTAGCTACTTCCTAAACCTACTTCTCATAATGTATGAACTGAGAATGCCGAAATCTCCAACCAGACCATCAAAAACATACATTTAAGATAAATAAGTCTAAAATATTTAGATTAAAACTTTAATATCCTATGGCAAGTGAAACTATTCTGTAGATCTTCACATGGCTTTTGGTGGAAGGTCACGTAACAGACCTTGATGATGTTGACACATAAGCCTTGGAAGAATACAATGAAAAGCAGTGAGATGAACAACGAAGGCACCCTGTATTTGCATGTTTGTACAAACAGACGGTAGATTTGCTAAATCACAGAAATGACCTCATATTGAGTCAGAGACAAGTATTACGTGCTAAGAATAACACCATATGTGCAGGAAAACGTTATTAGAAACTCTGTCAAGATGACACTCTTTAAATTGTGTTTACAGTATTTCCTGTGAATGAGGATTCAAAGGAAGAGTGACTCCAAATCACCATCTTAAGGACTTACTTTGTTGCCTAAACTTATTTCTTGGATACCTTATTTTCAAGGGTAACTCAGTGTTAGCCTAAAACGGGACCATAAACACATGCCCATAACACAGCGAAGGATACAGGTAAGACTGGCTGATGAGGTCAGGATCATTTCTCTCCAGCCTGAAAAACAGCATCCTTAACTATGGACTCTGTGTCAGCTTTTCTTCCTTCAAACCAGACATGTCTTTATGTTGATTTAAGCTTTAATTCTTGCAAAATAACCACTTTCCCGACTTCTCAACTAATTTTTTCTTGAGATCCAAGATTCAGAAAAAAAAAAATACAAATTTCCTGAAAAATACAAGCAAGGGAGTCTATATGGCAACACTAAAAGTCAATTTTAAAAAGTATAAATATAACGTGGGATTATGGGTTTTGTTGTTATTTAATTCTTAATGGATATTACATTGTCTTTCCAATAGTAAAGGTATCTTTTTATTTAAAGATGCCTTTTAAAATTACAAAAAACTACCAGTAATGCTATTCACTTAAGTAAAAAATTATAAATATCAATATATACTATTTGAAATGAGGTTCAGAGTAAAATTTAAGTGAATGATTACAGTGTTTTCAAACAATCTAGCCAATCAATCCGACCAGCTACTGTCGTCCTTCACCAATACAACCTATCTACCCTTTAAGAACTGGCTTAAAGTACATATTTGTGAAGATTTTATTTACTGCCTGTTCCTACCTGCAGTGATTTTCTACCCTTAATCTATATTCTTTTGTGACCTGTATCCTTAAACACTGAAACAAACAAACAAATAAAAACCTTTGCACTGTGACCACCATGATGTATAAAATAGTAGGGATTTAGATTAATTTCTGTCCTGTTTATAGCATTTACTACAATACTTAATAAAGGTTTAGAATAATACCGCAATAAAAACCAGTTGATAGAATCTGAGCCTCTAAAAAGCTCTCATTTTCTTTATAATTTGCATAGTCTTTTTTATTTTTTATTTTTTTTAAGATTTTATTTATTTGACAGAGAGACACACAGCGAGAGAGGGAACACAAGCAGGGGGAGTGGGGGAGGGAGAAGCAGGCTCCCCACTGAGCAGGGAGCCCGATGCGGGGCTCGATCCCAGGACCCTGGGATCATGACCTGAGCCGAAGGCAAGATGCTTAACCGACTGAGCCACCCAGGCGCCCTTGCATAGTCTTTTTTAAAGATTTTACATAATTTTGACAAAAATTTAGGCAAAAATATGGATGCTACTTATCGAATTAGGATCTCAGTGTATCTGGCTGTCCATCCTCCTTCTCCTCCTTTTCCTTCTAATGTGGAAGTCATATCAATGTTTACTCGAATGTGTTGTTTTCTGCCCATATCTGTATGCCTCCACTGGATACTTCAAAAAGGCCCTACATTTTCCATTCTTATAATTTTGTAAAAATTGCAAAGCACTTAGGTTGCCTTTATATTAAAGTAAAATATAAATTTTATGATATAGGGCCATTCAGCAATGACAGCCATTTAGTTGTTGGTGAGCTCCGTCAGCGTGCACGGGGCTGGCTCGCGCTGCATCTCAGTGAGTTATGTAGGCTTCACTTTTATTATGTACGATTGACTGTGGGGTTTAATATTGAATAAAATAGGCGCCACAGCTGCTCAAAATGGGTATAAATCAAGAGTTTTCACTCTAGGTGGCATGTTGCAGTGTGAGTACCTAATTTACACTGGAAGGCAGTATGCCCTTGTGGAGAAAGATCTGCCCCAGGAAAAGAGCGGGATCTATAAGATGGCTCTAGCCATTAGCATTTCTCTCCTGTTTTTGGCATCAAGGATCATCAGAGTTTAAAATGAGCGAGTTGTCAATTTATGTTCCCTAAACTTTCTCAAACACATAATCACTAAAAAATAAATAAATAATTAAAATTAAAAAAAAAATTTAAAAAATTACCCAAGGACATAATTACCAGGGTATGTTTCCTTTGTTTTGTTTTGCTTTAACAGTTTTATTGAAAAATAATATATATATATTTTATATATATATATTATATATATATATATATATATAATTCACCCCTTGTAAGTGTACAGCATAATTTTATAGGGAGAGCTAGAAGGCCATTTTGGTGGGAGAGAGATCTTGGACCAAAAACTCAGGATAACGCTCTTGAAATGGCATCCTCAACAGCTATCTACCTGAGCTGCTCACAGAAAAAGCTTTTCACTGCATCTTTTGTCAAACTATACAGCTTCATCCAGACTTTTAAAACATTCTGTAACTAAATAGCTACTACAGTATTTACACTATTTACTCCACATTGCTGTTAGAATCAAATCACTTAATCATATGGAGGTTCTTTAAGAATAGTGCTACCCAAATGTATCATGATAGCAAATAATGCTTTTACATGTTTTCTCCAAGACAGCAGGTAAATTAAAAACCTTGGCAAACACAGGAAATACAGCATCCCATGTAAAACCTTCAGGACCAAGCAAAGAAGAGATGAGTCTATGCTTCTGAAACAGGGCTAAGCAAGACAAATTTCACACTGCAGGCTCAGATACACAGAACCTGTATGAAACCACCTCAAAACACAGCCGCTCTCCACCTGTGACTGACTGCCCATCTCTCCGGCCAGGCGCCAGGCGCTGCCCCCGGGCTGAGTGAAATTCGAGTTTCCAGAGGTGCATCGTGAGAACGTTTGTTCCAAGTGGAGTTGGGTTAGGGAACTGTCACCAAAGCTGTGATTACTGTGGGGTCCCAGGGCCTCCACTCTGCACGCACTGTTTGATTGCCACCCAATGCAGTGAAATTGAAACAGAAATTAAGAAAAGTGGAACTTAAGATTTAGTAATTTGAACCTCCCTTCCTCACACCACCTAGTCAGCATTACGGGAATGATTCAAAGACCGTGGTTTTCAAGCATTTTCAAACTTACAAATACCTTCAGCCATACCCATATGATTTAAAACACGAACTTCATGTCCTCAAAACAAATCACAGAAAAATTTATCATACTATTTAAATTGACAGTAACTTTTTTATGAATCTCTATATACACCGCAGGAATACTTCAAGGAAGGAAAAAACCAGGAAGGTTTAAGGACCAAACAACCAAGAATCTGAAGAAACTAATTACTAACTAAAAACTACTTTCATTTGCTGAAAACATGGCAAACAAAGCTTAGAAATCCTGATGCCCCATCATCTAGAAGTTTACTCCCACATGCTGAATGGGAGACAAACACATAAGCAAGCCTCTCTTATCTTGAGTGACCTTTGAGATGAAGTGGTTGCATGGCTCATTAATCCTGATGTCATAATTGTTGCAATATGTTGAGAAAGTTGACTTTTTAAAAAAGATTTATTTATTTTAGAGACAGAGACAGTGGGAGGAGGGGCAGAGTGAGAGGGAGAGAGAGAGAAGTTCAAGTCCACTCCATGCCCTGCATGCCCAGCATGGAGCCCAACATGGGGCTCCATCTCATGACCCTGAGATCATGACCTGTGCCAAAACCAAGAGTCAGACCTTCAACCGACTGAGCCACCCAGGCACCTCAAGAAGGTTGATTTTTTTTAAAGATTGTATTTATTTATTTGTCAGAGAGAAAGAGAGAGAGAGAACGAGCACAAGCAGAGGGAGCGGCAGGCAGAGGGAGAAGCAGACTCCCCGCTGAGCAAGGAGCCCGATGCGGGGCTCCATCCCAGGACCCCAAGATCACGACCTGAGCCGAAGGCAGACCCTTAACTGATTGAGCCACCAGGTGCTCCAAGAAGGTTGAATTTTAATAAAGGGATTAAGCAGGTTATGAAGAAGAGTAAAAAGTTTGTTTCTTTATACTACATAAAGCTGTGATTGATATAAATAAATTATGCAAAATGTTAATTCATAGTAGTGTAACTATTATAAATCTTACTTAATACAGCTTCTTTAAGAATTTGAAAAATAGCATTTTTTAATCCTGTTTGAAAACTTGGAAGGTATGGAAAAGGACAGAGAAAAATGTAAAACTTATTCATAATGCTATGATTCATGGATAACCACAATTAACTTTGAGGGTATAGTCTGCCAGTTTTTGATCATATATGTTTTGTGTGTTATGGGTATATAAATGGGTTTGCATATTGTAATTATTTTTTCTTTTAAAAACATTGGAACTTTTTCTGTGATGTTCAATATTTATCTCAAACTCAAATTTGAATAGATTAACAGTTATTAATTATATGAATGCCACATAATACCATACTTAATAACTTCTCAGTTATTGGATTTTATTTGGTTTTTAATTTTTTTATTTAATAAACAATGCTACAATAGATACAACTGTAGATTAATCTTTGACAATTTGCTGGTTATAATCTTAGAGCATTAATGATACAAAGTCATTTGATTAACAAAATCACCCTTTAAGACTTTTGATATATTTTCTTCAAACTTATCACCAAAAAGCTCTTCCCACTTCACAGTTTCACTTGATTGGGTATAAGAAGATCTATCTCTTTATATATTTGCCAACTTTAATATATGCTTATTTATTCTTTGCTACTTTGCTAGGCAAAAATTTTAAAAAGTATCTTGTTATTATGCTAAATTATATTTCTGCAGCAGAGTGGTTAAAAACATCATGTGTTGGGGCGCCTGGGTGGCTCCGTTGGTTAAACATCCAACTCTTGGTTTCGGCTCAGGTCATAATCTCAAGGTCCTGGGATCGAGCCCCTTGTCGGGCTCCACGCTTAGTGGGGAGTCTGCTTGGGAGTCTCTTTCCCTCTCCCTCTGCCCCACCCCAATGTGCTCTCTCTCTCTCTCTCAAATAAATAAAATCCTTTTTTTTTTTTTTTTAAAGATCATGTGTTGGAGTTTGTCAACCCTGGGTCTGTGACCCAGCCCTACAACTAAGTAACTTTGGGCAACTTAATAGCCCTCTTCATGTTTCAGTTTTATTACCTAAAAGCAGGTTTTACAATAATTATAGGTATTATAGCAGTGCTTACCTTTTACCCCTGCTATGCTGTTTAAACAGTATTACTTAGCATGATACCTGGCATGTATTAAGTGCTTAATAAACCATAGAAGTTACTCTAAAATTGCTTCTCTAAAATTAATTTGAACTTCCCTTTACATTCACTGAATATGTTTGTGGGTTACTTGTCTCTTTTTAGGACATTTCAAAATTATGACAATTTTATTTTTTTTAATGGTTTGTAAAAATTCTTTACTTTTGGGGTGCCTGGGTGGCTCAGTTGGTTAAGCATCTGCCTTTGTCTTAGGTTATGATGCCAGGGTCCAGGGGTTGGGCTCCCTGCTCAGCAAGGAATCTGCTTCTCCCTCTCCCTCTGCTGCTCTCCCTGCTTGTGCTGTCTCTCTCTTTCAAAAAAATAAATAAAATCTTTAAACAAAAAATAACAATAGGGGTGCCTGGGTGGCTCAGTCGGTTAAGCATCTGCCTTCAGCTCAGGTCATACTCCCAGGGTCCTGGGATCGAGCCCCACATCGGGCTCCTCCTTCTCCCTCTCCCTCTGCCTACCATTACCCCTGCTTGTGCTCTCTCTCTCTCTCTCTCTCTCTGTCAAATAAATAAATAAATAAATCTTTACAAAATAAAAATAAAAATAAATTCTTTACTTTTAAGGTGTATCAACCTTTTTCAATATCATATCTGGTACAACCATGTTATTCCTATTTGTCTTTTTTCTTTTAATGTGTTTTATATTTTATATTTTCTGAACTTCAGAATTCTCTAATGTTCTTTAGCAAAGTTAAGTGGGTCTTTCCTTGTTGATTATGCCTTTGGTTTTATACTTACAAAGGTTTTTGCCACACTAGGATAATTAATGGATATTAACATCAAACCATGATATCTAATTAAAGTACTTTATGATTTTATGTGCTAAGAAATCTAGGAGCCTGAAAGATGTCATAAGTGAAAATCTACATAGTTACTGTTAGAATTTCTGAAAGAAGTCCCCAAATATATTCAATTCTATAATACTGCTTGTGCATGAAAATAATCAAAGTACTAATCAAAACAGATACCCATGTTTACTGAATGGTAAAATTCAGGAACATTGTAATAGAAAATTCTAATAGGGATTAGGTCAAATGTCAAAGACTATGATGAACAATTGATAAATAGTGAGGAAAAATGTACATTAAAAGAAAACCATATTTGAGTTTTCATGCTCCTATGTTATGTTGTCCAATATACGATCACCTTTAGCCTATAATTTAAAAATGATTGCTATCCAGTGTGTCTCTACAATATTAGAATACCTACTAAGTCTTTGAAATGATCTGTTTTCTAAGTTAGTGTTCTAGCTTCTCTAAGAACATGTATTTAACAGGATTAACTTCTGATTTCTTTTTGATTAATTTTTACTTTGAGAAACAGGTCTCTAAAGCAAAGAATTATTCTTTGTACATTCTATTCGTTCATTTTTCTTTTGTGTATGTTGGACACACAGGAAACGTGTTTCTTTCCAGTTCCTGGTTTTAGACTCAAGAACCCTGGAGAGACATTTCAGAAATACTATAATAGGCTTAAGAGAATGCAGGATCATTGACCATCATCATTTCTGCATGGTAGACCTTTAAACATTTGCATTTTAGTTTGACCTCAAGATACTACATAGAAACCATTTTTGATATAGTTCTAAGCAGGATTCAAATGCAATCTTTTCTTTCTTATTTTTAATAAATACACTATAAAAATTTAAGAAGAAAATGAGGCATTTCCTTCTTTTAAAATGTCCTTAATGAAATGATTTTTTTGTGTGTGATTATTAGGTGACATCTTATGCTAATACTATTCCATGGATATTACTGCCCAAAATCATAAAGGGTCATATGAGAGCACAAAGTATTTGGAAAGAACTTAGCTCCATCTCTTTAATCACAAAGTCTCCTTGGGATTACTGCTGGGTAGTTAATACAGTAATAACCTTTCTCTATATAGGGTAATTGGATAGCAGGCACACTGTAGTAAAATAATCATGTAGCATTAAAGCACTACCAAGTTTTCCAGGAAAAAATAACTATTTTGCAGCTAACAAAATGATAATAGCCAGACATTTTTGCATGCTGACTATTTAAGCATTTTTCTAAGAACTTTACACGTATGGAATCATTGAATATTCACGATTCCATGACAGAGGTAGTCATGTTATCTCCAATTTGTAGGTAAAGACTTGAAGCACACAGGGGTTATTAGCAGATCTGAGTTTACAAAGCTGGCATGAAAGAGTCCAGATTTGAATTTAGGCAGAATGACTCCAAGATTCACACCCTTAGCCACTCACTATCCTAACTGTGAAAAATGAAATCTCTTCATATGCTTCATTGGAATCACATCTTCAGAATTAAGGTGACAGAAACACCCTTATGCTGTGTGGATTAGCATCACCTGTCTTAGGCTGCTGAGACCATTCTAACTTTGAACATGAGACTCAAATATGCAATCTGGTAGATTCTTCTAGAGTTCTTATCATGTTCTGTATTTCAAAAGGAAGGGGGAAATTAAGTCAATTATTGAGAGAAACAAAGTAAATAGGGAATAAGATGAGTGAGACAACTTTCAAAAATTTCTGTCCACAGAAGTCCTGGACTAAGGCTGTACATTCAGGGAAACCCAAATTAAGACAGTCATTACGCCAAGGCAATTTTGTGTAACTTTCTAAAATAAGCTTCAACTTTTATCATTCCCACTGTTTCCATTCACACTTCCATTGAACTGCTTCAAAACTTAGAATTTATAATACTATGTAATTATGTAAATTATGAATTCATGATAAATACCTAACTTGTGTCATAAATGTCATCTCTCATTCTCCAATCCATTAGACAATGCCAAATGACTTCTAAAATACATAAAAATTGTTTAAAAATACATCTAAGTATATTTTAAAAGGTTTTTCATTGGTTCCTGATACAGCATAGGATACATTCTATATCCATTGACATGGTATAGAAAGATTTTCAGCATACTATAAAACTAAGCACAAATGACTTCCACATCTGCCAATGTGGAGTAACAGGGATTGGATTTACCCTTCTATCCAAAACAACCAAAAATAAAAACCATGAAAAAATACGAAACAACAGTTTTCATGATATTGCATAGCAGGTAATAAAGGACAGCTGTTTCTGAGAGATGAGAAACAAGCTAGGTGAATCCTAGAATGCCCCAATCTTCTTGCTTTGGGAGTGAGTCCAGGCTAGAGTGCCATGTTGAAGAACCTGAGCAGTTAGTTTAGTGTTCACCCTGAACCAAAGAAAAGGAGCTGATGGTATGGGGAGGAAAAGGTGGCTAGACTTTGAGGGGAGAGTACCAGAGAGGAGAAAGCTGCAGAGAGAGAGGAGCGAGGGTGAGTGAAACAGATGGAGAGAAAGGGAGAGAGATCTGGAGATGTGCAGAAAGTTCCTTCCAGTCTTCAGCTAAGTACTGATCAGTGCATGCATGTGACTCCCAGAGACCAGGGAAAAAGCCTCCAAAAGAATTAGAGGGAATAATAAGGAGAACCCACACTGGGCCAGGAATATAGCGTCTGTTCCCAACAATAAGAATGGAAACCTCATAATTCATGACACACTGGGTATCCAGGTACAGAACGAAATATGGGGATTGCTCCATAAGTGGAATAAAATTAACTTTAGACTAAAAGTGGAGCTCCTGCCTAAAGAATCTTTAAAAAAACAGCCGAAGAGGACCAAATAATATTCACATAGATTAACTGCTCATGAATATATGGAGAAGTACCAAAATATCCAGCACCCAAGAAGATAAAATTAGCAGTGGCTGACATCCAATATGAAATCACCAGGCATGAAGAGAAATAAAAAATACAGTACATAAAGACAATTAATCAATTGAAACTGGCCTTGAAAAAAATACAGGTAATAGAATTAATATAGACATCACAATAATTATTAAAAGTTATTCCGTATGTGAAGAAGCTAAACTGCACATGATAAGCAGAGAGGTGGGAAGACCTAATTCTTGTAGAGTTGAAAGCAATGCCCGAGGTGAAAAATAAACTGGATGGAATTAACAGTAGTTTAAACATTATAGAAGTAAAGATCATGGATATAGCAATAGAGACATCCAAAATGAAACACAGAGAGAAAAATAAATACTGAGGAAAACATTAACAAAGATTCGGTGAGCTGTGGGACAATTTCAAAAAGTCTGATATATGTGTAATTTGAGTGCCCAAAGACGAAACAGAGAAACAAAGGTCAATTTTCAAAAAATAACGTCAATTTTTTCCCAAATATGATAAAAACTATAAACACAGAGACTCAAGAATCTCAGTGAATGGGCGCCTGGGTGGCTCAGTCCATTACATGTCTACCTTTCGCTCAGGTCATGATCCTGGGGTCCTGGGATCGAGTCCCAAGTTGGGCTCCCTGCTCAGTGGGGAGCCTGCTACTCCTTCTCCCACTCCCCCTGCTTGTGTTCCTACTCTCGCTATCTCTCAAATAAATAAATAAAATCTTAAAAAAAAAAAAGGAAGGATGTAATGACTTGGGCAATCTTGTATATAAAGGATAGCAGTATCTACTACCATTAAATATAAGGGAGTTGCAAAATGTATGCAGTGGCTTAAGATACATATAGTCTGAAACAGTAATTGCATTTATCAGACAGCAATTGGATTATTGGATTACTTTGAAAATCTCCAAGTCACAAAGATTTATATAATTTGATACCTCTTCTTTATTAAAGAATTGTAACCAATATAAAATCCAATAATAGGGAAATGCTTACACAAAATATGATGGATCCATATGTTGGATAATTACATAACCATTAAAAATCATGACTTTAAAAGTGTTTTAAAAATTCATAACATATATTTGTTTAAAATATGGCAAAAAATGATATCATGACAAAATACACTTATATAAAGGAAAGACTGACAGACATTACTAATAGTGTATTTTCCTTCTTCCCTATTCTAAGTATTTTGCAGATATTCTACAATGGGTTTAATTGCAAATAAAGTTTTAAAGAATAATATAATTTTTTATATAAAAAATGACCATGGTCCTTTTGAGAAATGAAGATTGGTCAGGGCAAGAGATTCAGAAGCTCGGCTGTGGCTGGTGTGTGGGGACAGGGCAAAGTTCTGGGAAAAGGAGAGAGGTTGAATAGGAGACTTGAGGAAGACACCACACTGTACCTCTTGTCCTGTTGTAAATCTTTTCCGGATATCCCGATTTGAAACCAGAGACAAAATACATGTGCTGACATATGAATCTGTTCACTGTTGCATATCAACTCTGTTGAGTTGATTAATGATTAATGATTGATTAATGATCAATCCAACTGTAATTTATAAGCACAAGTCGTGTTTTATTGTTTCATAATTTTTTTTCCTAATCACGAAAAAGCACAATTTATTTCATTTTCAGTGACAAGGTCAAGGTCAATGAGCTAGGCCATCTGTCTGAAGCTTTAGCAGTTAAATAAATGCCCATACATAGATCTTGAATGTCAAATATTAGAGAAAAAAAAACTTAGATTCAGTATTGAGCATTTGGAGGCTTTCCTTTGATTTGTACCAGCATTCTTACTTGTGATTTGGCAATCAAAATGGTTTCATGAGGTACACACACACACACACACACATCTGTGTCAAAAGAGCTTCCATTATAAACGAAGTATAACATAGCCAGTGTCATCTAACTAAAGGCCATGCCCGTGAGTATCAGAAGGAAGGGGCACATGGTTGTGTGAGGTCTAATGCCGTAGTTGCAGGCAGTGTTCACCTAAACAAATCCTGCTATTATTGACCACGCTAATAAGGAAAGTCTTTCCTCCACTGACCCCACTAGAATGATCGATCTGTGTCTGTGTTGTCTCTATCATTTGGCTCTGCACAGAGCTGGCTAGACAAGTCTTCAGTCCATATTTTCAGAAGTCTCTTAGTGGGGTCAAATATCTATCATTTCTAACTGGACCTGTTGAAGGAGGTTATCAAGAAGATGGGACCACCAGTTGACTCACAAGCTGGACCCGGGCAATTGGAGGCCCCTCCTCCACTTTCCTTGCAGTATGTGTTCTGCTGGCCTTCCCTACCCCCAGATGCTGCTCCAAAGATACAGCCTGGAGATAAAAATGTGGTGTTGAGGCTCTCTGGACCGGGTACGTTACCAAACCCAGTTAAGGCCTCTATCAAACTTTCAACCTGGCGGGCAGGTGCAGAAATCTGCTCATCTTGCAGCCACCCAAGACAAGCCTGGTAAGTAAGTCCCCTTGTTTATCAAACCTGCCACCTGGAATCTGGAGTGGCCTGCCTCTGTCTTTGATCTCTCTCTACCCTCCCTGTATGGAGCTGGTTTCAGGTTACACCGGGAATCTCCCGAGAAGGTGCCCCTAACTCTCCCTCCTGGCCCTTCTCATCTTGTTCCCCACACATAAGGCTCATCCCTTCCTTCTGAACTTTTGAAATTTTGCCATTTACAGTTTGTCTATTATGCATTTTATTACCTGATTTTGCTCAAATAAAATGCTTTTAGGGGTAGAAAAAGAAGTTGCAATAGCCATATACACCATTAGGATAGCTCTGCTATCTCAAACTAAATACTTCAGATAATAGTGTGTGTGTGTGTGTGTGTGTGTGTGTGTGTGTGTGTGTGTGTGTGTTTTAGTTTTTTGCTTTTGTTTTAAAGCTGTTTGGGACACAACTAACTGTGGTATAAATGAATCATAAAAACTCAAAATTGTAATTTTCCCCAAACAGAACATGCCACTGAGATATACTATAGTTATTGAATCATCTATGCACACTGTTCTAAGCCCTAGGCATAGAACATTGACTAAGACACAGTTCCTATCTTCCTGAAGTTGAAGGTCTAGTGAGATAACTTACTAGTCTGCAGATACTATTGCTCAGTCTGTGAAATCAGGGGATTGAGTGCTGTGGCAATATGCAGGAAGACTTCCTAGAGACTTCCACCACCTGGGGTAATCTTTAGATTAAGACCAGAAAGGACTGAGTGTGACTAACCCAAGAGAAAAGCTAAGAGGGTATTTTTATCAGGCAGAGGGAAAATCATGTACAAAAATTGAGGATGAGAGTGAACAAACTTTAAAAATATGTTTGCATGACTGGAAAGGAAGAGATGAGGCATGCATGGGTTGAAAAGATTAGAGGTCCTGGTGAAATGCATCAGGGTTATTTACCCCCAAGGATAATAGAAAACCATGTAAGAATACTAAGCAGGGGCATTATGCTGTCAGGTTTGATTAAGAAAGAAGACGTACCAGATGGATAGAAGATTGAACGGTATGTACGAAATCAGAATCACCCACATCACCAAGTGTTTGTCAAAATTTCTAAACCTAAGACGGGACGCAGTTGGAATTCAGTTAGGAATCAAAGTGCAAACAAACTGGATTCAAGTCACATCAGTTCTTTCTCTTTTGTTTTGCCCTTTCTTTTCCCATCAACTTCTCTTCCCTCTATAACGACACTGACTTCTGCGTGACCATCTTCCAACGGAGGAGAGAACAGTAATGTGACCCAGAGAGAAAGGAAGAATTAGACTCAAGGGAGAAAAACACTTTCTTAGCTGCTCCTAAAGAGCAGGCATTTTCATGAATAAAGAGAATAATTTAAGTAAAATATGTTCCTTTTCTCAGAAGAAAGTTCCACCCTGTTCCCTGTTTCCCTAACCATCCAGTGAAGAAATCCATAGGTTTGACACACAGTCATGTCAACAAGTCCTTACAAATATTTCACAAGCACTTGAAGACATAATTCCTATAATCTTTTGTCTTATAATCTTAATTATGGGGGGCAGGGACAGATATGTGTAAAAACAGAAGATACTTTTGCATATCACAGGATACAAGTAGGAAATAGGGTAAATATTTGAAAAGATTAAAAACCATTTCCCTCTCTCCCCATTATCTAAACACTTAACACTTTCTTTTCTGGCTCACATGCCAAGTTATTTTTATTTTTTAAAAAGACTTATTTATTTTAGGGAGACAGAGAGAGAAAGAGAGCGTGCGTGAGTTGGGGTAAGGATAGAGGGAGAGAATCTTCAAGCAGACTCTCTGCTGAGCACAGAGCCCAAGGTAGGGTTCCACATGGGGCTCCACATGGGGCTTGATCTCACCAGCGTGAGATCATGACCTGAGCTGAAACCAAGAGTCAGATGCTCAACTGACTGAGACACCCACGTGCCCCCACACCCCACCATGCCAAGCTGTTTTCAAAAGCTACATCTTTCACAGCGATGTTCTTACTGAGTTTGGAAAACCATCTTGGAAATTACTTATAAACAATTTTAGAGTAAACAGAGTGCACATTTATTAATTTGACAAACATGTATAATTTTCCTCCAAGTATTGCGACAATATTTTCTCCACTGAAATCAGAAGTCCCCAGAAGTAATTCTGGAGTAATATTTAAAGCTGGTTTCTATACCATCATCTTTGCTATAATTATCATACATGAGGATATCCTGAAATATTTGGGTATAATGGGAAACTACTTTCTTCTGAAAGTTACACTTATAATACTACATAAAATATAGAATCAAAATTAAGGTGCAAAAGTATGAAGTGTGATAGTGAAGAACAGCTCTGAGGCCCAAGGGACTTGGCAACCAGAATGAACGTAAACTCCTACTTCTACAGAGACACTGAAACGGGAAAGAAGGGCCATCAAGCAGGTGACAGAACCCATTTCTCTCTGTCCCATAAAAGGGAGCCTTAGCCAAATGATAACAAAATATTTAGTGACGATGCTAGGATGCAAAGGGTTGCACCCAGTGGTCTCTGAATACCTTAATCCATTAGTGAGAACATTTCTCTTGTAAGGTGGAATTGTCAGCTTGATGCCATTACACTTGGATTTATCTATTTTCCCTCATTTAATTCTGCTTTGACTGAGCAATTTTTTGATTCCAGTTTGGGCCAGCTAACTAAAATAAAATGGTCTTGCCATATGAACACAAGCATCCTGCTTCTTATAAAAGTTGTATTTCTCATGAAGAAATTGATATTTTAGGTTTACATAGTGGTCTCAAGATTAGTGAACCTCTCCACTGGTAATGCACATAACCTTAAACCATGCCCCACACTAAATTCATTACCTCCAAGGTCTCTGGAAAGACAGTCTACCAGCCTTTCTTCTTAGGTAACCTGAACACCCCATAAGCTGAGAGGAACATTTTTAAAAAATTTATTGTTATTCAATCTTTACATTATAAACCCTCCTCATCATAACTAGAAGATGTAGTAGGAGGAGAGCAGGAAATAATGCTTGTGACCACATACTCTCTAACACAGAGCCTGTTTCACACAGAAAAGTAGTGAGATGCTCTAATTAAAACTTGACACTGGGTGTTGTATGGAAGTGTTGAATCACTATATTGTACACCTAAAACTAAACTAGTCACACTGTATGTTAACTAGCTGGAAGTTAAATAAAAACTTATTAAAAAA
Source organism: Phoca vitulina (assembly GCF_004348235.1). Lineage (NCBI taxonomy): Eukaryota > Metazoa > Chordata > Mammalia > Carnivora > Phocidae > Phoca > Phoca vitulina. The sequence goes on along the minus strand of NW_022589741.1, from coordinate 2,743,402 downwards.
AGAGAGTTTTCATTTCTTAGAAACATGGATTTAAATTCCAAACTGTCTACTTTCTAGTTGTGTGGCTTCAAAAGTTATTCCACAGCTTTGTCTTGCTGTCCTCCATATAAATAATTAAGGTTCTTCTCTCATGGTTCTGCTTCTAGGAAAGTGGTAAGATTGTACTGCTCAGCTCCTTTTTAGTTAGGTGTGGCCACATAACTTGCTTTCACTAACAAAACATAAGAAGTAGTATGTTAGCACTTTCAGTTGGGGAAGTAAGTTAGGAATGGGAAGGAGGGGATTTCAGTGACTGTTCCATATGCCATTTTGAATTGGAAGGCTTGGAGTATTTTTTTTTTTAAATACTAATCTGATTATGTCACTCTCCAATGTCTCCCGTGGTTTTTGATCACTCTAAGGACAAAGTCTCAGTTCTTTAACAAAGACTGTAAGGTTTTATAAGCTCATTATTCTGTCCTGGCCCCTCATCCTCTCAGGTCTTTGCAGACCCTCTTTTCTCCCACGTCCACCATTTATGATGCTTCCTTTACCTACTGTGGTGAAACCATATGTCAAGATGGAGCTCCCGTCATTCTAGGTGCCTGAACAACCACGGTGACCACGGCCCCTTGTGGACTGCATTGGGCATGGAGGCAATAATAAACCTCGGTTTGTTAAAAGCACACACACAATGTAGTTATCTTGATGGATACACTATAGATAAACAGAACTTAAACCAAAACTGCCTGATTCCAAAATTCATTACCCTCTCATATACAGTTTCCATCATCAATAACAAGAATTTATTTTACCTAAGGCTTTGTGCTGAACACATGTGATAAAAATTGAGAAAAAAAATCAGTAGTGAACACTTTCAAGTGCTTTCAAATGAGAGAAAATTGCACATGGAAAATGATTTATGTTAGAGGGAAGTTTATGAAGCACATCTTGTCAAGAGGCTTAGACAATGCTGCTGCAGGAGACTGACGGAGGGAGATCTTGGGGTTGGTCCACCAGAGAGATTTCCAAGGGGTAGGGGATAAGAAGAGGCACCTGGGCATGCCTCAGGTCTTCCACGGACACTTCTTTGTGGTTGAAATGACCAATGGATTGTTGCAAGCAGGGGCTGGAATGTACTTAAGTGATGAGACTTGGCCTTTTGGTTTCTTCCATCTCCATGAAGGAGCCCACCAGTTCTGGGGGAGGATGGGAAACAGAAAAGATGCACCTACATTAGGGAGCAGAGGCATCCCCAGCTGACATGGACACCCACGGGTGGGGAAGAAACTTAATAAAATTCACCCCCAGAATTTTGAGATCATTTGTTACATAGCATTATTATTGTATTAACTGATACATTCTTAAATAATTTCTGAGGTTTCTTAATCTGGGAGAGAACCCCACATTACCTAGGAGTCACTAGCGAAGTACACTGCATTTTTCATTCGCATGTGAACAAGGCTGATGGTAGGTGGTTCTGGAGTCTAAGACACGATATTTCTGCCAAAGGCTCTGATTAACATTACATGTAATTTAACTTGATGGAAATATCATGTACCCTATATAGGTTTGTATTTTTGCCCTTTAAGGCAATACACTTTCTGTAAAGAACAAAATCCTAAAGGGAAGTGTGGAACATGTCAGTCACAAAGTTTTATGGTGGAGTTAATGTCCACAAAGACATTTTTCAAGTACAATGTCAACTGTAATTAAAGAGAAAATAACACAAAAAGAAAGATGAGTCAAGAGGGAAAAATATATTTCATATCATGTGGCTGGTTTTTCTGAATTAGTTCAGAATAACTTAAGTGAAAACTACAAACATTTTAGGTAAATTTTGTATACTATGGAAGAAGGATGGGAAAATTAAATGTATTCCTATTTATCTAATGAGGACGCATACTTTTAAATTCAGTAAAATATGTGAAATATTTAAAATTTTGAACAATAAATGTGCAAAATAAGGCTCAGTAATGGTCAAGTCTTTTGGGACACATAATCAATATATTTTATCCGTGCAATATGTCCACCTAACAGATTTCTTAGAGAAACTAGTGCTCTCATGGTTAGACTTCTTTGAAAGAGATAATAAATAGAATTTATGTCCCAGCTACTCAAATATATTCAAGGGGTCAATGTCTTTTTTCCATGTAAAAAAGAAATGAGGAAATTTAGTATCTTTAGCTATGGTTTGAAGAACTCTCCCCACCCCAGACTATTCTACTCAGCTCACTTTAATATTGAAGATAATGTGTGTCTAGGATTATTCTAAGTACCCTTGACCCTTCATGAGAATCGCCAGAATATACAACTGTATAAAAACTGAGCTTCTGGGGCGCCTGGGTGGCTCAGTCGTTAAGCGTCTGCCTTCAGCTCAGGTCATGGTTCCAGGGTCCTGGGATCGAGCCCCGCATCAGGCTCCCTGCTCTAAGGGAAGCCTGCTTCTCCCTCTCCCACTCCCCCTGCTTGTGTTCCCTCTCTCGATGTGTCTCTCTCTGTCAAATAAATAAATAAAATCTTTAAAAAAAAAAAAAGAAAAAGAAACAAAAACTGAGCTTCTGTCTCATACACAAAATTTTCTACTTCACTTATCTTCTTGTACATCTAATAAGTGGCCCGGATTTAAGATTTTTGAAGGAAAGTTAAGGAAATTACAATTTTGAAGGAAAATTTCTAATTTCCCAGGCTTTTTCTGACCCCAGTTACCTGATCAACCCCACGCTTCCTGGCACGGTGACAGGACCACTATCTGCTCAGTTTCTCAGGTTAAAAGCAAACAACACAACACAACATGAAACAAAATAAAAACACATAAGCAGCAAAATAAAACTAGAACCTTTGTATTTGTTGTATACTCTGGCTAAAATAGTTTTCTCCTTGATTCCCTGACCAGACAGCCTCTCACAGTGACGCTCTATCTTATTACCCTATTCATACTTTTCCTATCACATTTTCTAACTCACACACCACACGCACACACACATATACTTAAATATATTTAAGTCTTAAAGATTCAAGACATAAAATGATAAGGATAGCTTTTCTCTTGATCACTTTTATAACTCTTACCACAGAGGCAGATTGTGCGTGACACATAGGTACCAAATAAACACCTGCTGAATAAATAATGGATTTTTACAAATTCGAGGATAGGTTTTTTTTTTTATCTTTCCAAGAGCAATTTTTATGTTCCACACATAAAATAATGTGGTTAATAAATATTTACTGAGTGACCACGCTATGCCAGAGACAGTGCCGGATGGAAGTTACAGCAGTGCCTGAGAGAGAGAGAGAGAGAGAGAGAGAGGGGACCCTGCCATCCCCAGGCTTAGGACACGGGGTAACAGATGGTTGATGAAACTTCCCCAAGTTCGCTATGGAAGAGCGCACAGGACAACATGGGTGGTTCTAACATGGCCCTGATCTCATTTTGATACCTAGGGAAGACATCCCTGAGTAAAGCTCCTTTAGGTTGGCAAATAAGGGATGAATGGGAATGAATCGGTGAAAGAAGAAATGGTTCTTCCCGCAGAGGAGAGAAATGCTCAGAGGCTGGATGCGGGAGAAAAGAGGGTCTGCGAAGAACGGAGAGGATGAGGGGTCAGGACAGAATAATGAGCAAGAGATAGAAAGCGGGGTGAGAGAGGGCTAGGGTCCTGACTCTATAAAACCTTATAGGCTTTCTTAAAGAATTGAGACTTTGTTCTTAGAGTGTCCTCTCAAGCCAGAAAAAGAAAAAAGGGCAACCTAGTAAGACAGAAGACTTTCAGACAATAACTGCTCAGCATGAGCTAAACCTCACAAAAATTATGGCTTCAATAGCACCCATACCAGTCAAGGTCCAGTGGGTTGCCCAGACTTCTGTACTTACAATGGTATAATAAGACATCCCACACCCCAAGAAGTAATGTTAGAGAAGGCCAAATGGGGAGCTTGGATGTTCATTCCTTTCAGATTATAAATAACATCTCCCACGATTTTATTGTAAACCATGTGGGGAATCAGAACATGAGGAGCAGCCCCTCACACTCAGATGTCAACAGAAGCCAGTGAAAACCGAAAGATTAAATAAGATCTAGAGTCTCATAATCCAAATTATCAATATCAGGGATGGAACAGGGGATACGACTACCTTGCCCACATCAAAAGAATAATGAAAGAATACCACAAGTAACCTTATACATAAAATTTGACAACTCAGATGAACTGTACCACCTTCTAGAAAAACACAAACTACCACAATTCATTTGATACAAAATGGAGTATTTGATTAGCCCCATAATTATAAAAATTGAATTCATAATTTTTTTAAAAAAAATAATTTATTTGAGAGAAAGAGAGCATAAGCAGGAGGGGCAGAATCCCAAGCAGACTCCGCCCTCAGCAGGAGACCCATCCGCAGCTCCATCTCACGACCCTGAGATCACAGCCTGAGCCAAAAACCGAGACTTAGAGGGTTGACTGACTGTATCACCCACAGCCCTGAACTCACAATTATAAATACTTCTGGAAGAGAAATGTTCTGTCTCTTCAATGTAGCAATGTCAACGTCCAGCTTACGATACTATATTACAATTTTGCAAGATACTGCCATTTGGGAAACAGTAAAGGGTTCATATGATTTCTGTATTATTTCTTACAAATGGATGTGAATCAATTAACAAATTAATTCTCATTCTAACTAAAGAAGAATTAAAATTTTAAAGGAATAGCATGAATTTTACTGTTTATCCTCCATATTATATAATGCTGATTTTAAATACAAATCTAAAAGCATTTTCCTTACATGCAGAATCACCAGTATTTTTTAGCTTAAACATAAATATGTATTTAATTTTACCGGAACAGTAGAAACAGTGTATAAAATTCTTTTTATTGAGCTTCTCATCAACACACATTCTAAACACTCTATCCTTCAGCTACTGAGGACTAAGAAAGGACCAGAAGAAAATGAAACTATGGATTGCTCTATTTTCCCTATTAAATAAAATAAACATTATCATTAAATAAATGTTATCATTAACATTTAAATAAATTAAATAAAATAAATGATAACATTTATTTTATTTAATGTGATAGTAACACATAAGACAGTTCCCTCTGAACAAAATTTTAAGTGTACATTAATGTTAACTATAGATACAATGTTGCACAGGAGGTCTCCAGAGTTTATCCACAGTTTGTGACACTTTATGCTCGTTTATTTGTAACTCCCAAACTCCTCCTCCAGCCCCAACAATCACCATTCCACTCTGGTTCTATGGGTTTGATTATTTTAGACATGTCATAAGTGGGATCATGCACTATTTGCCTTTCTGTGATTGGCTTATTTCACCTTTTAAAATGCCCCAAAGCTCATCTATGTTGCCACATACTGAAGAATCTTCTTTTTAAAGGCTGAATAGCATTCCATATCACTTTACTCATTCATCTGTTGATGGATACTTAGACAGTTTCCACATGTTGACTACTGTAAATATTGCTGCAGCAAGAGTGCAGATATCTTTTTGAGATCCCAATTTCAATTCTTTTGGATAAATTCCCAAATGTGGGATTGCTAGATCATATGGCAGTTTTTAATTTTTGAGGAACCTCCGCACTATATGTGAAAAAAATGTTCAATCTCACTAATCGGCAGGGAAATTCAAATCAAAACCATCATGAGATATTACATCATATCTGTCAGGAATGGTTATTACCAATAAATTAAATAAATAAATAAATAGATAAATAAATAAATAAATAAATAAATAAATAAATAAATAAAGCCAAAAGAACATGACCACAAGGGTAGGCAAGGATGCAGACAACGTGGAATACTGTCAACAGGAATGCAAAACGGCGCAGCCGTGATGCAAAAGTGTGTGCTATCACTTTGAGCGTAAGCGTGCGGCTGAAACAGGAAAGGATTTAGAAAGGACATATACGACAGCGCTCCTTAGGCCTTTCGGTTTGTTAGAACACTATTACCTTTTGTACCTTGCAACGAAGCAACATCCAGTTTCAAAAGATCCAGTTATAACAATTAGCTCCCCACTGGATCCGTCAGAGACCTATGGTTTGGGAACATGAGCACAGAACTCCGATGAACCCACCATCGGTGAGGGCTCGAGGAGACAACAAAATTCAGTAGGACCCACTTGGTACGGCTACCAAGGACCAAGAGGGGCCAAGTGTAAGTCCTAGGTCACTCTCTGGTGCAGGTCTGAGTCACCGATACTGCTTTACATTAAAATTCCATGAAACAAATCTTTAAAATATTATGAAAAATTGTTACCATTCTTAGAAGATAGTTGAGTAAAGTTGTCTTGAGTAAAATGGCTTGAATTATGTGGATAAAATGAGAACAATGCAGGAATGAATGAGATATGAACATATAGAACATGTATGCTTGCTAGGGAATAGTGATACATTTATTATTATATTGACTGTCTATGGATAGCAATAGTTTCTGGATTATCCCCTAGACAGAGTAAATACCTACTCATGAAAAAAGGTCATAAAGAAGTGAGAAAAGTTCAGCTTCAATAAAAATATTTTTTAAAATAGTAATCACAAAATCTAAGGAAAAGCCATTTACTTTCTGCAAGCATATGCTATGCATCATGATTTAAACGTAACACTGTATTTCAATTACAAAGGACTGACAGAAAGACAGATGGATCTTTTAATGGTGTTCTCAGGAGTTGTAAACCAGCTCAGAAATCAAGAGAAAGAAAAAGGATCAGCTGTTGGAAGTTATAAGGAGCCTTTTTTTCAAGGCAAGAACATCGGTACTGGTCAGAGCTGTCCAGAGCTAGAATGTGCATCTCAGGACTACTGACATTTTCATATCCTAAATCCATAGGTAGTAAATGTGTGTATTTTATAACATGTAGATATTATATATATAATGTAATATATAACTATAAATTATATGATATATACATATTATAAAAAAGAAAGAATTCAACACGTGGATTGGAGGCTGTACTAAATCCACAGCTCCAAATTGTTTTTTATGGTCACTTCGACATTCCAACATCATCTAAGATGCATAATAAATATGTAAATTTCCAAACCTGCTTGACACTCATTGCGTATCTTGAGGTGTAGATTCATAACTCTGCATTTTTTTAAAATGCTGGAGGTGATTCTGATGTATCCTGTCTATGGAACTGCTGACCCAAATGACCTTTAATATCCTTCCAAATCTGACATTTGATTTATTCAGTTTCTATCAGTTCTTGGAGTGCAGGGAGTGAACTTTATATGCAAGGCCTTCCTCATCATTGCCAATAAATGTTTCACGAATAAAAGAACACATGAATGATTGAATAAAAGAAAGGACATCTCATTTGCCCCCCCCAGCTCTCTGTACAAAACCAAAAATTGTTTAAAAATGGGGATAGAAGTTAATTAAATAAGTATTAAAGATAAAATAGAATGCAGTTGCAAGAGAGAAAAAAAATATGGGTAAAACAAACTCAATGATAGTACTTTGGGCAGAGAAAGGAGATTAGGGAGAAACTATTTAAACCAAGATAATAAGTTTGAGAAAGTAGAACATGCTGAAAAATTATGCGTTATATAGGAGTTGAAACCATAGAAAAAGAAAGCAATATATGGATTTTGAGAGGCTGAGGACTAAAAGGGAAGAAGAAGCTTCATCACTAAAGCTGACGTGACCATCATCCAGAAAGTACAGGCTAAGAAAAAAAAAAAAATATAATTTTTCATACAAATAATATATATGTATGTATGTATGTCCTTTTGTATGTATGTATGTGTGTACGTCCTTTTGCTGCAGGAAGTAGCTGAGTTATAGGGGCTGTGAAGAGATTAAGCATTTCACTGTTTGCCTTCACGGTGTGGCACGTGACCACTACTATTTACTTTTCTACTCTCCCATGTTCTAAGGCATAAAGTGATTTCATTGCTGTGGTTTTCACATCCAAAAATATTTCAATGATTAAATGTTTAATTAAGTCAGTGGACCCTAGGGTCTCTTGGCAAAGGGGAGACTTTGTTTTGTTTTTATTTTGGATTAAATTAATTAACACACATGCACGATGCACATACACACACATACATACATACTTGGTTTGGGGGAAGCATTGGTAGAATTTGTCAAAAAAAAAAAAAAAAAGAAAATATTTCCTAAAAATATTAACTACTGCTTCTCAAATTAATCAAGATTAATAGTAAGCAGGATTTCTGTACAGAACATCCCAGGGACACTCCATTGAAAAATGGTCTGTTATACTAAAAATGATCTGGAAAATAAATAAAAGTTTAAAACAACATATACATAGGTGAGAAGATTAAAAACTGGAATACAAAGTATCAAGGAGTCCTGTAGTTTCTCCATAGATCCAAACTATTCCATCACTATCCGGACTCAAGATGCAGCCTCATTATGGACTGACAAAAAAAGTCAGATTAATAGTGGAAAATTGTGCATATGCCACTGTAGTTTAATAATTCAGGGCTGCACTAAGTCCTTTTGTGATTAAGGCTTTGTATAATTATTTATCATAAATGAATTACCAGATTCATTGATTCAGGCACATTCACTAGTTAGAGAGCTCTCCCTTTTGCAGACATTGGTCAAGCATTCTTTGTTTTAGCAGAACCTGGCAGAGCTCCCTGCATCTAGTAATACAATGGGAAAAAATATGGTGTCCATAGGTATTGAATGAATTTCTGTGCATATCTGTCAAGATAATTTTCTGAGACAGATATTTGTTTTTTCCTTGAATCTTCCACTCTATTCTTCCATTTTATGCGTTTTCCTTCCCCTCTTTCAGTAGGATACCACTGTTGGGCTTCCTGGCTTTTGTTTCCAAGTGTCTAAGCCCATCGAAATGAATAGGATCTGAGGAGACACGGTTTATCTCTAGACTTAAAAGAGATGCCTCCAGGTTGAGAGAGGTCTAGAACTGTGTGTGTGTGCGTGCGTGTGCGTATGTGTGTGTGTGTGTGTGTGTGTAGGATGAGCCCTTCAAGGAGAGGGGTTTGGCCGTGTCCCTGAGGATGTGGCAGAACCTCGGAATGAATGTTCACATGCCATGTTGAGAAGACTGCGAAAGCCCAGCACTTCCAACCACTATAGTGACCCCCACATCCAATGAAGGCACAGAAGCAGAGAGGAGTTGGTCTTGTCAACTGAAATATGGAGTTCTCAAAGGACACAGATGATCAGTGATCAATTAGTCCTCTGTGATGTTTAATATGGCTTAAGATTCCAGATGTTTGAGTGACAACTACAAGCATGATTGAAGTTAAACTTTCCACCAGCCTGAGGAAATTGAGAGATGAGTTTATGAACTGAGCTTTATATACAACACATAGAAGTCACTAGTAGAACATTTCTATACATGGGCCAGAATAAGAATAATGACCATATCCCTGAATTGGGTGCATGTTGTGTGTGTGTTCCTGAAGACAGGTGAAACTCACTGGAATCAGAAGAAGTCATATATGAGTCCTTTACAGACTAGGATTTCTCTTAGATATAGAAATACCTGAACTCTGAAGAACAATTCCTAGAGAAATATTCACCAATTGCTTGAGTGGGCATACTGGAATTTTAAAAGAAAGATGAAAATGTAAATATGTTTGGAATCACTAGATCTGTATCCAACCTCCAGTCCAACTACTTAGAGTCTTAATTTTTTTTTTTTTTATTCTGTGGTGACAGAGACACACTGGCACCATCTTGTGATGAAACCAGAGAATAAAACTAAGGTCAAACTATGAACATCTCTGAACATGAAAGAGAAAGAAAAAGGAGCTCCATGGAATTGACCATCCATTTCTAGGTATATAAAATGCTAACGTCCAATTACTATGGGTAGCACTGGAATGCATTTCAATAACACGATAATGACCATGCATATGCTATGTTGCACTCAGTGAATTATTAAATGGGTATATCATCATAATACTTTTATTTTTACTTCCCACATTTCATCCTCACACTTAACAATAAAGACACTGACTAAGAATCGGGTCTGGTTTATAAATTATCTTCTCAGCCCCCTATTCCCTTATCTTTAAAATGAGAGGTATGTTATTTCCATTGATCTATTGAGCTTCTTCTAGATTTATAAAATGCCACAGGTTAGTGACAGTGATACTAGAGTAATGATTCAACTTACAGAAGCAAGAAACTGTGGTTCATTATTTCATGTATTCATCAAATATTTATTGTTTCTGATTTACCAGCAATCGTATTAAATCCTGAAATTACAAATGTAAGTAAGATAAAGATCTTACCCTCAAAGAGGGTGAAGAACTATAGGAAGATACACTCATGTGAATAATGACTGCAACCAGAATACAGCCAAGAATGAAACTCTTTTGACCCATTCTTTCTTTTCATGGGAAAACAGACTTTCTCTTGTCATATATCAAGAGTCAAAATTTTAATGCTATCTACCGAAATACTTTAATTCACAAGTATTATTTAATGAATAGAAGGGGGAGGGTAGTTGAAAGAACACTGAATACTATCTTCCCACATCTTAAAGATGAGGGATTTGCTATATCAGCAATGTGATCTCCATCTTCAATTATCAATCCCTATTGCTAACACTAGCTAAGAGATTAACCAACTTAGACAAAAGATTTCAACGGAAGTGGGAAAAGAGATAATATCTTATAATGTCACTTTTCTTATTATACTCTCTTTTAACAAACCAATAAATAATTATTGTAACCCTAGTCTTTCTAAAATTAGATTTGTACTTTTTTTTTTCTTTTTTTTTCTCTGATATTATCTTCAAGTTTGGCTTATAGGTTTAGGATGAATGGGGTAAAACTAAAAAGATCTACTATATTTTTGAATATTATGCTCTCTGGATTGAAGTGGCAGACTCTAGTTTCTGTAGAAACACTTGACCACTTCCCTCCTTCAATGCAAGCAGCCATGCTATCTTACCTAGAACACTGCACTCGTATGCCAGTTACCTTCTCCACACCCATACTTGTCCCCATCTAAATTGTTTTCTTTCCATGACTTGCTCCTGCCTCTCCCCAGCCTCATCCAGTCCATCACCCCCCAGTTTCTCCTCACTGGCCAAGACACTTTTCAGTCAGTGACCGCACGTGCCATGCTTTCTAGTGCGGCAGAATGTTTGCTCGTTATTCTCTGTTGTATGGAATACTCTGCCCTCTCCTCCCCATCTTGCAAAATCTTGGACTCATCATTCAGGAGTTTTTCTCTGACTAATGCAGATTAGATCTAATCCCTCTGAACCCTCAAGTCACAGGTTTACTTCATTTACCAGAGTTGGAATTTTTTTGTTGTTGTTCATTTGTGTGATTCCTTGATTAATAATTGATTTCCTAACTAGGTTATAATCTCCAAAAGGGCAGGGGTCATTACTCTTTCATTCGCTGTACTGGTTTATCTACCACAATGGTTGGAATAGAGTTAGAACTCAGCACATTCTTGATGAATGAATGAATGGGACTGAAAGAATGATAAAGGGAGGGACCTGGACTTGAATTCAGGTGGTAAGGAGGGTGAATAAATGAGATGGGAAAAAAAGCAACATTTGTTGAGTATGTGATGGGCACTGTGCTAAAAACTGATTTCTTTTCCTCTTCTAATTTTTATAAAATCTTTGTGTTACCGAATTGTATTTTCTTTTGTATGGGGAGGATGACATCTTGATCTTTACAGAAGTCTTCTTAATTTAAGTCATTATTTTTGAAATCAGAATATGGCCCGTTCCCTCAGCTATCAAACCTTCTCCAGTCAAGACTGAAGAATATTAGTAAATTTAGCTTGGAGATGGAATTTTTTCCTGTTGGTAATCAGTCTCAGATAATGAAATACTATCTTATAAGAATCACAGAAATTCTACTGATTTAGAACATTTTATATTAGACAAAAATGACATTGCTTGACATAATTCTGTGAGGATTGTAATAAGACTCTATCTCCATCCCTTATGTGACTCTGAAATCATTAATTTCCATGGATCCCTGTTCTCATTGAAGACCTCTTCCTTTTTTTTTTTTTGTTTGTTTGAGTGGAAGGACTGATTTTGAAATATATAACCCAGTTCATCCCATTAATAATGTATATAGTCAGGAATAATCTTGTGCTGTCAGGTGTAGAAAACAGCTGGCCCAATTTCTATAATTCTGTGACAATGGGAGTATGGGAACGCCCAATACTTTCAAGAGCTGAATAGCTGTGAATCAGGTATTTGATGTTTGCGGGCAATTATCAGTCAGCATGAAACTGCTGAAATGAGAAGGGGTCATATAAACTCCCCAGCAAGACCAAGGAAACCTGGCAGGGCTACTGGCTGGCCCATTTGCTAATTAAACTACAGTCTCTAAATGGAAAGGGTGAAGGAGCCAAATAAACGAGGAAAATGAATAATACATTTATACGTGAATAAAAAAAGATGTAACTAGATAGACGTGGGCTGAAGTGCTATTTAAAACCCCCAAAATTATAGATATTCTCTGACAAGAGCCCAGTGAGTGGTTGAAAAATTAAGCAATAGTGCAATAGGATGCCGCATAGCAATTTAAAAAGTCAGCATATTATGCTTGATGGAGGAAAAAAAAAATCAGTGATTTGGATTTAAATTTTTAAAAAAGCGAGTTGAAGAACGTAATGCATAATATGTCATAGAGAAGTTATCAAATTGGAAATGTGCGTATTTGAATATTTTTATATGTAAATAACACAAAACTGAAAATTATTAATATTGGTTACTCAGAGGAGGCAGATGACATTCAAATAGGGATGACGGTATTTACATTTTTATAAATAACCCCTTTTTATGTTTCTGAATTGCTTATAAGTATTATGAGGCACTTGTGATGAGCCCTGGGTGTTCCACGCAACTAATGAATCGTTGAACACTACATCAAAAACTAATGATGTACTATATGCTGGCTAGCTGAACATAATAAAAAAATAATAAAATAAAATAAAAATTATTATATGGGCATGTAAAAAAAGAATATTAACTTTTTAAATAAAAATACATAAAAGTAAAACGGTACTATTGCTTCCTGATTTTATGAAACAAATGTGTAAAGAGAAGAATAAAAGGGGAAGACTGGTCAATTTGGAGAACTGAGAAAAGCGTAGGCACAGGTCTTGGTCTTTCTGAGTCTGTTTTCTTCTTCTGTTGATCCAGAACAATAACAGATACACCACAGGGTTGTTGAATGAGCAAGTCTATACACAATCCCAGATAGAGAGCCTGCTACAAAGGGAAGTAAAAGCCCCCAATGGCCACTGGCTAGCTTTCCCTTCCTTCTTACCAGCTCGCACACTTTGAACTTAAAGGAGAGAACATTCTCTTACAGACCCCCACTGTAATTCAGAGAACCGAAAATTGGCCAGAAGATGCATGATGTGCAGAGAATGAACAAGAAAATGATTACAACAACTGGCCTAAGTTCTCACACTTTAAAAGTATAACAAAACATTTGCTTTAGGACTAATTGTTGGGAACAGCTCCAAAAAGGAAGAAGAAAGCAGATGAACTTTAAAACACAGGCGGAGACGAGATCTGCATTTAGATGTGTGGCTATTTAAAAACATATCGATGTCAAAAGAGAAGAGCCCGCAGTTGGGAGGAAAAGGTTGGTGAGTTACTGGTGTCTATTTTGGCTTTGCCTTTGCCCTGTGAAGGATTTTGGCTAGAAGTTATATAGGAATATCCAATGACTAAATTGGATATATTCCCTAGTCATTTATCCTTAGCCTGTGGTCCATCAAACCGGTGCTGGGATGCTGAGACAGCCCCCTGCTCCGAAAGTAATTCATCAGCCTCACAGAAGACCAGTGTGCTTGCCAAGAAAAGTGTGTGCAAAGCAGGAGGAAGGGGAGGTCAATGAGCTCATAATCACAGGAACATCCTGTAATGTCATCGGCGAGGCTCTGCACTTCCAAAAGAAGCTTGGGCACTTCTCTTTGGTTTATCATTTTAAGAATTAAGGATGACAATCTGCGGCCCACATTCTTGCAGGGTGATTAGGACCCCCCTAAAAAGAGGACCAAAAAACCCACACCAAGCCCTTGGACAATTCTTTATTTTTGGATATATTTTATGTTTGTGTGTGTGCGGTTTTTTTTTGTTGTTGTTGTTGTTTTTTAATTTTTCATTTTCAACCTCCAACCACCCTGGCCCTTATTTTTCTCCTGTAGGAAGGATCTTCTAAGAAAAAGCCTCTCCTGGCTGTTCCAACTCTGTAAGACAATAGGGAACCTCCACTTTGGCCATGATGGAGTAACAGGGGCCAGATGTATCCTTCCCTCCAGAAAAACTCTAAAGCTGGAGAAGCAGCCGGAACTGATGGTTTCACACACTGGGTAAGCAGCGGCACGGGACAGCGACCCCGGAGAGCACGGTGCACGGGCCGTGCCCGACAGCTCCCAGCTTGCTTCCTGGAGGCCTGGGGAGGAGCGGGGAATCGGAGCAGCGCCCGGCAGCCTCGTTGGCTGCAGGAAGAGAGTTTCAAGTCAAAGGAAGATCGAACTCTGGAGAAATGCAGACGGTTACCCTGAGCCTTCAGCTGAGTATGTGAGGAAGCAACCAAAGCCACAGAAAGAACCTCCAGGAGAAACAAAACAATACAAAACAACACAAAAACAAACACACAAAAACCAGGTAGAGAATCCAAGCAGCTGCCGTGCAGCAATCGTGTCTTTGGAAGGATCACTGTGGCGAAGGCCAGCAGCACACAGGCTAAACTTGAAGTCATCCCCCTTGCCTTGGGCCATACCCCGAAGAACCAGGTGGGACACACTGTACTAATTCTAGGATGACTGGCGATGACCTAGCCGTCTGCGCTCCCACTCGGAAGACTGCAGTCTGGCATCTCAAAGGCTCCCATCTGTGGGGCCCTGAAACGTAGGAATAAATCCCCGCTGCCGACTGGGCTCAGGTGCATTCCCACAGTGAGGACGCGTTCTCTGGAGAAACTGACTGGGGTCAAGTTGCTGAGCCAGCCAGCACCACCCAGTCATGCCACCTGGACCGAAACCCATCATCAAACCACACCTGTTAACACACCCACCGTCCTAAACTGGGCCCACGGTAAAGACTGCACGATCCTCATGCAAAAGCTACCACTGCAGGCCGACCTTGTGACCTCTGCCAGCAATGACCCCACTGTTCTCATGGTGACGGAGGCCACAGAGCATAGGTGATGGCCCTGCCTGCTTCTGGCAAACGGCCCACGTGAAATATTTGGCCCTGTCTCGGGACCGCGGTCGGTGCTTCACCGCTGTTCTCTGACCAGCGGACTCTGGTATCATATTCACCCTTGGAACAAAACTGTGTCATGTCTTCTGCTTTGCAGATCACCTACATTCTGGGAGTGCTATGCATTTGTCCCAGGACCACCTCACAATAGATTATACGGCTTTCAGCAAACACACTCTGGACCCCTTACCATCCTCAGGTTGCTGGAGTTGACACAAAGTGGAACAGACTTCTGGAACTCTGATTCCACCTGGCACACTCCCGGCGGTTTGGTCCCTGACAATGTGTCCTCAACGAAGGTTTGCTTCCTTTTGGTCGTTTCCAGGTTAATGAAGGGGGGAGGGGCTACACAGGCCCAATCTGAACATTGGAAATTTTGCCATGGCCAATCCTAAGCACGATACCCCCGTCTTCCCTTTCACTCCTACTCTGATGAAACCCAAGTGATTTTTCCTCTGAGTCACCATTGAGACAAAAGGGACCTGAAGGAATTCAAACTTAATTCTGATCCAGTGACCTGTATTTTCTTTTTAGATTGACATGATCCTGGATCATAAAGACAATGACCACTTGGTTGAGTATACTGCTCGCTGAGTTCACCTCCGGTGGCCCACACAGGCAAAGTTTGTGTAAAAATCCAGGTCCTTCACTCAGTCTCTGCTGACACCCAAGGAGTAGGCTCCTCATTACTGCTAGACAGGAAGAGGAGTCCCAGCTCCCCAGTAAGCCTTCACTGATACAGCCCTGCTTGGAGGGGTCAGAGGGCCTCATCACTGCCCACCCCCCACCTTCACTGGTACAGCCCTGCTTGGAGGGGTCAGAGGGCCTCATCACTGCCCTCCACCTGGCTTTCACTGACACGCACATGGGCAGTCTCATGAGTACCTGGTGGTGACCAAAGTCCTGACTCTCCACTAGATGTCCCCTATAACTACCTCAGCAGGGAGGAGCAGAAGCATCTCATTAGTGCTCCATAAGCTTATGTTGTCTCCCTGGGACCATGGGCTGGGGTCATAACCAACCTTCCAGGATGGACATTCCAGCTCCCTGTTCAACCTTCTCATACCTGCTGGGGCCACTCATCACATCCTGATGAGGGGGGAAGTCTATGCATCCCACTTAACCTCTGCTGTAATCGATGGGGCTGAAGCCACAGTTTTTTTCCTGTGGTGTTTGGCTGGAATAGGGTAGCTGTTGCCTAGAAGTTTGTCTTGCTAAGCTGCCCCTTTTCCTGTACTTAGCTGGAAGTACAGGGAAATGCACATTTGCTCTATTTTCCCATTTCTGTCTGGTTTGTGTTCACAAAAGTTGATTTTTAAAAGTTTACTTCCCCTAAATGTCAGTTCTATCAACAACACTAAGATACTAAGAATTTTTGTTGGGAGTCCATTCTATTGAGAATTGCTATTGCTCAGTCATTTTGTAGGTGAGTGTGGACAGATCTGACTCTCCTGCCCTGAATTAGTGCTATGTCTAGGAGGCATCATAGGCATATTCAGTAAGAGCATTTAGCCCAGAAAAGATTCAAAAGAAGAGGTGCAAGGAACAAGAGCAGTTGTTCACAAGAGGAAAGCAGACCTCGCTAGCGTTTTCTGGTACTCATCTCAGAAGGGAAGGAAGGTTTAGCCTATTTTAGAGGAATATGCAGGTATTCATTAAACTCAAGGACCCAATGACATGCATTTGATCCTATAGAAAAATGGAGATATAACCTTAGTGGAGATTACACACAACTCTGGATTCCTCAAATTTTTGGCGTCCCTTAAGGGAGTTTTCAATCCACATACATCTCATGTCACTACACCTAAATGAGAACTTTTGTTTTTTGTTTCCTCTCAACTTTTAAGTCCCCTCTCCTTACATCTCCTCGCCATCACCTCACACTCATCATTCCGTATGATTTCTGCTGCTCTAACCCTTTCGGGACCAGCTAGCTGTCACCTCCTTTGACAGAAATGCCCTCCCTTTGCCCCACCCTACCCTGATTTCCCGTTCCCATGTCTCTCAGACTCTATTAGGTCTTTCTTGAATTATCCTAATTCAAGGGATGCCACCTATGCCCTGCTGAGACCCTGATTAAACTGCTAAATGCCTTATTATCTCAATATTCCTACTTTAGATGTCTGTGAACGTTACTACCAGCAATCCAGTTCAACGGTCACATCATAAACTCCTGGCCAGCCTTCAGTGAACTGTCCTTAGCTAGGCCCCTACTCTGGTCCAGTTGGATGGGGCTAGGACTTCAGTGCTCACGCTGTACCAAATGGGACTGCCTAGCGCTGATCCTCTAAAGGATCTGAGGAAGAATATTTCATATAAATGGAATCATATACTACGTGGTATTCTGTATCTGGCTTCTTTCTCTTAGCACATTTTCAAGGTTTGTTCATCTTGTCGTAAGTATTAGTACATCAGTCCTCTTTATGACTGAATAATAGCCCAATGTATGGATATACTACATCTGGATTACCCATTCATTAGTTTATATTCATTTAGGTTGTTTCCATCTTTTCACTATTATAAATAATGCTTCTATAAACATTTGTCTTTGTGTGGACGTAGATTTTCATTTCTCTTGGGTATGTACTTATGATTGCTGGGTAATATAGTATTATATTTAACTCTTTGAGGAACTACTAAACTATTTTCCAAACCATTTGGACCATTATACATCCCTACCAACCATGTAAGAATGCTCTAATTTGTCAACATCTTTGCTAACTTCTTATTTCTCTCATTTTAGCTATCCAAGTGGCAATAAATTGGTATCTCAGTGTGTTTTTTTTTCCTTGATAACTATAACCTTTATCAGCACTAGTAACACCCTATGGACAACACTAGGATCTTCACATATTTTAAACACTGAAATGTTCGGGGCACCTGGGTGGCTCAGTCGTTCAGCGTCTGCCTTCGGCTCAGGTCATGATCCCAGGGTCCTGGGATGGAGCCCCGCATCGGGCTCCCTGCTCAGCGGAGAGCCTGCTTCTCCCTCTCCCTTTGCCCCTCCCCTGTTTATGCGTGCTCTCTGTCTCTCTCATATAAATAAATAAAATCTTTAAAAAAATAAAATAAACACTGAAATGTTCACGTGTACCACCTCTGAAGACAAGGGTGCACAATTTGTTCTAGTGACAGTGTTGTCATAACTGGAGTCCACAATAACTGTACATCCTGTTTTTGTTTCTTTGTGCAAGTTTATTAGTTTCAGGTAGCCAAGAGCCCTCTTCTGTCTATCATGGCCATCACTGGATTCTCCAGTTCACTTATGGATTGCTCAGCTATCAAATCAACCATGGAGCTTTCATGTATCTCTGATGACCTACAAATCAAATTTTCCTATTTTGTTCATCATCATAAACCTGGCCCAGTGTGCAGTGCTCTCCCCAGTCTGGGAAGGCACATCCTAAAACACCTGCCCACCTTCCCACCCCTCCAGGGCAGGCTCACCACCGCTGCTCCAATCACCTAGCATCTGTCAGAAGGTAACAGATACGCCATCTTGATCTGTTGACTCTTGATCCAATACACCATCCTGCAGAGCATCTACACTTTTGCAAGGCACTCTTGTTGTGGGATTTGCTCTTCCATAAGGACTAATGACTTTGAGCATATTTCATGTCATTATTGGCCATTTGTGTATCTTCTCTGGAGAAATGTGTATTCAAATCCTTTGCCCATTTTTTGTATATCTTATTATTGTTGAGTTGTAAGAGTTCTTAATATATTCAGAAACCTAGACTATTAACAGATATATAATTTCCAATGTTTTCTCCCACTCTTTGTGTTGCCTTTTCACATTACATAATTGTTATTTTAAGGACAAAAGTTCTTAATTTTAATGAAGCCCAATTTACCCAGTCTTTCTTTTGTGCCTCATGCTTCTGATGTCATAGCTAAGATACAATTACCTAATCCCAAATTACAAGGTTTACATTTGTTTTCTTCTAAAAGTTTTCTAGACTTAGCTCTACATTTAGGTCTTTGATCCATTTTTAGTCAATGGTTATATATGGTGTGAGGAAAGGGTCCAGCTTTATTCCTACCATGTGGACATCCAGTTGTCCCACCGCCATTTGTTGAAAAAACTGTTCTTTCTCCATGGAATTATCATGGCATCTTTGTTAAAAATCCATTGACCATGAATATGAAGTTTATCTCTGGACTCTTAGAGTTCTATTCTACTGAACTATGTGTGTCTCTCCCTATGCTAATACCATGGTCTTGATTACTGTATCTTTTACGTTCTGAAATCACACACATGGGTCATCCAACTTTTTTTTTTTTTTTTTTTTAACATATTTCCTTCTGAATCCAGTGGATTTCCATATAAAATTCAGGGTTGGCATGTCAATTTCTGCAAAAACATCAGCTGGTATTTTGATAGAAATTGTATCAAATATGTACAATTTGGGGAGTACTGCTATCTTTTCAATATTAAATCTTCCAATGAAAATGATTTATCATTCCATTTATTTAAGTCCATTCATTATTTTCAATGACATTTTTTGTTTTTCAATATAGATGTTTTGCATTTCTTTTGTTAAATTTAATCATAAGTATTTAAACGTGTGCTATTTTAAGTGGACTTTTTAAAAATTTCATTTCAGATCATTCATTGCAAGTACATAAAATATAATTTATTTTTGTATATTGATTTCAAATCTTACAACTTGCTGAACCCATTTATTAGGTTTAGTAGGGGTGTGTGTGTGTGTGTGTGTGTGTGTGTGTGTGTGTGTAAGTGCAGTTCTTAGAACTTACTACACACTAAATTATGTCACCTGCAAACAAGAAGTTTTATTTTCTTCCCAATCTAGATTCTTTTTTTTCTGGAGGGAACCTCCAGTATAGCGTTGAACAGAAGTGGTATGAGTAGATATCCTTGTCTTGTTCATGATCATAGAGGGGAAGTGTTTAGTTTTTAACCATTAAATATGAAGTGAGATGTGTGTTTTATTAAATGACCTTTTATTGAGTTGACAAAGTTCCCTTCTATTCTTTGTTGAAATTTTTTTATGAAAGGATGTTGGAATTTTTCAAATGCTTTACATGCATCTACTGAAATTATGTGTTTTTTGTCCTTTTTCTACTAATATGGTGTACTACATTGATTGATTTTCATATGTTGAGTAAACCTTGCATTCTGGAATAAATCCCACTTGGTCATAGTGTATAATAACATTTATATATTGCTGCATTGGGTTAGCAAGTATTTTGTGGAGGATTTTTGTGTCTATGTTCATAAAAGATAGTAAATAATTTCTTTACTTGTGATACCTTTGCATGCCTTTATACCAGAGTAGTTATGAAATCATAGAATGAGTTGGGATGGGTCACTCTTTTCTATTCTTTGGAAGGGTTTGTGAAAGGTGGTGTTAACTCTTCTTTAATGTTTTGATAGTATTCACTATTGAAGCCATTTGGGCCTTTTCTTTGTGAGAAATTTTGTTTTATTTTCAATTACTAATTTAATCAATTTGTTTTAGTTTAGTCCATCCTTCTAGTCTAAGCCTTTTAACTGGAATATTTAATCCATTTAAATTTAATGTCATTATTGATAAGGTAGGATTCATGTCTGCTATTTTGTGATTTGTTTTCTATGTGTCTTATCTGGGTTTCTTTTGTTGTTGGTGGTGTTCCTCTATTTCAACTTTCTTTTATATTAAGTAAATAGTTTTCATTTTGCCATTATCATCTCTTGTCCTTCTTAAAAATTTTTTTTCTTTTCTTTTTCTGTGTTTTTTTTTAAATGTAAATTAGTTTCTTACCTGTTGCCTTGGAATTTTTTTTGATTGAAATATACTTGATACACAATGTCACATTAGTTTCAGGTGTACAACATAGTGATTTGACAACTCTACACATTATGGTGTGCTCACCGCAAGTACAGCTAACATCTGTCACCTGACAACGCTCTTACAGTATCACTGAATGTTTTCCTGTGCTGTACCTTTTATCCCTGTGACTTACTCATTCTGTAAATAGAATCTGTACCTACCACTCCCCTTCATCAATTTTGCCCATTCTCCCACTTCCCTCCCCCCTGGCAACCATGTTTGTTCTCTGTCTTTATGGGTCTGTTTCTGCTTTTTATTTGCTTGTTTTCTTTTTGAGATTCCACATACTAGTGAAATCATACGGTATTTGTCTTTCTCTGTCTGACTTATTTCATTCAGCATAATACCTTCTAGGTCCATCCATGTTGTCACAAATGGGAAGATCTCATTTTTTATGACTGAGTAATATTCCATTCTTTTCTATTGCTGCTTTCAAGACTTCAAAAGTTAGCTTATAATGTCTTCATGTGGATGTCTTTAAGTTCATCCTGCTTGAGGTTCATTAAGCATGATGAATTTGTGGTTTAATGTTTTTTCCCCATCAAATTTGACAAGTTTTTTGACCATGGTTTCTTCAAATATTCTTTCTGCTTCTTTCTCTTCTTTACTTTTGGGATCCTATCTTGAGTATATTGATAATGTCCCTCATTTCCTTGAGACTTGGTTTATTTTTCTTCATGCTTTTTCCTTTATGTTCCTCAGACTAAATAATCTCAACTGACCTATTTTGAGGTTTGTTGATTTTGTTTTAATGCCACCCAAACCACTGTTGAGCCTTTCTACTGAATGTATTATTTAAGTCATCACACTTAGCTACTCTAGAATTTCAATTTGGTCCTTCTTCATAATTCTATCACTTTATTAATATTCTTTTTTGGTGGAATATCATTTTCATACTCTTTTAGATATAGCTTTTTTTAGATATAGTTTCTTTTAATTCTTTGAATATATTTATAATAGCTGATTTTAAGTCTTTGTCCAGTAAATCCAATGTCTGTACTTCTTCAAGGACAGTTTCTATAGATTGCCTTTTTTCCCCCCTCCTTCTCTATAGAGTTTCTTTACTTTTATTTATTTTTGCTTCTTACTTCTAATTTTTTGTTGAAAAGTTATATATAATTTTATTTAAAAATTGGACATTTCATATAATATAATGTGAAAACTTGAGAAATCAGTCTTCTCCCTCCCCAAAGTTGAGGGTTTTCTTTTCCCTCCCTGGTTGTTATTGTTCCTTTGTTTTAGTGATTTATTTTAACAAATTCTACAAAATCTATATTGTTTGTCATTTGTATCCATTGAAGTCTATTCTACATGTAGTCTAGTGGCCAGCTTATAATTGGATTTATTAAATGGCTAGAACCATTAATTCTCCACGTGTTTGTTTAAGAACACTGTGTTTATGTTGAGACACTCATTTAACATCAGCCAGGCAGCTGACAACTCTTCCTTTCCTCACTTTCTGCTTGCATAGAACCTCAAAGTCAACCAAAGGTAAGAGCTTAAAACTTTCTCATGCCTTTCCTAAGCACATGCACATCCCTTCTTAAGTGCCAGTCTTCTTGCTTTTTTTCAGGAAATTGTAAACTATTCAACAATCCTATGGGCATCTCATTTCCTAACTTTTTCTTTTAAGTTATTTGGCTAGCCTTTACCGACAGTCAATTGTCTCTTGTTGTTCTACACAAATGTCCCTAGGGAAAAAGGCTCCCCCACCCCCCTGCACAAGCCATGAATCAGTTCATATGTATACTGCCTTGCAATTGAGGTCTTTCAAGAAATCATCACAAAATTCAATTCATGAGAATTCTCTAAGAATGGCTTTGATTCTTGTTCTTATAGCCTAAGATGGCTACGAGCATGCTGATTCTCATTGTGATAGCAGACCATTATTGGTTTTCAAGGGTACCATGGAATTGGAAAGGAAAAATGGGATGAGGAGAAGTTAAAACACCACAAAGCTTACAGTTTTTACCAAGATTCAGCCATTAAAAAAAAAAAATGCTCCCTGGATGCTGTGCTGCTTTGGTTAATTTCCAGAGTTCTGAAACATTTTATTCTGACAATTTTTGCCAGCACTCTCACTGCTTCTATGGAAGAGACCATTTTTCAGAGGTCTGCACACTATCATTCCACAAGTACAAGCTTCTACTATAATTTTATGGAGTATTCTTTTAAGCTTTGTTTCTTCCACAATTAATATATCACCAAATCCTGCTAGTAGGGTTTCAATGACATTAATAATTTTCTATTTCTGAAATTTCTATTTCATTGGGAGGGTTGGAATAATTGCAATGTGTTCTCATTCAATAGAATCCAAATCAATAGAAGAGACAGCAATTAATTCAGGATGATTTTTTTCCCCCTGCAGTTCAGAATCCAAATATCAAAAAGAAAAAGAAGCCCATTCAATTGTTTCTCCTTACAAACACAAAATTGTGGAGTATATCTCTGCCCGACTCAGCTTCTGCCTGAACGGCTTCCATCTGTTTGGCACCATGTGGTACTCGAGCATATGCCAAACAATCAGTCATTTTGCTCTACGCGAGGAGAGACAATGAAAAGATTAATACAATTCCTTTAACTCTGATGAGGAACACAACGGCTCAGTGACCTCACACATGCATTCTTGAAATTACTGCACTGCAGTAAATTGTTAAACTCATTTCTGGGCTGAGTGGAATATTAAAAAATAATTTGACAGAAAAAGTGTGCTGAACGACGTGCATGACAACCCCTCTAGTCTTCATTTCCTTGTGCAGGTTGATGAGACATATTGGGAAAATCTCTACAGGAGCTCACAAGAAGATGTGTCTGCTGTGTTGAAACACCAAGGCAAGTTAGGTCTAGTAGTGGCATGAGATCAGAGCAATGAGGCCATCCGTACAGGAATCAATATCGCCACAGCGTTTCCTATCCCTAACGCCTCTTCAGGTTTCCAGGAAGAAAAGAGAAATCAGGGTAACTCCAAACAGAAAAGGGTGATTCTAACCAGCTTTTCCTAGGCACCAGATTGAAATTTAATAATTGAACTTAAAACATGGTGGGAACTTTACCTTCAAACCAAGCTTCTCTCATGAGCATCTTCTAGCTTTCCTTAATTTCTCAAGAAACAGCAAATAGTTATAGTCACTAAAGTTGGAGATCCTGGGTTATGATTTCTTTGTAACTTTTTTCTTTATTAAACAGGCAGTGCATATTCTGCAGCAAGTAACTTGGAAAATGTAAACAGAGAATACATGCAAATTTCTACAATTCATTTATGCACTATTTATACTTGGTAGCACAGCCTTCCTGAAATGTATATTTTTAAAATTTTATATATATATATATATATAATACAAATATATATATACACAAATACAGATATATAAAACTATATACAACATATTTATGTACTTTTATATATGTTGATAATATATATACGTGTGTGTGTATATATACATATATATACATATATATATAAAATACCCAATGCTGTCAATAATAATTTTATCTATTAATTTTCCTATTTCTCAATATTGCAGAAACATCATGTACCCAGAGGACAATGATTTAATTCCCAGTTGGACCACTGGCCTCAAACATTAACATGAAACCCTGCTAAGCGAGAAGTGTGTGCACCAGGACAACTTCTTCTTAGGCTAGGTAAGACTAAATAGCCTTGTTTCCTGTAAGCCTCATTCTTGTCTCAGCTTTTCCTACTAAGAAGGACAGTCAATGAGGCGATGATGACACTTCTTTCCAAGGAGGGGAAAATGGTAAGCCTTGCCTTACCGCCACTTTGTGCAAGAGCAAATTAGAGGGGTTCAGCTTATCCTATTAAATGTGGCAGATGGAGACATGCAGTACCTCAACTCCTTTCTAGAAACCACACTGCCATGTTAATAAAGACGTTTAAAAAAACACACAATCAAAGGAAAAAAGAGAATGTAAAATAAAACAGCACACTTTTGGAAGATGGAAAGTAAACAGGAAGGGACACCCAAACCGGCAGACAAAGGAGAGTGAAACTTGCCCCGGCCTGAGCAGGAACCAAGGAAAAGCTAACTGATCCATGCTCCTGAGTCCTAGAAAAGCTCAGAAATGACAGTTAGCAGATACCTCAGGAGAAAAAGGTATGGAGTTAGGCAACATACACAGAGGACTGGCTGAAAGGTTTTTGGTTTGTTTATTCTTTACTTGTTTGTTGTATAAAGATTTTTCAGTCCTCAGACTTTCCTCAAATCCAGCAGAAGAATGGAAGCTTCATCTCTAAAGCGGGTGAGCTGGAGCAGCTCTGGGCTCAGAGATACCACAGGCAGAGGGGACAGCGGCGGTCATACACCTAACCAGAAGCTCAGTGTATCCCCTAGACCAGGAGACTATGATTTACCTCTGGAGAACATGGATCAGCCTGAGCTATGAGATCTGCCAATCCCGACACAACAGCTTGGTCTCCCCTAACTGCGCTATGTTGAATCCCAGCTGTCAATATGTTTATCCCTCTCCCTCCACCACATCTGAAAGGCTTCCAATACATGTGTTGATGCCCCACTTTTAAATAAAGGAATAACAAGATCTTTGGCAGGGAAGACCTCAAATGTGAAAGAAGGAAGATTTAAAATAATAGGAAGACTGAAAGTATAAATTATGGTGTCACAGAGTTTCTGAGGAAAATGCCTCGGTACTATAATTAATTTCCTAAAAAAGTTTAAAAACATTTTATTTGTGAAGCAAGAAAAGGAATGTAAAAGATGGACTATTCAAAGAATTTGAAAAATAATCTATGAGAAATATGATAGTAGAAATAGAAATTTTAACATAAGAAACAGGAAATAAATTTGAGTAACTCTCCATGAGAGTAAAATAAAAGTAAAAGCTGATTGAAAAAAATGAGTAAAAAAAAAAAATACAAGAAAGAGACTCAGTCCACAGAGTGCAACATTTTAGCAAAAGGAAGAAATTTTTAAAAATAAAGGTGAGAAAACTTCCCAGAATTATGGGCTTACATTTCCACACTGAGCCTCCACTGCAGGCCTAGCATATTGTACGCCCAAATGAGCAACACACAAACACCTCATAAAGGGATTTCAAAACATCAGATTCAGTGTATTTTAAAGCCAAAAAAGAGGGGCACCTGGGTGGCTCAGTCGGTGAAGCATCTAACTTTGGCTCAGGTCATGATCTCAGGGTCATGGGATTGAGCCCCACATCTGGCTCCCTGCTCCGCGGGGAGCCTGCTTCTCTCTCTCTCCCTCTCAAATAAATAAATAAAATCTTTTAAAAAATAGCTGAAAAAGAAAAAAAATACAAGTTCTCATTTACTAAACTTAAGACACAGAATGGCAATCAATACATTCCTCAAAAGCAGTGGTAGCTATAATTTAATGGAATTTAGAATCTTCCTTCAATAAATGTGAAAAAAGGAATTTCAACCTAGAATCCAATTCTCCTAAGCTGGTAAACCTAAACTCCTTCAAACAAGCAATACCCAGAAGAAACTTGCCTTTCACACACGGATTCTCAGAAAGCTACTCAAGTGTACGCTTCAACAGAACTAGGACTGCAGCCTGACAGGACTTCAGCTGAGATTGAAACAAAGGAAGAAGGGTTACTGAAAGATGGATTCATCCAAAACAAATGAGCAAATCAAGAAAAGCAAAACCAAAAACAGTTAAATAACGTTTTATTTATTTATTTTATTTTAGAGAGAGACAGTGTGAGCCGGGGGGGGGGGGTAGAGGGAGAGAAAGAGAGAATCTTAAGCAGACTCCATGCTGAGTGCAGAGCCTACGCCATGCTCAGTCCCACAACCCTGAGATCATGACCTGAGCCAAAACCAAAAGTCAGATGCCCAACCAAATGCGCCACCCAGGCTACACCCCAGGACCTTCTTTTTGACTCTCTCTAAATTTTTGCTTTCAGGAGCTCTAGTAATTAAAGTGTTTGGATTTACGTTTCAAATAGACATCACTTTTGTATGGTTACACAACTGAAAAATCTCAACAAAAATTATAATGAAATACCAAAATTGGTATTTCAAGGGGAAATATCTAAAGATTCCCCGTGGCTTTAGGCTGATATGGATCTTGATAGGTACTGGATTTTTACTTTTTTAATTATGAATTTGTGTACTTCACCTGCACTCAGTAGACCACTTTCAAAAACACTGCTTTGGAGGTATTTTTGGGAAGGAAAATACATAAACAAGAAATCTCTATGACATAAAATTAAGCATTAGCTATAAATTAGCTGTTTTGAGCACTTAATTAAAATACCATTTCATTCTCTTCTTAAGTAGAATGATTTTCCTATAAGGCACAGAACTTAAGATATCAGGAATAGGAATTTGCAATCACCCAGCTTACTCAAGCCTGAGTATTCCCACTGCTTACTAATCTATCAGAATCCGACATGGCTGCACATTGTGCATTCAGGTGTGCTGCTAAAATGACTCATACTGGGAGAAAGCTCAAGTTCATTAGATTAAAATCAAACTTGGTCTTGCATTGTAATGAAATCTAACGTGCATTTAAGAAACAATATTTAGTGTAGCTTCTTATGGCTGCAACCACTGTTTCTATAATTTTCTCTTAAGATACATATATTCTTTTCATTTAATCAAATGCATCACAATCACTCTTTGGCTTACTAATACAACTTTTTTGAGTACTAAGAAAATGCTCCTGACCCAACTAAAAAGGAATATGAGATAGCATTTCTCCACAGAGCATGGGAATGATTTTTTAATTATCTATAACATCTTAACTTAAACTCCAAGGATACAAATCTGCTTGACCACTGGCTAGAATTGAAGGTATCCTGAGGTGTGAGGGGTCAAGAAACAGAGCAAAGCTTTCTTTATAGATGAGGTGAGTTCTAAGTCTTGGTCACCTTAGGTCAGAGTGCTAGCTAACTATTCCAGCAACTATGTGTACCTGACCAGGTATTCAATAGTCAGAAACAGTGGTGCAGGCAGTACTGTTTGGGCATTAATAAAGTGGCTGTCCTCATCACTGATAATATTGTCTTGTCTGTGGCAAAATATGGGACCCAAGGGATACTCTGGGCTACCACCTTGGAAAGTTTAAGCTCATGCGGTAAAGAACATTTGGATATTTGAACCACCCTGATTTGTTCTGATCTGCTTTGAGTCTCAAGAAGCCAACCTTACAACAGTTCTTCTGTTGGTCATTGGATTCCTTTTCTTTATCTTTTTTACAGCGTCACTGAAATGTATGCTCTATTCTGGCCAATAGGCTGGTTTTGTTTTTTGCTTTTTTAACTTTGTGCTTCTAAATAATCAAATGGTAATCACCTTAAATTTGACATGTCAAACTTTATATCACTTTCTATATAATATTGGAATTTTTTTTACATGGTTCTTTTTTAGACTCTATTTACTGTTTTCTGGTCAGAGGCAAAATAATCACCCATGACCATATGCAACATCTATTCAAATTACTTAGAGAAAGGTTTGTAGTTGCCTCCAGGCATTTTCCAAACAATAGCATTGAAACCTGAAATGGCATTGCCTTCCAGAATATAGAGTCAAAACTTCTATTTTTCAAAGGGATATTGCCCCCATGAATCATGGTGGGGAAAGGGGCTCTGGAAATGTTAGAGGAGTCTGAAGAGCTAAGGGATTCCCTCAGTCTTCATTGCCAGGTTTCTAGAATACCCTAAGTATCTCTGCAGGATCAGATATGTTTAAGATGAACTTTTCAACACTCCAGAGAAAGCATTTCTTGCCTAGTCCTTGAGGTAAGAAAGTAATTTTTTAGTACTTTGGGGTTGCTCCTCTCTTCTTAAGATTCTGAGTTTGGGAATGCCATTTGAGATGGACATCACTAAATGATAGCTCAAAGTGATACTAAGTCTGGGATTCTTATATATCATGGTGGTGACTACTGAGAATTTTGGTTAAGGAGTTGCATACTAGAAAATAACTACAATGATTTCCAAAATTTCTCATCCTTTGGCCACTTCCTGGAATAATGGTTACCATTATGTTCTAAATAATAAGATAGGTCAAATACAAGACAAATTAGGACTCACTTAAATTCAAACTATCAAAATCTTTTATCACATATTCTAGTTATATGTATGAGGACATACCGGTTGTAGGAAATAAATCTGATGCCTTAAACATATTTTATCCACATTTTTCTGAGTTTTTTCTTATCTGTATCAGGACTTTAGGCATTATTCATTCCAGGTACCCAAAAGAAAGTGTCAGAATTATTCACAGAATTGGACTTGTGTACTAAATATGTTTACATATTTCTCTCACACAAAAACTGTCCTGCCTGCGAACATAAGCTCTAAAGACTTTTTTCAGTGAGCTCAGGACTGTTTTAAAAACTCATGTGTTATTTTGAAAAAGGTTTTAAATATTCCATACAAAATACTTTAAAGTGCTGGAAAATCTTCGTTTTGGAATAAATGGAGTTGTGGAGGGTCAATATAATAAAAAAATATTTTGGAGAGAATTAAGAAAAGAATAAGAATAAAAGCTGTGTTGCTAGGATCACCTGACAAATGATTTCTCCATTTTTATGCTGTCTTCATTTCGAAGTGAATAGAAAGATGACAGAAAGAAGCTTGCCAAAATGAGATCTAAAACATGGATCTTCCCCATGCTTTCTCATCTTACAGGAAACACACATACACCAACAAAAAAACAAGCAATATTGCCTTTTCTTTCTCCAATCACAGGAAGTCAAAAAGACCTGCTAAAATGCACGACTTCCAACCATTTGTTTCTAGTTGCCAAGGCAAACTCTCGAGGGAGGGCACTGGTTGAATTTCAGTCTGGCTCACCTCACAGCAGCCCCCCACCACTCTGCATGCAAGACAGGTGGAGGGTAAGGTCACAGCTGGGGAGGCAGGAGCACATGATATGATGGTTTAGAGCAGAAGGCCACCGCCCTGAGGACCTGGATTCAAAACACGACATGTTACTCAACCTCTATGTTCCACTTTGTTTTTCTCAGCTATAAAATGAGAGTAATAAGAAGGACCTACCTCATAGTATAGTGTTGAATAACTCAGCTAAAGTTTGAAAGTTGCTTAGAACAATACCCTGAATATGAGAAATGTTACAGAAGTTTTAGCTGTAGTATAGGTTTCGCTTTAGCCCAAGTGAAGTCATGGCATTTCTTGGTGATGCAGAGTGAGCTGGCCCTGAAGGCCAATAGAATGTGCTTGAGAAATTTTCTATCCTGAAGGATCAGATACAGGAATTGAGAGGATTCACATTCATTGCTTATCTGATTTTCAGAATGGATTCTGAGCCTAGAGCTGGATGAAATATCTTCTGCTCCTGGAGCTGTCTACTGGCCACACACTTGAGCACTTTTATTTTCAGAAAAATGCAGACACCGGCCTAGGCTTTCTGTATGAGAACAGAAGATCCTGACCCTGACCAAGCAAAGGCCATGTCCCCAAAGGGCTTTGTAAGTCCAAGAATGGCCTTCTGGACTCCTACCATCTGTGTGATGGTTATATTACCAAAAGAACGAGTCTCCAATAAGTGATTTTCAAACACACGAGTGAAGGAGAATCTATATGGATTTATGCTGCTTTTGTTTTGTATTTCTAATCAACATCCTGAGTATAAGCAATGTGTACAACGGACCGTAAGCAAACTCGAATGAGAATGTTGCTTTATGAAGACAAAAACATTAGTGTTATCAGTAATTTTTACTTAAAGACATTCACCAAAAAATTCTTAAACTAAGCCTTATCCCCTAATACATTTGAAATGTTTTCAATATTCAAAATAAATTTATTGACCATGACGATGGGCCAAGTCCAATCTTAACCAATTTTACTATTGCTTAGGAGATGCTAGATGCAGAAAAAAGTGCCATATCAAAATTCAAACCACCTTTTTTTTGAGGAGCAGTATTAGCCTTTGTTATTTGCTATTATACAAATAATTTACACAGTTAATTTTCTGTGAAAGGATATTTGAACCACAAAAACACTAAAATAACTTCCAGTTATAACACTATATAACAAATATATATAATTTCCAATTAAAAGTGAATAAAAATAGTAATTTTAAAATTTAAGCCATGTCCATTATCTTATGTCCATTATGTTAACTAATGTGGTCCTTAATTTACTGTACTGCTGAACGTTATTTAAAAAGAGGAGAATTGGGGGTGCCTGGGGGGCTCAGTCAGTTAGGCTTCGGACTCTTGGTTTCAGCTCAGGTTATGATCTCAAGGTCCTGAGACTGAGCCCTGTTTCCAGCTCTGTGCTCAGTGGGGAGTCTACTCATGATTCTCTCTCTTCCTCTGCCCCTCCCCCGCTTATGTGCATGGACACTCGCACTCTCAAAAAAAAAAAAAAAAAAAAAAAGAGAAGAACTGTAATTAAATCCCTGAAGAACAAAGTTTAAACCTATCTTTATTTTTTTTTAATTTAAATTCAATTAATTAA
This sequence comes from Phoca vitulina, assembly GCF_004348235.1. Lineage (NCBI taxonomy): Eukaryota > Metazoa > Chordata > Mammalia > Carnivora > Phocidae > Phoca > Phoca vitulina. The sequence goes on along the minus strand of NW_022589741.1, from coordinate 2,711,922 downwards.
AATATAATGTATTATTAGATTCAGAGGTAGAGTTCAGTGAGTCAGTCTTATATAACACCCAGTGCTCATCACATCACTGCCCTTCTTAATGCCCATCACCCAGTTACCCTATCCCTCCACACCCCAACCCCTCCAGCAACCCTCAGTTTGTTTCCTAGAGTTAGGAGTCTCTCATGGTTTGTCTCCCTCTCTGATTTCTTCCCATTCAGTTTTCCCTCCCTTCCCCTGTGGTCCTCTGTGCTATTCCTTATGTTCCACATATGAGTGAAACTATATGATAATTGTCTTTCTCTGACTTATTTCACTCAGCATAATGCTGTCCAGTTCCATCCATGTCGATACAAATGTAAGTATTCATCCTTTCTGATGGCTGAGTAATATTCCATTGTATATATGAAACACATCTTCTTTATCCATTCACCTGTCAACGGACATCTCGGCTCCTTTCACAGTCTGGCTATTGTGGACATTGCTGCTAATGAACACTGAGCTGCAGGTGCTCCTTTGGATCACTACATTTGTACCTTTGGGGTAAATACCTAGTAGTGCAATTGCTGGGTCATAGGGTAGCTCTATTTTTAACTTCTTGAGGAAACTCCATACTGTTTTCCAGAGTGGCTGCACCAGCTTGCATTCCCACCAGAAGTGTGGGAGGGTTCCCCTTTCTCCACATCGTCACCAACATCTGTTGTTTCCTGTCTTGTTAAATTTTAGCCATTCTGACAGGTGTTAGGTGGTATCTCATTGTGGTTTTTATTTGTATTTCCCTGATTCCAAGTGTGTTTAGCATTTTTTCATGTGTCTGTTGGCCATTTGATTTGTATGTCTTCTTTGGAGAAATGTCTGTTCATGTCGTCTGCCCATTTCTTGATTGGATTATTTGTTTTCTGAGTGTTGAGTTTGATAAGTTCTTTATAGATTTTGGATACTAGCCCTTTATCTGATATGTCCTTTGCAAATATCTTCTCCCATCCCATAGGCTGCCTTTTAGTATTGTTGACTGTTTCCTCTGCCATACAGAAGCTTTTTATCCTGATGAATTGCAGTAGTTCATTTTTGCTTTTGTTTCCCTTGCCCTTGGAGATGTGGCTAATAAGAAGTTGCTGCATCTGAGGTGGCTGCCTGTGTTCTTCTCTAAGATTTTGATGGATTCCTGTCTAACATTGAGGTCTTTCATCCATTTTTAGTTTATCTTTGTGTATGGTGTAAGAAAATGGTCCAGTTTCATTCTTCTGCATGTGGCTGTCCAATTTTCCCAGCACCATTTTTGAAGAGACTGTCCTTTTTCCATTGGATATTCTTTCCTGCTTTTGGGAAGATTAGTTGACCACCGAGTTGAGGGTCCATTTCTGGGTTCTCTATTCTGTTCCATTGATCTGTGTGTCTGTTTTTGTACCAAGATCATACTGTCTTGATGATTACAGCTTTGTAATATAGTTTAAGGTCTGGTGTTGTGATGCCACCAGCTTTGGTTTTCAACATTCTTCTGGCTATTCAAGGTCTTTTCTGGTTCCATATAAAACTTAGGATTTTTTCTTCCAGCTCATGAAAAATGTTGATGGTATTTTGATAGAGATTGCACTGAATGTGTAGATTGCTCTGGGTAGCATACATATCTTAACAATATTTATTCTTCCAATCCATGCACATGGAATGTTTTTCTATTTCTCTGTGTCTTCCTCAATTTCTTTCATAAGTGTGTTGTGATTTTTAGAGTACAGATCCTTTACCTCTTTGGTTAGGTTTATTCCTAGGTATCTTATGGTTTTTGGTGTAATTTTAAATGGGATCAATTCCTTAATTTCTCTTTCTTCTGTTTCATTGTTAGTGTATAGAAATGCAATTGACCTCTGTGCACTGATTTCATATCCTGCCATGTTGCTGAATTCCTGTATGAGTTCTAGCAATTTGGGGGTGCAGTCTTTTGGGTTTTCCACATAAAATACTCTGTTTCTTGAAAGTGTATTAGTATTTTCTTTAAATGTATTAAAAGGAATGAAAGCTCTTTGAGATAGTCAGATGCTCTATTATTTATATATATATTTTTAATCTTCCAAGATGTAACCTTTAACCATGAAAAGTGAGATGATCCTAGAGTTTTGTTAATAAGAAACTGAATGTGTTCATTTGACCGTAGCACAGCCTTGGACTCCCTCTCTGGCAATGTGGATGCTGTCTGCATTCTGCTTGCATAGTCTCAGCAGGATGGCAGTTCCATTTGCAAAGCTCCTGGTACAATTTCCATACCTGGCCAAATTTAATCCATGTGATTATGCAGGTCTGAGATGGTACATTTTTCTAGTCTCACTTTCTGACCTGCTTTTACTCTAAATAGATACAGTTCATGAGAAATAACAAGATTCTCACCTACTCTTAACTAGGATTTTTGCGGCTGCAAGACATTATTCCCCACCACGACTTCCTCCCTAAATCCATCCTGGCTGATTTTCTGAGTATTTCTGTCTTCTGATGAAAATAAAGAAAAAAATATTGACGAAAGACTAAAAAGGATTAGGAAAACAAGTATCTATAAGGTAGGGCAGTTGCTGTTTCAAGGTTGACACAAAATTACTTTTTAACCCAGGGTTCAAATAAGTGAAAAATGATGGAGGGTATATCTACCATTTAGGGATGGTTTGGGGGTGGTCAGCCACCTCTGCTATTTTTAACTTGGCTCAGCATGCGTGTATTTTGTTTTAAATAGTTTCTCTTCAATTTCATTTATTGGATATTGCTCCTTAATTTTGACAACTGGTTGACCTTCAGTTCTTGCTTTCATATTTTTCTCTGTCTTCATGGGTATTTTATTGGAAAGAAATTGCTAGAGGTTGCTGGACCAATGCCACTTTTTAAAAAACAATTTTATTGAGATATAATTTATATGCCACAAAATTCATCCATTTCAAGTATACATTTCATTTTTCATAGTATGCTCACAGAATTGTGCAACCACCACCATAACCAATTTAAAACATTTTAAAAAACATTCAAAATAAATCCAACCAAATATCAATCAATCAATCCAACACCCATGAGCATTCACTCTGCATTTTTCCTCCTCCTCCCCACCCCCAGCCCTAAGGCAACTAATAATACATATTCAGTCTCTATAGATTTGCTTATTCTGGACATTTCCTACAAATGGGGTCATACAATATGTGGTCTTTGGGACTGGCTTCTTTCATCGACTATAATGTTTATAAGGTTCATCCATGTTTTAGCATGTATCAGTGCTTCATTCCTTTTTATGGCCAAATGATACTCCTTTGCATATACCCCATTTTGTTTATCCATAAATCAGTTAATAGACATTTTCACTGGTTCTACTTTTTGGCTATTATTAATAATGCTGTTACAAACATTTGTGTACAAATTTTTGTGTGACGTATTTTCATTTTACTTTCATTTGTCTTGGGTATATATCTAGCAGTAGGATTTCTGAGTCCTATGGTAACTTTACGTTTGTATTTAACTTTCTGAGGAAATGGCAGCATGTTGTCCAAAGTAGCTACACCATTTTACACTACTACCAGTGACACATGAGGGGCCCAAGTTTTGTACCTCCTTATCAATACTTTTGATTAACTATTAAATTATAGCTATCCCTGTAGGCATGAAGTGGTATCTGATTGTGGTTTTGATGTGCATTTCTCTGGTGGCTAATGATTTTGAACAATTATTCATGGGCTTATTGGCCATTTATAAATCTTCTTTGGAGAAAAATCTAATCAGATCCTTTAATCCCATTTTTAATTGGATCACTGATATTTTTTGTTATTGAGATGTAAGAGTTCTTTATACAGTTTAGACATAACTCCCTTATCAGATATACGATTCTTTTAAAGATTTTATTTATTTTAGAGAGAGAGAGAGAGAAAGAGCACGAGTGAGTGGAGGGAGGGGCAGAGGGACAGACTCTCAAGCAGCCTCCCCGCTGAGCATGGAGCCCAACATGGGGCTCGATCCCAGGATCCTGAGATCATGACTTGAGCGGAAACCACGAGTCAGACGGTGAACGAACTGAGCCACCCAGGTGCGCCTGTCTTTCCACTTTTTTGATGGTAGCCTTTGCACTAGAAAAGTCTTAAAATTTAATGTAGGACAACTCTGCTGTTTTTTTTTCTGTTGTCACTTGAGCTTTTAGTGTGGTCAGTGCCTGGCCAAGTTCACAAAGGTTCACTCCTGCGTTTTTCTCTACGGGTTTTACAGGTTGAGCGCCTACATTTCAGTCTTACAATCCAGAGTGAGTAAATTTTGGGGTATGATGTGAAGCAGAGGTTCAACCTCATTCTTTTACACGTAGATATCCAGCTGTCCTGCTACCATGTATTGAAAAGAGTATTTTTTTCCACTGAATTATCTGGGGTCCTTGTTGAGAAACAACTGATCATAAATGTAAAGGTTTACTTCTCAGCTTGTAATCCTATTCCATCAATCTATAGGTCTATCCTTAGGTCAGTACAATATAGTATTGATTACTGCAGTTTTATAATACGTTTTAAAATCAGGAAATGTGTGCTCTCTGACTTGGTTCCTCTCGGGATTATTTTCACTATTTTGAAACCCTTACATTTTTACATTAACCTAAGGTAAGTTTGTTAATTTATGAATAAATGCTAGCTGGACTTTTGACAGGGATTGTAGTGAATTTGTAGATCAATTTTGGAAGTACTAACATCTTAGCAATATCAAATCTTTTGATCGATAATCACAGGCTGTCTTTTAATTTATTCGGATCTTTTTCATTGCTTTCAATAATGCTATGTAGCTTTTAGTGTATAAATCTTGCACTTTCTTCCTTAATTTTTTACCTAATTGTTTTGTTCACTGTGGTGCTATTGTAAATAAAATTATGAGTTACTTTTCAGAATGGTCATAGAAATATAATTGAATTTCTGCATATAGATCCTGAATCCTGCAACCCAGCTGAATTCACTTATTATTTCGTATGGATTTCTGGTGAGTTCCTCAAGTTTCCAAAGATATATCCATTGCCAAAAAAAGCTAGTTTTACTTCTTTCTTCTTTCAAAGCGGATGACCTTCATTTCTTTTTCTTGCCTATCCATCCTGACTAAAACCTTTAGTAGAATGCTGAATAGAAGTGGGGAGAGCAAAGATCCTTATCTTTCCCAGTCTTATGGAGAAAACATTCAGTATTTCAGAATTAAGAAAGACATTAGCTGTGGGTTTTTCATAGATATCCTTTATCAGGTTGAAGAAGGTCCCTTCTACTTCTAGATTATTGAGTATTTTTATCATTAAAGTGTTAAATTGTGACAAATACATTTTCTCAATCTACTGACATAACTGTGGTTTCTGTATGTTAACCTATTACTATTGTGCATTACATTAATTAAATTTCATACGTTGAAACAATCTTACATTCCTATGAAAATCACACTTGGTTATACACATATATAATCATTTATATATGTTGCTAAGTATGCATTGCTAATATTTTGTTAAGGATTTTTGTGACTATTATTTTTAAAAAAGATACTAGTTTATAATTTTATTATGATATTTTTACATGGTTTTGATATCAGTGTAATATTAGCCTCATTAAATGAAAAGTATTGGGGTGCCTGGGTGGTACAGTTGGATAAGCCTCTGACTCTTGGTTTTGGCTCGGGTTGTGATCTCAGGGTCCTGAGATCGAGCCCCACATCAGGCTCTGTGCTCACCACATATTTTTTGCCTAAAAAATTTTTTTCCCTCTCCCTCCTCCCCTTCCCTACCCCCCATATTTGTGGGCTCTCTCTCTCAAATAAATAAATCTTAAAAAATAATTTTCAAAAAATAATAAATAATAAAAACTGTTAATGTTTTATTTTAATTCTTGGAAGACTTTGTGAAGAATTAGTATTAATTCTTCTTTTAACATTTGGTAGAATTCACCAGTAGAACCATTTGTGCCTGAGATTGTTTTTTGTAGGAAGTTTTTAAATTACTGATTCAACCTCTTATGCTATAGTTCCAGAGGTCAAAAGTCTGAGATGGATATCACAGTCTGAGTCCCTTCTGAAGGCTCTGGGAAGACTCTGTTTCCTTTTTTCCAGGTTGTATGTGCTGCTTGTATTCCATGGTCTGTGGGCCCTTAACAGCATCTTCAAAACACATCATCCCCACTTTTGCTTCTGGAGACACAAGTCCTACGAACCTTGACTCTCCTGCCTTCCTCTTATAAGGACCCTGCCGATTCCATCAGGCACAGCCAGATCATCCAAGATAATGTTTCCATCTCAAGATCTCTAACTTGATTACATGTGCAAAGTTTATCATTTAAGGTAGCATCTTTGCACATTCTGGGGAATTAGGACGGGGGTGTATTATTTAATGGACTTTTCTTGTATGTGACAAGTGTCTCCCCCACGAGAGGCTTTCAAGGTTTTCTTTTTGTCTCTCAACCTTTTTTACTGAGATATGCCTGTTTGTGGATCCCTTTACATTTGTTTTATTTGGGGTTCTTTGAGTTTCTTGGATATACAGTTTAATATTTTTTCATCAACTGTGGGGAGTTTTTAGCCCTTATTTCTTCAAGTATTGTTTCTTACTCATACGTTTCTTCTCTCTCTCTGGTTTCCGTAAGTGCATGTTACTGTACTTGATGGTGTCTCACATTTCCTTGAGGCTCATTGTTCTTTACTATTTTTCTCTTTGCTCTTCGTATTTAGATTCAGATATTCATCTACAGGCTCGCTAATGCTTTCTCTGCCAACGCAAATTTACTGTTCAGCCATGGTCTTGAACTTTCTGTTTACTTTATTTTACAACTCCAGTATTTCCATTTTTTTAAATAATTTCTGCCTCTTTAATGGCATTTTTTAATTTAGTGTGTTATGGCCATCGTACCTCTCCTTACATCTTTAATCGTATTTCCTTTTCACTCTTTGCAAGTATTAATAATAGTTGCCTTGAATTTTTTTCCCACTAATTCTGGCACTGGGTCCCTAACAAAGGCAGTGTCTGTTGCTGGCTTTTATTCTTGTATTAGGTCACACTTTGATGTTTCTTTGTATGTATCATAATTTTGTTGCTGATAACCAGATTTTGTAGATAATACTTTATAGTGACTCTGGATGCTGACAACCCTTTACCACCACTGCATCTAACCCACAGCAGTTCCTGTGGTTTGCAGTTTGCTTGTTTTCTTATTTGGTTGGACTGTTTTACTGAACTTCATTCACCCGTCAGTGTTCAGCCTCTGATGTTCATCCTCAGAAGCTGCAGTCTTGGTCATGCGTTCAGATACCCTTCCCTTTTCCTTACCAGGGATTACAGTAATTGTAGCTGGACTCACTTAGCAGTTTCCTTTTCTGATCCAATACACTGCTCACTGATCTGCCTTTTGTCCACTTTATTTAGACACAGCTGAGACACAACAGGGCAGGTTTAAGGTGTGCAGGGTATGGATGTGATACACGTATATTCTGTGAGAAGACCACCATCATAATGTAGGGAAGTAGAAGTTTATACTCTTTGACCAACATCTTCTCACTTCCTCCATCCTCAGCCCCTGGCAATCACCATTCTACTCTCTGTTGCTACGAGTCTGGCTTTTTCAGGTTCTACCTAAAATATTTGTCTTTCTCTGCCTTATTTTATGTAGCATAATGCCTTCAAGGCTCATCCATGTTTTCTCAAATGGCAAGATTTCTTTCCTTCTTTCTTCTGGCTGCATAATATTTTATTGCAGATCACATACATATATCACATCTTCATCCATTCATCCGCTGACAGACATTTAGGCTGCTTCCGTATCTTGGCTATTGTTAATAACGCTGCAATGAACATGAGAGTGCAGATACTGCTTCAAGATCCTGTTTTCATATCCTTTAGAGATATACACAGAAATGAGATTGCTGGGTCATAGGGTAGTCCTATTTTTAATTTTATGAGGCTCCTGCATACTGTTTTCCACAGTGGCTGTAGCAGTTTGCATTCCCACCAACAGTTCACGAGGGTTCCTTTTCTCCACCAGCACTCATTGACTCTTGACTTTTGATGACAGTCACTGTAAGGGTTGTGAGGGGATATCCCATTGTGCTTTTGATTTTCACTTCTCTGATGACGTTGGGCACTTTATCATGTACCCGTTGGCCATCAGTATGTCTCCTTTAGAAAACTGTCTATTCTTGGGGCGCCTGGGTGGCTCAGTCAATTGAGTGTCTGCCTTCAGCTCAGGTCATGATCCCGGGGTCCTGGGATCAAGCCCGGCGTCGGGCTCCCTGCTCAGCAGTGAGTCAGCTTCTCTCTCCCCCTCTTCCCCTCTCCCCTGCTCGTGCTCACTCTTTCTCTCAAATAAATAAAATCTCGGAAAAAAAAAAAAAAAGAAGAGAAAACTGTCTATTCAGTTACCCTGCCCATTTTAAAATTGGTTTGTTTGTCTTGTTGCTATTGAGTTGTAGTTCTTTATATATTTTGGATATTAACCCCTTATCAGATATATTATTTGCAAATATTTTCTCCCATTCCATAGGTTTTTTTCATTTTGTTGGTCATTCCTATTGCTGTTCAGAAGCTTTGTAGTTCAATGTATTCCCACTTGTTTATTTTTGCTTTTGTTTGTTGTGCTTTTGGTATCATATCCAAAAAGAAATATTGCCAACACCAGTGTCAGGGAGATTTTTTCCTACATTTTCTTCCAGGAGTTTTATGTTTTCAGTTCCTCTAAGTTTCATGAGTTTTGAGTTACTTTTTGTGAGTGGTGTAAGGTACGGTTCCAACGAGGAGGAGGCTGCTGCATCCCCCACGGAACACAGCCACCCCCCTTACAGCGCCTCTCCTGGGGAAGCTGAAAATTGACCTCCAGACCTCAAGGAAGGTCCGCCCTTCTACGAGAGCTGCACCCTGCCCTGATGGGTTCTTTGTCTTTGTCTCCCAATTCCAAGTCCAGAGCTGGGGAATTGTATGGACAGAAACAGTACTTCATGCTCTGAGAAAACTACTCTCTGGCAGGCTCTGTCTCTGTTAATACCCACCAGGTAAGGAGATGCCCACCCATAAAATGGGGACTGGATGCTCGTCAGAGAGAACATGATAAAAGTCCACTACTCTCTACCTATTTGTCTGACAAGCATTCATTATTTTTGGCTGTCCAGCACAGAGAACCTTCTTCACATAGTTAAACTTCAAAGACAAAAGTAAAATAAAGCAACTCCAGCCTAATGTAATACATCATCTTTCATGAATCTAAAATGCGTTCTCACCTTCCTCCAAAGAAGGGCAACTGAAAGTTTTACCAGTCACCCATCCAGCAGAATACCTGGGGAAACGTATGCTACTCCTTTTCTTTCAACTTCAACGTGCCCTGCTATTTTTCAACTGCAGAAATATTACTACAAATATGCCTTATAAAAAATTCTAGCAGGAACAGAACTGAAAGAAAATGAAAGAAGAAATAAAACACAAGACTGTGCTTCTTGTCTCTTTGGGATTCTTTACCCACTAAAGTGGCTGGAATGATTGAAACCTTTCTTCCAACAAAAAACAAGTGTTCCCTGTGTCCATTCCGCAAGTCTGTGGATTTCTCCCTTACCTTAAATGAAGATGATCCCGTCCTTTCAATACCCATTAGTGTGAGGTACCACTTGACCTAGTTTCAGTTAACTCACCAAAGGGGAAAAATCGCAAAGGCTTCAGGCTTAAATTAGCACAGCAATCTCTAACCTTTGATAAACTCGGTGACAGAGGCAGAGTTCATATGCTGCTCTCTGAAGCCTCGAGAGGACGCTGGGCGCGCAGAGGCTGAAACAGCCCGCCCTGTGCACAGCGTCCATTCCAGGCTGTTGGTGAACACTCTTCCTGTCTGGCACTTGAAACTACAAGGAAGAGATGGGGTGGCTGGACTGAACACCGGCACACCAGAAATGATCACCAGCTTGCATTATCTCTGCTTGAGATCGATTACACAGCTGCCTCAATTTATAATTGCTTTGTGGAAAGTGAATTTTTTTCAAGTGCTCGTATTATCACCCAACTCACTGTCAACGGCAGTTAACTGGTCTGCATAATGTTAAGATCCTTGTAAAGATGGGGCACGTAATACCCACGAGTTCCCTTTTCTTTTTTCTCATGCCAACAATGAGCATGGAGTAAAACATCTTTCTCCATAGTAATTTGCTATGTGTTGATAATAGTTTATTAGCCGATCCATGCGTGTCTCACTAAATTCGGGCTGCTTATGAAGACTTGTTTGCTTTGTGTCAATCATTTCCCCAGAGGCTTCAAGTAAGCAACAACAAAATTTGGCAATTCACAGCAAAGAACTCCTGCAGCCTGAGTATCAACAGAAGCTCCTTAACCCATGATCTATCTTGAATTCACGGATTCTCAGTTCCTTCACTAGATCACCTTATTCCTCCACTGTGGCCTCATTCCGATTTCCAGATACATTCGACACGTTCTGCTGTGCAGATGTGGTGCTCAGTCTCATCCTAGGCTCACTGCAATTACCCATGTACTGAGCAAGTTACTTCTGATTTTTTTCCATAATTATTATGCCATGTAGAAATAGCGTGTTGAAATTTTCCAGAACCAAGAAGACTTTCATATGTTGTCTTTATTTTCTCATGCAGAGAAACAAGTCTTACACACAGTAGGCGGGAATATGTGCATGGTCACGATTATGTCTTTTATGTAGTCACCTCTCCCAACACACTTTACTACTTCAAACATTTTCTTCCAATGTATGACTTTTTGGTGCCCCATAGACTCACCTACTTTCTTCACAGGCATTTCTCCTTCCTGAAAAGGCCTTTTAAACTTAACAGTGGAAAATTATAGCAAAAATACACAACCTATTTTTCAAATGCAAGCACAAGACAAAAACCTATTGAGCAAACACTGAGGGAAGATTATCTGATACACTTTCCTGTTCATACACATGCACTCCAATATTTTCAGTCACACTGGCATGTAGGTTTGCTAGGCCAAGTTTTAAATGTAGATAGTGAACACTGTTTAGATTTATTGGAAAGATATTATAACATCTATGCACATGATTAGAGTTCAGAGAGCAAGGAAGACCACTGTTTCCTTTTCATGCTAAAGATGGCCAGAATTCGTTCCCCAAATACTCGTTGAGTTTTTCATTTCAGCCCTGTCTAGAAAATCAGTCTCAGATTATGTGCTCTTCTCTATGGGTCTGTGATAACTCTCCATACCTGGAGAGTTCTTCTTTCATACAGAAGAACCAAATTGGCTAATTTAAGTGGAGAATTTATAGATAGAATAATGGGTGAGTACAAAGAAAAGGTTAAGAAGGTTAGAGAATCAGGTTGAAAAATGTCCAGGAAGAGGGGAACCAGTTCATGTAGCAGCTAGCAAGAGACGTAAGGCTCCTCACGTACGAGCACTGTGTGGATGGCTTTGCTGTCCCGTAGCCACTGGACCCATGCATGTCAGCTCGGACCAAACACTGTCCTCTGTGTGCACACCATGCTGCTTCTACTGTTCCTGCTCCTATCCCCAGAGCCTGATGTTGCTAGTTCCTGTTCCTGGAAGTGATGTTCCATGATCTCTCCCCTAAATTTACCATTTATTCCAAGTCCAAGTGCAGCAGACCGACAGGAGGGGCAAGATCACATGCTGTCAGTCTAGCTGCAAGGGAGGCTTTATTTCTCACGCTTATTTCAGGGTAAAATGGACTTTTTCTCTATGGATACTCTGAAGGGTATCAGGAGTATTCTGGGAAGTGTAATCAGATTCTGAACAGCTACGGATCAACTCAGGTTGATTGTATGAACTCAGGTTGATTGTATGACTTGTGAATTTTCCAATGTTTCAATAAGTTAAAGGGATTGGCCTGACCATAAAGAAGACAATCAGCAGCCCCACATATAAATTAATTATGGGACTCACCCATAAAAAAATGATGGATAATAATGGTCATAATAATATTAACATAGGCTTAAATTTGAGGCTGAAACTACTAATCCAGCATTTTATGGGTGTACTTTAAATTCTCCTTTTAGTTGTACAGTTAGAAATTCAAGAATTCATTCCTCATGAGTATAAACAGGACAAGCATTTATGAAATGACTGACCTGGGTTAAATATGTACTCCCTGGACATGAAAACATGTGAAAATAATGAGCCCACAGGAGACCTGAGGTCTTGACCTTAGAATGATCAAGTTCTTATCTGTGGACTTAGCCGTCTGTACGAGCACTTTTACTCTCCTTTTCTTGCAAGCTCATATAAAATTCCAGTTGAATTTTTCTTTTTCTTTTCAGGCTGAAGCTAGATTTTATTAAAACATTCAAAGATTATATTTCTTCTTTTGGTCTCAAGTTTTTATTTAAATTCCAGTTAGTTAACATACAGTGTAAAATTAGCTTCAGGAGTAGAAACTAATCACTTGTAACACGCAGTGCTCATCACAAGTGCCTCCTTAATATCCATCACCTGTCTAACCCATCCCCCACCTCCCTCCCTCCATCCACCCTCAGTGTGTTCTCTATAGTTAAGAGTCTGTTTTCTGGTTTGCCTCTTTTTTTTCATCCCTATGTTCATCCGTTTAGTTTCTAAAATTCCACATATGAATGAAATCATATGGTATTTGTCTTTTTCTGACTTATTTCACTTAGCGTAACATTCTCTAGTTCCAACCACATTGTTGCAAATGGCAAGATTTCATTCTTTTTGATGGCTGAGTAATATTCCATTTCATATCCAGATATATATAACACATCTTCTTTATCCATTCATCAGTCAATGGACATTTGGGCTCTTTCCATAGTTTGGCTTTGTTGGTAATGCTGCTCTGAACATCAGGGTGCACGTGCCCTTTGAATCAGTATTTTTGTATTCTTTGGGTAAATACCTAGTAGTGCAATTGCTGGATGGTAAGGTAGTTCTATTTTGAACTTTTTGAGGACCCTCCATACTGTTTTCCAGAGTGGCTGCACAAGCTTGCATTCCCACTAACAGTGTAGGAGGGTTCTCCTTTCTCCGCATCCTTGCCAAAACCTGTTGTTTCTTGTGTTGTTGATTTTAGCCATTCTGACTGGTGTGAGGTAGTATTTCATTGTGGTTTTGATTTGTATTTCCCTGATGATGAGTGACGTTGAGCATCTTTTCATGTGTCTGTTGGCCATCTATATGTCTTCTTTGGAAAAATGTCTGTTCATGTCTTCTGCCCATTTCTTAACTGGATTATTTGTTTTTTAACTCTATTGTTTTCCTATCTCAAACCTGTTATCATCCTCTCTGATCCCATGGTATCCCATAAAAAAACTAGCATTTTGAGATCCATTCACCTAGGAGAGGGCATATAAGCATGGCAGAGAAGCATGAAGTATGCATATTCTTTCCAACTACTATGAGAACAATTCAGTGCACAGGACGTACTCTCCATGGTAAAATAAACAAACTAATAAACAAATAAAAAATATATATACATACATAGTATTTGTGTAAATACATATATATATTTTTTCATTCAGCTCTCAGATCAGTTTGTTCAATGTTCTTTTTTTCCCAACATTTTTCATATATGTTCCCATAGATGTCAGGTAACCAAACAACAGGAAGAAGAAACATTATCATTTCTGTTCAAGGGATGAGTCAGCAATGCATGCTCTTTTTCTTTTCTATATGTGACGTCCATAAATCTAGAATGGCTGCAGCATATTTTCTTCCACTTGGCAGCTAGGTGAGCATTAACTCAGTAAGACTGCAGTTCCAAAACTGTATTTGCTTTAAAAAACCAGGATTCTCTATTTTCTCCTCCATCCTCAGGCCATATGGCCTCTAACAAAGCACATGACTAGATTATCCATGGGCAGACTGGATCTGGGAGATTCAAGCAAACAGTGACAATGATGATCATGGACTGAGTTTTACTACGTGCAAGAAAGTCTGCTAGGCATTTTATGCACGTTATATCAAACTGTCCAAAATCTTTACCAGTCAATTATCTGCAAAGAGGAAAAGTAATTTTCCCAATGTTACATAACTTTCAAGGAGCAGGGCTGCAATTGGGCACACACCGACCACATTTGTGGTTCTAAGGAAACTATTTGAAAACTGATACATAAGGAAAGATTTAAGTGTCTATCCAGCTTTTCCAATATGCACTTAAGGGTAACTAAACACTTGAGTGTTGGGATTTCTCTTCTGGGACTCTTTTTTTTTTTTTTTTTTAAGATTTTACTTATGTACTTGAGAGAGAGCAAGAGAGAGCCAGAGAGAGCAAGACAGCACAGAGGGAGCAGGAGAAGCAGACTCCCCGCTGAGCAGGGAGCCTGATACAGGGCTCAATCCGAGGACCCTGATATCATGACCTGAGCCAAAAGCAGATGCTTAACCGGCTGAGCCACCCAGGTGCCCCTCTCTTTATGGACTCTTTATGAACAAACTCAAAATTATAAAGGTCAACGGTAGAGGCAAAACATCACATTTTGTGAATACAAAGATAAATAGCAGGAAATGATTATAGGTAACAGTTAAAACCACCAAAGGGGAGAAAGCTAGTATGTATTCTGATGGAAGTACACAGTAGCACATTCCAGAATCCAATCAAGCCTCTCAGTCTAACCGTAACCAAGCACGTTACATAAAACCCACCGATGCAATCAGTTAGAATCGTACTGTAGAAAACCACTTGAGTCTTCAATAAATGAATTGCTAGAGATAGAAAAAGGGTAAGAATGAGGGCAGGAGAGAGAGAGAAAAACCTACAGATTAAAAGAAACTTAAGCAACTTATCAACCAATTGCAATGTGTAGACCTTATCAGACCCCTCATTTTAAAAATCCATTAACAATTATCAAATAGAGCTATCTGAAAACTGTCTAAAGACTTTGTGTTATTAAGGAATTATTTTTATACATATTTTGGGCATGATAAATAATGTTGCAGTTATATTTTAAAAGTGTTATCTTTTAGGTATACATAATAAATATTCACAGATAAAAGAATATAATATTTTGGACTTATGTCAACGGTCCATAAGGAAAGTGATAAGGTGGGGCAAGAGATGAAAAACTGAAATTGGAAGATGAGAATATGGGTTTCATTGTACAATTCTTTCGGCTTTGTGAATACTGAATTTCTATAGTAGAGTAAAATAAAAGAAGGATAGTTTCTTAACAACCTGAAATATAAAGAACCCACGAGTCTTTCTTGACTTCCTGCAGTTAATCACTCAGTACCTCAATTTTTTCTCTCCAATTTGTGGTTCCCAATGAATGTCGATGCAACATTAAATCATGTTTGTGCTGTACAAGATGGTTTTAGAAGACTATGGGAAGGTGTGCTGGTTGTGTTTGTTGGTAACACCACACCTGCTCTTCTAAGCCTGCTATCTGAGTGCTGGGGTTTACCATGTGCCCTTGCCAACAGCTTTCCATTTTAATTCTGCGAGGAAAGCACTCAAGATAAAATCTGATGGACTGGGGAGAAGGAAACAAACACATTATTTACTGGAAGTAGCTGGTAGCACATGTTAAGCCCACGTGTGGTCAGTGGCAGAGGTCAGCAGTAGCTTTCGTCTGGAACTCTCAGGCTCCCTCCTGAGCAGCACCCACTTTGGTCCGGAAGTAACTGAGACCTGTGTCAGTAGCCTCCCTAAAATCCCGGCTCGGACAGGGTTGACACCAAACCGGGATGTCGGTAATGGTCAATATTTTCATCCGAGTGTTGGTTACTTGAGTGCTCGTGGTGGAAATCATTCAGCTGTAGACTCTGGTGTGCTCTTCTGTGTATCTGGCACTGTACCCCAGTAAGACGTTAAAACGAAAAACAAGAACACTGAGGAAGTGCTGAAAGACATCTGTCTCCTTCCCACACTTGTTTCAATTAAGCAAGGGAAATCAGTCTGCGTGGGGATAGTGAAAGACAGCAGAGGCTGACGGCCAATAAGTTCCCATCTGCATTATTTATGGGTATCCAAATGGCGACTCAGTGGATGGAGACCTTGCTTTACATTGACCCCACGCCAAATGCGCGGCAGAGATACATCTTTCTAATGTGAATTGAAACATTCCGTGGCTCACGTTCCATTTGAACACCGATGGCCATTTGGGGGATGCTATCAGAGGCTGCACCTGCGTTAGGAATTGGGAAACATTGTGGGAAACACATTTCCTGGTTCATTTCAATCTGGTCTATAATAACTCAGCTTCACTGGTAACGGCATCTCAAGGTGGAAACCGTAAACCTCGTGCATGGGAGAATTAGGGCGAGAGAAATATGAGCCTCATTTCCTGACCTGAGGGTCTGAGAGTGGACTTGAAGGGAAAATCTCAGGAAGATTTCTACTTTGGGGGAAAATTAAGAGTATAATGTGTATGTGGGAGAGGAATGAGGGCTTGCTCTACGTGACACATTTTTACCCATTTTAGAGACATTGAGGTTAAACAAACGCAAAGTGCAAAAATATATTTTGATGAAATATGAAACATGTTAAGAGTAGGATGCTGATATACAAAATAATATGCAAGTGTTTTAAAGGGTAATTAACAGAACATTTTGAATATAGGAAATATTTGTTATTAGATTAATCAGTTATAAAAATTTCCAAATGATTCCATAAATTAATTTGTGACCAGATAGAAGTGTCATGTAAATACCAATTGAAACCAACACCGTTCAGTAGCTTCTACTTCAGAGTATTGCGACAGGTAGGTTGAATGCAATCCTGCAACAGTAACATATCACCTATGGCAAGCATTACGCATGTGTGCTGCATGCAGACCTACAATTCCTAAAAAACCACAGCCACGACAATCTGTTCATAACTCCCACTGTTGAGGTGGTTTTTAATTTTTGTAAATGGTAATGTAAGTGTCCATTTCTTTGTACAAGATTCGAATATTAGTAAACTCACAGAAAAACTAATGGAAAGTACTTCTTTACCTCCCCTCTCTTTTATCCCTCTCCGCACCCCAGGAAAAACCATATTCACGGCTGATATGTACCACTTACCATAAACACTGGCACAGAATAAATGATCAATGTCCAATAACACACACACGCACGCGCACAATGTATGTAAGGTCCCTGACACACCATCTCAGTCGTTAAGTGCTCAATGTTATTTTTAGATCTTCTGTTTTTAATAATCATTTACTATTTATTCATAAGAACTCTTTATATGAAAAGTATCAATCATTTATTATGTAATTTGTCAATATGTTCACCCAGTTGAGATTTTTTTAACTATATATAATCTTAGCTATAAACTTTTTTTTCATTTTTATGAACAAAAATTAGTCATTTCCTTATGGCTCTTGATACATGTGTCACGCTTAGAAAGGATGTGCCGCAAAATTATAAAAATATGCCCTTATACCATATTATAATTTATATATATTTCATATTAACTGCTAACTGGCTCTGGAATATAACTTTTTATATGATGTGAGGTATGTATCTGTCTTCTGTTTTGTTTTTTTCCCAATGCACAGCTATTTAATTCCAAGTCATGTTTTTAACCCCCCCCCCCAAAGACCATGGATTTGAAATGCCCCCTTTGATCATATAATAGATACACACTCAGGGGTGGGTCTCCTTCAGGACTCTCTAGGTATTGGTCACTAAGATTAGAGGACATTTTCCTTATTTTGTAATATACTTGTTTGCTTTTGGTATGAGTGTCAACCTTGTCACACAGAAATAGCTGCAAAGATTTCCAGTCATTGATAATTGATTCCTTTATCCAGAATCACATACACAGTCCTCAGCCTATTTGTGGTTACACGATATGGACTGGATCAAAGAGAAAATTAGGAAAACCTAGTCTGTCTGTCTCCAGATTTAACTATTCTTCTTCTCTGTTGGAGCTGATCCCACCTTCAGCTGATGGAATCGTTCACATTGGCTTTTCTGAAGAGCTATAGGTTGTGTAGGAAATATTTTCTGTCTGGTCTTTACTTTACTCACCACATACACACACACACACACACACACACACACACACGGACCGAGAGCCCTGCCGAGTGTGAAGGTGTAAGTGTGAACTCAGATGGACACACCACTTAGCTGTTTAGATCAGTGACTAATTAATGCTTTGGCTGGATGTCACCTAACTGAATAGAGAAATGGATTTGTTCCAAGAAATAATTTTGCAGAACCATTTAATCAGTCAAGTTAAGTTTGAATTATAGGAAACTGCTGACTAGAACTTAACAAACACATTGAAAGCTGCCTCAAAAAGAAATATAACATTTTCCTTTTTTTCGGAATGGATAACTAACATTCTACTACATTCATTAAATCTGTCATACCACTTTTTTCTCTCATCCGACATACTTGTGCTCATTAATCAATACTTTAAAACCTAATTTCTAGGATCTTCCAATATTTAAAACATTTCAGAAGCAATATTTGCAAATATTTTACCTCTATCATAAATAGCTGCCCCCCAAGAGGAAATGTTGATTGTTTGCCAATTCCCTTTTCCTAGACCAGAGTTCTCTACAGTGTTCTGATCCTCTTCTGTGTCCTGGTCAAGGAGGGATGCACTGTAAGTAACTCAAGAACAGCACTGGAAAATCAAAGTTGCCAAAAATTTTTTGTCTATGAATAAAACAGTAAATTTAATATTTCCTTAATAATTGCTCTCATTTAAATAACAATCTACATTTTAAACTTTTAATTAAAAAAAGTAAACTAAATTTAAACTTACAAAAATGTATACAGAGTACAGTTATGAGCTCCACCTGGATTTCTGATTTATTTACATACTATTGTGTGGCTTTCTCTCTCCTTCCTTCTCTGGCTCTCCATTTTCATCTGTCTCTCTTTATCAGTCTCTCTCTACATATTTATATATATTATAATATATAATTATATTATATATATTTATATGTTTGTGCATATTTTTTACATTATGTCATACAGAATATGTATATTTCTAATATAATTTTTGATGACCCATCTGAGAGGAAGTTGCAAACATCCCTACTAGATGCTTTACAAGGAAACACTTTAATGATGCTCTCTCTCAATAAGGAGATTCCCTTAGAAGATCACAATACAACTTTCAATTTCAGGGAATTTAATACTGGTCTACTAGCTATCATCTTACCATTTCAATTCCAAGTTTACCAGTTATCCCAAGGTTGTTTATAGATTTGTTTCCTTTCTGATCTGTGATTCATTCTAAGATGGTGAAATATATTCCATTATGATCATATTAGCCTCCTTGAGCCAGAAACGTTCCTCATCAACCTTTGTCTTTCACAACATTGATGATTTTGAATGGTACGGGCCCGCTGTTTTCTAAACTGTCCCTAGATTCGGCTTTGTTGGATTATTCTCATATAATCAAGTTGATAATCAGTTTTGCACTGGCAGGGACACCACATAAGTGATACCATGTCCCTCTTAGATGAGTGTATATGAAGTCACAGGTGTGAGTGAGCACGGCGGGAGGAGCAGAGGGAGAGAGAAACCCAAAAAGACTCTGAGCTGAGCACAGAGCTGACGCGAGCCTCAATTTCATGACCCCAGCCAAAACCAAGAGTCAGATGCCCAACTGAGCCACCCAGGAGCCCCCTCACAAGTGTCATTTTGACTCACTGTCAGTGATATTAGTTTTGATCACTTGGTTAAGTTGGGACACACCAGTTTTCTCCCATGAAAAGGTACTATTTTCCCATTTTTTAAAAGTGATAGTTTTATTGAGAAAAAATTCACATACAATTCACCCATTCAATTCAGTATGGATAATTCCATAGTTTTTAGCGTATTCACAGAGTTGTACAACCAGCCCCACAATCAACTGTAGAACATTCTCCTGTTCTAAAAGTGTGCTCATTTTCATCCCAGAAAGAGACTCAGACCTCAAGAGCAGCCACTTTGTATCGTCTCTCAGACTCCTTTTCCATTTACGTGTCATGTGTATTTTAACTTTGATAAATGTTTTTCTTTTTCAGGCAAACGTAGGTTTCTAAACATTTGGTAGCTTAATTTATTAATTTTTTTTATTACATCTGAATTTTGGTCATAGTTTAAAAGCCTTTCCTCACATGGAGGAATTCATTCAATTTTCTAGTTTTGTATGATCTCATTTTTTCTTACATGAGATTTATGATTCACATGAAGTTTATTCTTGTATACACTGTGAGAGGGATCTACTCTTCTCTTTTCCTAAACGGCTCTCAAATCATTCTGCCATGATTTATTGAAAAAGTCTACCTTTGCTCCAGTCAGCGATGGCATGTTTATCATGTACTAAAATTTCATTTGTACTTGACTCTATTCCGAGATTTTTGACTCTATTGGAGTGGTCTCTCTGCCTCCTTAACTAGCGGAATTATAGCACGTTTCAATGCCTGCCTGGTACAGTATGCGCGCGTCGCTCTCTTTCGGGAATTCTTAGCCATTCTTCCACGTTAATTTTTCATAGAACTTTAGTAACACTCCGTTTTCAAAAAAAAAAAAAGAAAAGAAAAAGGCTGGCATTTGTATTAAATACACATTACATTTATTAAATGGATTAAACTACCATCTTTACAGTGTTGAGCTGTCCTACCTTCTTTTTTGTTTGCTTGTTTGTTTCTTAATAGAGAGAAAGGGATGAATTTACAGGGTGTGATTGAGTAATTTTGCATAATCGTACGCTGGCCCATGGGAATGAGTGAGCATCAAGTTTCACATGAGCATTCAGTTCCATGCATGTCACAAAGTGCTGCACAACTCTTCTCTAGTGCATATAATCAAGATTCTTTAAGAAAATCTGGAAAATAATAATGTTAAAGAATGACAATTTGGGCTGGACAATAAAGGCTATCAAAGTAGTAAGCACCCAGAAGATTGTCACAGAAGAATTGCAGAAGATTCTAAGATTCATAAGAGTATATAAAAGTTGAATGTATTAATTATTTTCATCAGAAAATAAAGGGCTAAACTGACAAGATTAGTCCTCAGGCATATAAACCTTTCTATTTTGTGTAATGTGGTAGCTTCCAATTTTTTTCAACAAATGACATATACTTATAGTAAACTAGAAGATAACTTTACAAAAATAGTGACATGTTCCCTCAGAAACTGTTTAGTAGATGTTTAGTTTTTAGAGTAAGTTTGTAGGAAGAACAAACAAGATTCTAATTCTGGAGTTTTTAAAATTTTTTTTTTTTTTTTTTTAAGATTTTATTTATTTGCGAGAGAGAATGAGAGACAGAGAGCATGAGAGGGAGGAGGGTCAGAGGGAGAAGCAGACTCCCTGCTGAGCAGGGAGTCTGATGTGGGACTCGATCCCGGGACTCCAGGATCATGACCTGAGCCGAAGGCAGTCGCTTAACCAACTGAGCCACCCAGGCGCCCCTAATTCTGGAGTTTTTAATGCCTCCTCTGAGAGTAGAGGCAAATCCTTCTATGGTGTCTTTTTAATACATTTTCAAAATTTTTTTTTTGCTTTAAATCAGATCATCATGTTTCCCTTGCCTCACCAAACAACAGCAACAACAAAACAATACGTTGCAAAGTACCACAAATAGGAACTATGATCACAGTGGCCAGAAGAGGCCATTCTACGTCCTTAACTTTATCTGCAGCTCTCAGTTCACAGGTCCAAACACTTAGAGCACCCAATTAAGGTTGGGAGTTAAGCCTTCAGGTTGATGACCTCTGGGAATTTTGTTTGTTTGTTTATCCTCTCATTCTGTTTTTGTTCTTACTGTTTTTGTCTTTGATTGTCTTGCTTTTAATAGACCTGCATGTTTGCACAGAGCTTTGGATCTTAGTGATGGTAAGTAGATAAGAAAGATTTAAGACCTGTTAAGAAGGAAATAGAAAAGAATTTGCTTTATACTGGGGCCTTACATTACCAGGGATCAAACTGAATTGTGACAAAGATTTCTAAGGATGATATAGAAATATTGGGGATGGGAAGCTATCCCTCCAATGACTTGTTTTTCACAGATGGTAAGTGATACTTATGAGTGCACCTTCGGGCATCACTATAATTCTTTGGATAAAAGTAAAAGAATTAACTTCTCCTAAATCAAATCACTAATGGGTACAAGATGGTGGCAGAGGGAAGGACATGGTAGAATCATTTGCTCATTCTCTCCAGCGTTACTGATGTCAACTTGTGAAACATGGACAATGAAACAAGTTCTCAGTAAAAAAAAAAAAAAATAACAAAAACAAACAAGCAAAACCAGTGTGGAAGTATAAAAATTGTTGCCAAAATCATCAGTGTCCGATAGTCCAAAGGAACAGGTAATAGCCGTGTGCACACACCCAAATGCCATCTGTTGCATTTGATTTCATTCCTTCACTGTCTTCCACACAGGTAGCAGAGAGCAGGGCCAGTGCATTCTTTCAGAAAATTGAGTTTTTGAGGCATGGCTGATTTGTTGCTTTCAGTTGCTTTAACGATCAATTCAGCCATAGACATTACTACTGATTATGAAGAAAGCTGAAGGGAACTATAGAGTGAAAGGAGCATGTGTTAAAAGGGAAAAATTTGTGTAATTAATTAACTCAGCATTATTTTGGAACACCTACCATGGGCCAGGGAACATTCTATTTATTGAGAGCAGTCACAATCCATGAAAGCCTTGCCCCCAATGGAGCTCGCATCCTGAGTGAAAAAGGCAGTCAACAAACATTCACTTGCACTTACTGAACATTTAATGTGTGGCTGGGCGTTTTTCTAAGACGTTTACACGCGTTACCCGCATGACCCCATCTAATATTCACAAAAGCCCTGAAACGGGAAACATAAAGATACTGAAGAAGAAAAGAAGGTAATTTACGCAGCCAGTAAGTCATAATTCTGAGAATCTGAAGCAAAACTGCATAAATTCCAGATGTTGTAGGTAACTGGTCATGAAGGAAATACAGCAGCAGAAGGAAGGGAATCTAAAATCAAAGGTGTTCATGGTGGGTGGTGGTGTTTAATTCTGAAACTGGTGGCCATGGAAAACCTTTCTTGGGAAGGTGATTTTGAGCGCAGAGGGAGTCATTGTTTAGTCTAAGAGCTAAGCATTCTGAATAGAGGGAAGAGCAAAGGCAAACATGCCTGAAGACAGTACGTTTGAGAAGCACTGAGAAGCAAGCACGGAGCACAGTGACGGAGGGAGGAGGTGGCCCGAGATCGCGACAAATGGGTCCTGGTAGGGGAGGCAGTGGGGGGCGGTGGCTGCACACAGCTGATCACTTCCTTTGTCCCTGCAGCCACTGAAGGTGCTGTGCTCAGACGTCCTCAGGTCCTCTACCATTTCTACGTGACCCGCACAGGCTTGGTGTGCTGCCTCTTGGAACTTGTCTCTGGAAAACGGTTCTCAAGCGCCTGGGGTCCCTTCTACCCTTTTTCCATGCACAGAATACTAGCAGTGCCCAGGAATTATGTCTCCCCAGGGCAGCCAATGACTGACAGGTGCAGCATAACGGGGACCAGCTCCCAAGCCTTGAGCCAGGACCAGTTTGAAGAGGACTTTACACTCCCGAGTCTTCTTGTAGGATGAAGGTGAAGCCATCTCCTTTGCACGTGAATCTTCCTTTCAGGGCGTGTTTTTGAGGAACTCAATCTAAGACAAATGACATTTGGTAACCTAAACTGGTTCATCATAGGAAGCAGATTCTAATCCTCCAGGATCGAAACCTGGAGTTGGCCTCCTCAGTGGTACTGAAGACCACACCACTGGTGGTAAGTGAAGTGTATATGCTGCACCAGTGAGATTACTGTGAACCGGGATGGATCCAAGTGGAAGGAGGCACACGGGTAAATGCAGTATCTTCATGGGTGCGGGGGGAGTGGCAGAGGGAGACGGACAAGCAGACTCCTCGCTGAGCGCGGAGCCTCAAGGCGGGGCTCCATCTCATGACCCTGAGATCAAGACCTGAGCCAAAATCAAGAGTCCGACACTTAACCAACTGAGCCACTCAGGTTTTCTGAAAGAAAACAAAAACCCCAAAAAACAACAACAACAAAAATTTCTTTGTATCTGAATAGGTCAGTAGGACCTCTTAGAAATTAAGTCAGAATTAAATTCTAAAGTAGGGTAGTGTCTGCGCTCAGTTTAGAATAGACCCTTTTATTTGTCTGGAGTTATATTTTAAAATTAGGCTATTGATTTGAGATTTATTTTTCAGTGTAGGCACTTACAGCTATAAAATTTCCCTTTAATCCTGCTTTTGCAGCACCCCATAGGTCTTGGCACACTGTGTTTTTATTTCTCTTCAGCTCTAAACATTTTCTAGTTCCCCTTGTGGTTTCTTCTTTGATTCATGGGTTGTTTGAGATTGTATGGTTTTTTTTTCTATTTGTATATATTTATAATTTTCATTCTTGTTCTGTTAATGATCAGAGAAGGTGCTTTATGTGATAGTACCCTTTAAAATTTATTGAGAATTGTTTTGTGTTCTCACATATGCTCTATCCTGAAAAGTGTAACACCGTGCGTTTGAGAAGAAGGTGTATATTCCACTGCCACTGGGTAGACTGTTCTCTATGTGTCTGTTAGATCTAGTTGGTTTGTTGTGTTGTTCAAATCCTCTACTTACTTATCTTCTGTCTAGCTGTTATCCATTATTGACAGTGGGACTTTGAAGTCTCCATCTATTTTTGTAGATCTATTTCTGTATTCAATTCTATAGATTTTTGCTTCATACATTTTGATGGTCTGTTATTCGGTGTGTAAATACTTTATTTGTCATAGCTTCTTCTATATTGAAACTTTTATTAATAGGTGATGTTTTTCTTTGTCTTTTATAAACTTTTTTTTTTTTTTTAATTTACAGACTCTTTTGTCTGATATTAGTGTACTTAACCTCGTTCTCTTCTGGTCACTATATTCATGGAAGACCTTGCTCCATCCTTTCACTTTCAACCTATTTGTGGTTTTGGATCTAAAGTGCGTCTCTTGTAGATCACATGTGGTTGGATCTTTTTTATTTATTTAAGATTCCACATATAAATGAGGTCATACAGTATTTGTTTTTCTCTGTCTGACTTATTTCATTTAGCAAGATCCCTTCCCATCCATGTTGTTGTAAATGGCAGGATTTCCTTGTTTTTGTTTTTGTTTTTTAATGGCGGAGTTATATTACATATAAAACACACACACACACACACACAACTTCTTTTATCTATTCATCTATTGATGGACACTTAGGTGGTTTTGACATCTTAGCTGTTGTAAATAATGCTGCTGTGAACATGGGGGTGCAGATGCCTTTTCGAGTTAGTGTTTCTGTTTCTTTTGGATATATTCCCAGCAGTGGAATTGCTGGGTCATATGGTAGTTCCATCTGTAATTTCTTGAGGATTCTCCATAGTGTTTCCCACAATGTCTGCACCAGTTGACAGTCCCACCAAAGGTGCACAAGGGTTCCTTTTTCTCCACCTCCTTGCCAGCATTTGTTATCTCTTATCTTTCTGAAGATGACCATGCTAATGGGTGCGAGGTAATATCTTATTATGGTTTTAATTTTCATTTCAAAGATACATACAAAGAGAAGGAAATCTAGAGGGGAAAACATTACTGTTTAGGTTTGATTGACTCAGGCTGTTTTCTCGGGATTTCTAGGAGAAACAATGCATCTCACACATCTGCTCCCCCTGCTTTAATCCTAATCCAGCTACAAGTCATAAGCCAATCAGACAGGTAACTTAAGCTGGCAGGACTCTGGTGAGCCACACTTCTTTTTCATATTAATTTAACAGAAGGCAGCTTTAAGGATTTGCTGGAATATTAGGCTGCATGAGAAGTCTATTAATCTGTCATCTCTATACATCTTTGAGAATCTCAAGGCTTTGTGAAATTAAAAGCATAGGGACGTTGTAAGCAGTACAGGTCCCTGAGGTTGTGGGGAAGGCGGAGAAGCCGTGAAGATTGTGCAATCGCTCCTTGCGGCGTTTGCAAGCTGCTTTGGACCCGTCCTCCCTGGCCGCAGGGCTCCATGCACAGGGCGCTGCTCACGGTCTCTAGGAGTGTGGTCCACATTCACATGGGCTTTGAGTCCCCGTGGTGATAATTCTTTTTGACTCTCTCACTGTAAAAATTGAAATGCACATGCTCTTTGGTTTAAACAGTCTTTTACTCTCCACTAAGCATTCTTAGTTTTGTTTTTCTCTATCTCCCCATGTACGCCAAGCCATTTTATTGCTTGTGAGAAAGCGATGATGATTTTATCTAAGACTTAAATAAATCACTCAGCAGTAGGCCCACTGCTTCTGTGGAGGGCCAGTGGCATCTGCGATATTCTTACTAAAATACATTTATTCAAGATCCAGCTTAGCCTGAGAGAAACAGACATCACTAAATGTGTGATTGTAATAGGGCTGTCCCTTAAGACAAAAGAGCAAGCAGAGTTTTTTGTTATAAATGCCACAACAATAATATCCGAGCATATGGTGATTCATTGCTACACAGCACAGTAACATTTATGTCATGAGTCACATTGTTACCCAGGATACGTTCCCTTGAATTCCAAGTTTCTATGATATGAAGAAATGAAAATGATTAAGTTTGGTATTCAGTCATCTCTATCCAAGGGACCCATTCAAACTCTGCCCCTTCCTCTCCTTAGCGGTTTCCTCTCCAGGGATGGCACCATGGAGGGAGGGGAGAATCACAGATCTGTATCCTGC
This sequence comes from Phoca vitulina, assembly GCF_004348235.1. NCBI lineage: Eukaryota > Metazoa > Chordata > Mammalia > Carnivora > Phocidae > Phoca > Phoca vitulina. The sequence continues at coordinate 2,685,367 of NW_022589741.1, read as the reverse complement.
TCGCTCAAGACACTGCTGTGGGGGAGGGTGGACGTAACCACTGAGTCGCTCTCCTCCTGGAAGTACCTCCAAAGAAATCATCACACCTTTGCTCTGGCAAAACTCCTCCTCCCCTCCCTTCCGGTTGCCTTGAAGTCAAGGGTCTGTACATACATGACGCACATCACCCAGAAATTCTTTAGGTGATGAATGTCACGGATTGCTCTATCTGCTCAGCTCTTAGGCAAAAATCTCAAACACCAAGTACTAAACTGCACATGGAGATCATGTGTGTTGCCCAAGCCTTGCAGTTGGGTTTGTTTCTTCATTTCCTGGTGGAGGATGATGCCCCGTGGGACCCCAGGTCAGGCTTTTCCAGGTGCTCCCTCTTCCTTTATTCACCTTGCACTCCCAGCTTGGGAGAGCCCAGCCATGTGCCTGATGAATCAAGGGCACCTCTGTTATCTCCTTCTGAGAAAACTCTTCGGTTCCCACAACTGATGGGCTCTTCTCCCTTAATCATTTCCTCCCCTGCCACTGAGTGGCAGACAGCCCAGAGCCTCCTGTCCCTGTGATTCTGCTGCCCCGTGTCTCCACTGCGGGTCGGATGGCTTCTCCCCTGGACCTCTCCTGCAGCCCCCGCTCTACTACAAGGCGACACTCTTCCTCCTCAGCAGAGAAGCTCCACTGGAGCACCAAGCTTGCAAGAGCCTGGCTGCAACTTGCCCCTGGTTGAACACTATGGAAATTCTCATCACGAGTTTTCATACCTAATAAGTATGACAGCGTGGGAAAGCTTTTCTGGAGGGCTCAAAGGTGTTTCATAATTTGAAGATCCCTTTGAAAACTGGGGGCAGGGTGGGTTGGTTCTTATACTTGTATATTTGCATATAGTCTACTGACATTGTCTTATCAAGTAATAAATGAATTGTAAATAAATTTACAATTCTTTAATAAATTCTTTATTAAAATAGATGGAAACCTCTGATTCTTTGACTAAGGCTGGGAACACGCCAGGTTTATTTGGAGCCTTTCATTTTCCTCTGAATACTCTCATTACAAACACCTGTCAGATGGCCTCAGTGGAAAATCTGGGAGGATGAATTCATTGCCAAGGCCTTGGTGAAGGTGGCACCAGGTACAGCTCCCGGGATAGTCCCCAAAGCAGTGAGAGTTGAAGACTTTCTGGGAATCATGAGGGGAAATCAAATGCAAATTAAGCTAACTCTATGTTTGGGCTCACACGAGGATCCCAGAAAAGAACTTTCAGTGACAGAGCAAAAGAGTAGAACTTACTATTGAGTAAATAACATCAATAGTGACCAACTTTGGATGTGTATGTGTGTGTGTGAGTTTAAGGAAACTATAAATGTCTAGGTAAAGAGAATGCTTAAAACAACAACAAAACAAAATTATTCCTCATTATAGCCAATGCTTTCCGAAGTCAGAGATCATCTAATGTTTAAATACAAAAGACAGGCCCTGCTCAATCAATGTAATTTAAGACTTTAGATGTTCTTCTTTTTTCTTTTTTTAATAAATTGAAATGCAGTTGATTTGGGGTAGTAAAATATAGGGTCGGGGCGTATTCTAGGATACAGCAAAGTTGTATAGAATAGTTAGGAACAACAAATTAATCATTATAAGTATCAAGAATCAACACAGGATCCTCTATTTTGGTCCAAAAACAAGATTCAGATGACTTTGCAAAATAAAGATTTCCAAGGGCAGAGAATCTGTTTTGTCTGTGCACATACAGTACTCAGTGAAGGTAATTAAATACATCAAATCAGTAGAAGAGGAAAGAAAGGAGACGCTCATGATGAGGACCAGGGACATGCTCCCTCTTCTTATTCATTCTTCTCGATTACCTCTCTTGTTCCTTGCCTGCCCACAATGGGCAGCTCTCCTCCTGCAACTTCCCCATCCCGCTGCGTACCTACATGTTCTCTATGTGGCCAGGGCACTTGGAACCTGCAGGGGGCACGCACAGCTAGGACAGAGCAGCCCAACGAGCCTTGGAAATGAGATGCTGGACAACACAGACATGAGACTTTGAATCCTGACTTGACGGCAGGGGTGTACATTCAGAAGCTAAGTCAGGAAGGGGACAGACACAGGATCACTCGTGGGATCCTACCTATAAGCAAAGCAACAAATAATGTTGGGTGGGAGGAGGTGCCCATGACTCCAAATAAGCAGAGAGATGGCATGGGGGAAGGACACAAATATGATCTGTGGTAGTCTGAGGAAAAGGAATTCTGTTCACAAGGATATAGCCTTGGAAGGAGAGGGATGTATTTCTTCCCATGCAGGTAAAATGTATGCACAGTGCGCAGACGCTAACAGTAAAGATAGCTTCCTGCGGATGCCTGTCTCCATCCTGTTGAAGAGTTACCTAGCTCTGGGTGCCAATGGTGGCTTCTTCCCAATTTTTCTACCGGTTCCACTTCCTAATCAACTTTCATGTCACTCCTGCACCTTTAGTGTTGTTTTCAGGGCACTGTGGAATGTCAGGGCAGGAAAGGGTCCTTGAGATTCTCTACAACCTTTAACTTACAGACTAGAAAACCGGGAATCAGGTCAACTAAGTGCCTTATTGTTCTTACAGAGCGCTGTTGGTAGACATTTTAGACACAGTGCAGATCTTCTGAATCTCACTCCAGTTCTCTTTCTAGCATATCAGCCAAATGTTTTCTTCCTCCTTCTTCTGAGAACAGACTGCGTTGGGGGGTGGGAGTGGAGGTGGGGGCGGGGAAATGTGTGTGTGTGTTTCTAGCATGTGTATATTAATAGGGATCACTTATTGAAAAGAGAGAATTACTAGGGAAAGTACAGAAAAGTTTCTAGGATGTGTTCTGAAGGTTAATAAAACTGCCAAACTTGTTCAAAGGAATTTAATTCACTCTTTTAACAATGCATTTGCATCTATTAGCCCCCTGGACTAATAGTGCTGCCCAGTAGAAATGCAATGAGTGCCACAAATAGAAGCCACATATGGTATTTTAAATATTCTACTACTTATGTTTAAGAAGTAAAAATAAATGAAATAAATTTACTAATATATTTTATGTAACTCAATACACCCAAAACATCATTTTGGGTATTCAAATACAAAAATTATTAAATTTTGTATTCAATACAAAAATTATTAAAATGTTTACATTTTTTTTTCTTTAAAACAAGTGTGTGTTCCACATTTGCAGCTCATCTGCATTCGACCACATTTTAAATACTCAATAGCCACACATGCTTAGCAACCACCATATTGGGCGGCAGAGCCTTCAGAAGTAATTTTTTAGTATAACTAGTATTCAGTCACAGAAATCATAGCCATTGTCCATTTAGTAGCTATGACTTTGGTATGAGATTTCAATCATGTCTCCTCAGTGACTATCGCTAATTAAAACTGTCAGCTTCTTGATTAACATCTTTGCACACCTTCAAAAATAGGTTTGCTTTCGTAACTTCAACTCACAGAGGCATTTGTCATGGGCTTTAATCAGATGCAAGAGGTTTTAGTCAAAACAACACTTAAAAGTATTCTTTAAAATTAACTTAAAGTATGGCAGAAAACAAGCAGCTTTTCTTTAAAAGAGTCACATAGCAATCTCCTGCATTTTCGGTAACGTACTTGCATGCAAAATGTATTTCCATTTCTGAAGCTGTTAAAATAATTGGATGGCTTTCTATTTGAAATGCTGAGTAATCTAAAGTGACGATCAGGTGTTCCCAACCAGGCCTGACATCCTTAGTGCTTCCAGAAATTCAAATCTTTCAAGCTGATTACACATTCCTTCCTGCACTTCAGTATTACTTCTATTTAAGTGTTCCATTTTACAGGTTGATTAATGGAATAAAAGTATGAATAAAAAACTGGCCTGGGATGACTGACAGATGAAATGAAAATTCACAACAGTAGCTGAGGTTGAATCTACCAAAGCGGGACTGGCCTTGCTCCTGCTTAGCTTCTAATGCTTGGCCGGCCAAATGCAACAAACATGTGGGGGTAGATCACACAGGATAAAGAAAGGAATCACTCAAGGAAGAAACAGGTGGGTTCTATCTTCAGAGAATGAAGTCCTATTGATGAGAAATGAAGATGAAATCAATCAGAAAATAATTTTTTTAACAACACAAAAATGGGAATAATCTCCAGGTCTTCCTGGCTGAAAAAAAAAGTAGAAAGGGAAGCAGAACCCAGACAGTGGAAATAACCCCAAAAGAGACTCCATGTACTCCTACTTGCTCACTGTGACTTGCTCTGCATGGATGCATGCCTGCCACCTGACACGGGACGCCTCAAAGAGCCAGAGAAAAAGCATCTTTACATGGCCCATCTCTAGTCTCTGTCTTTTAAAATCAGTAGGTTGCTCCTGTATGAGTCTAGAAGTCATGTATTTGGCTGTATTAAATCCGAGTAATTTTAGGGGATCTGCCGATGGCTACCATTCACTCTTCCATTATGATTTCTTTTTTTTTTAATTAAAGATCTTATTTATTTATTTGACAGAGAGAGAAAGAGAGAACACAAGCAGGGGGGCGGGAGAGGGAGAAGCAGGCTCCCTGCTGAACACGGAGCTGGATGCGGGACTCGATCCCAGCACCCTGGGATCATGACCTGAGCCCAAGGCAGACATTTAACCCATTGAGCCACCCGGGCGCCCTGTCCATTATGATTTCTAAACAAAACTGTAAAGCCTCTGCAGCTGATTAGGCACAGATCTCATACCTTGAGGAAGGTTCCCAGTCAATTTAGATAAAGGACACCCGAATAAGAAAATGGGTGAAGCTGGTCAAAGAGGAAAAAAAAAAGAGAAAAAAATGGGGTGAAAATGGTCTTCCATAAAGTCTAAGCATCTCTATTTTCTAACAAAGAGAAAAACAAAACTTGTAGGCGATGAGTCAAATTCTCACAGCAGATCTTCTGATTCATTCTATCTGATTAACACTTCTATTTGTGCCAGAAACTTCCGATACAAACTGGATGTTGGAGGAGAGAGAAAGGAAGGAGTGAGGGGGTCTGAAGGAGACCGTCTGCCTGAGGAAGCCTCACGCGGCGTCCAGCGACGGGGCAGGGTCTGGGTGCTGCGCCCTGGCTCCCACTTGTCCCCGCCCGCCGGGCCCGGGGACGCGGAGCATCTGCGATGCTGGGTTCACGTTTTACTTGCGCGTCAAGACTGCGTTTCAGCTTCATGACACAAGCGGCTTAATTCTATTTTGATATTTTCTGAAAATACTCCCTTTGAACAAGCCATTTAGCGTACCATCACATTTGCAAAAAGCCACACTCCAATTTAACTGCAAAAGAACACCTTTTCTTTACTGAGCCAACTGCCAAAACATGTGAAAATGTTCTCCATTTGGAAGGCAAGTCGGTCTCTCCCCGCAGCAGACCTGGGGCACAGACAGGTTTCCACAACACCCCTCCGCGTGGGGGGACGCTCCTCCCCACCGGGGACAGGGACGTCTGAGGGCCGCCCCGCGAGGCCGGGGGCCGGCGCCCCGGAGAGGGTCCCGAGTGACCGCCCCGCTGTGTCAGAGCGCACGGCGCGGCCTGCAGGGAGCTCGTCTTCCCGAGTCCCGGTTCCCACAACCCCAAACCCGACAGGGTACGGCCGCGGGGGGCTCGGGGGGACCGCGGGTGAGCGCGTCTGGCTGAGGGGCGCCGGCCGGGCGCGCTTCGCTCTGAGTTCTCCCCGCGGACGACGTGCATCGGAGCAGCCGCTCCCCGCCTCAGGTCCTCGAGGGCGCTCCTGGAAATACAGACAAACAGCAGCGTCCCTACCGTGCACGAGGCTCCTTCCCCGATCCCCGAGCAGCACTGCCCGCCTGGCTCACTGCTGGCCGGCCGCGGGTCCCAGGTCCGGCTGTCCCCGCACGCGCTCTCCCTGCAGGCCGCAACGCAGACGATCAGTACAGGGACAAGCGAGTCCTTCAAGCACTGCAAGCTCAGCAGGTAATGAATCAGAAGCTGAGGTCGGGTGAGCAGGCCCCGCGCACCCATCCTAGTAACAGACCGGGATGCTCAGGCCGGCCTGTCTCTCTGCCAGGCCCAGCTGTCCTTGTCCCCGCAGCAGGTGGCCCCTGCGTCCAGGGGGCCTGTGAGCTGCAGGAAGCACCGGAGCAACGCGGTCATAGACCCAAACGGCTTTAAAAAAATCAGATTATTTTAACTGAAATTGGTCAAGACCGCTGTCCGATCTCCCCATTCCCTTCATTACACTGTCAGCTAGAGCTTCAGACTCAGTCACAGTAATAGCATGTCCACTGGGGCACTGTCGTCACATCTAGCGAAACGGTGACCCCGTTTCCTCCCACAGCAGCGGTGTGCCATGAAGACATCGCTCCTGGGCGGTAACTGGCCTTCTGGACACCTCCAGGTGTACCTAGTTGTTCCTGCACTGGATGGGATGAAGTCATCCAAGTAAAAACAGAAGTGCCTGCAAATCACACAAATACACCCTCCTAACCCCAAACTAAACGCATCCTCTGATTTCCCCTCATCTTGGCTCCAAAACCGCCCACAGCCATATGCATTCCACCTGTTATGAGGTTAGACCATACGGGAGAAGTTGGAGTAGAAAGGGACAGTGGTTGAACGGATTACTGTTAAAATATCTTAATTTTGCAGAATTAAAAAAGAAAGCATGTTAACACATGGCTATGACCCCTCCCCCCCAAGTTTCTAAAAGGGTTTTGTACCTCTTATCTCTATAATTAGTAATAAAAGCAAATTTCAATCAACCATGCTAAAATTGAAGTGGAATTCGTTTTCCATTTTCTCTAGGGAAAGTGATATTACAAGGTCGTTAAACTGGGAAAAGTAATCAAAGAGCAGACATCGAAAAATGTAGGATTAAAAGTATTGTAAAAGTGTGCTAGGCAGTTAAAAAAAAACACATTATTACTATTTCCTGGATTTGTTTACATTTAGAAGCTTATTAAGCTTTTTAAAATGTCTAACTTGTGATTTATTTTTGTTCCTAGTAAATATTGACTCCCATCTATAATTTTGTGTTTGTAATTTTGAGCTGTGTGAATTCAGGCCCCACACTACCGGGATTCAGCCTGCTAGTCCAATACACCGCCATTGTCACTCCCCTGCAGCTCAGGGTCTCTCGTTCCATACAGCTGTGCTGTCTTCAGAATGTCCACATTAGCATTTTCCCAAAGCTTTGGGTATTTATAGAGGGCGTGTGTGTCTATGTGTGCCCTGATGCTTCTTGTGAACAGGTGAGAATTGAAAGGAATGTCTGTTGGCCATCAGTCTGAGATGGGTATCAAAAACACATCCTGCTCCTACGTATTCTATCATTTTGAGACGTCATGCTGTCATGTCAGAAATTTAGTTCTGAGTACATTTCTTGGTAACTGGGTCGGCTTCCTCAGAGCCAAGTAAGTAAGCAATGAAGGGAAACTGGAAATAAACATGATAACTCTTCTCAAGCTCCCCAGAGTGAGACTGAATGCTCTCCTTCCTGCCTCAAGGGCTTAGCTTGATTTATAGAAAACCTGTGATAGCCATCCTGTGGGATTTCTGGTCTATTTTTCAGAATTCTTCCTGAGAAGATTTTAAGTGTGCAGTCTCTAGGAGTTACAGTGGTTAATATTCTGGACATGATGATTCCTTTTAAATCATACTCTATCTATAAATGTTTAATATTCCAAATAAAATAATATAACCTTAACCTACAATAATTCTGAAGGTAGCTATAACTGTTTTAAGGTTTTCTACTGGGAAATACTGTGTATTTTATTAATAGGAAAAGCTCAAAAATATGCTGAAAACCTATCTAAAGATTTACTTAATAAACTTTTAGTATGTAAGTGTCCTTTGAACATCTTCTTCATAATACCATCTTGATTTATGTAGAGAATTCCCTTTCAAGATCTCATACATAAAGACCATATTAGAAATACCACAGCACTGTGTACTTAGTTTAATTCCAAAATCAAACAAGATTCCATTAGTTCCCTAATCAGCATATGAAACAGAAGAAAGGATGGATGGATACCATATTTCCTCAACTACTTCAGAAATTGCCTTGGCTAGTAATGAGACATTTGTTGAAACTCTTAATTTTCTATAATTATGAGTAATTTACCAGGATATATATGTATTTAACCTTGGCATCCTAAGAAAATGCCTTAATACATTTTGTTCATCATTTGTGCCAGAAGTGGGCCTTAATGGAAAAGAGAATCCAAGATCCTTAATGGGAAGGGAAGTCATGCTCTTTGCTTGAATACAATGAGGGAAAGATAGGGAAACACACACACATACACATGGTACTCCAAGTTCAGAGAAGTAAGAGGCTTCTAGCTTTGGAAGTAGTAACTTCCAAATCACTTTAGGCTGTGATTTTGTGTGCTGAAACACTGCCCACCCACATATATCCCTAGTAGACTAGCAGAGTCTCACATTTGGTGGGTTCTCAATAAGCCTTCATAGAATAAATAGATAGGGGAAATCAAAATTTAAAAAGTTACACAGAACAGAGCCCACAAAACACTGCCTATCTCACCAGGAGTCTTTTTTTCTTTCAAACAAGGACCTGTTCATCAGTTCTTTTCTGAAAATAATTTTAAGCAGTTATATATCTCCCCAAATATACTGTTACATGGCTCACGTATTTCAATCATATCCATCAGAACACCACCAAAGACATTATCAAATCCTCTGGAAAACACCTGCTATTCTCTGTCAGTGAATTTCCCTTGACCTACCAGTCTAATAACTAACACAAGAAGAGCTCAAAGGATTCACTTTTATTGCAACTCAGTTGCTGACTATGCTAATACATTGGAACTAGATGTGGGGCTGGTGTGTCCCCCGGTGAATCAGAGCCTGAAATCTGTGCACCTAGAATGGGAAAGTGCTCATTCTTAAAAAACCCCAGTCACCCTAAAGCCTTGTTCCTTCCTAGATTCTCCTTTCCACCACATTCCCACTGTCTGGTAAAGCATTAGAATTAACCTAAGCCAGAAAGAAGGGTGCGGTGATGGACTTCTTGGAGACGGAGCCTGAACAGCAACACAGCAGCTTCTCAGGACCCATATGCCTGCTCTCCATGGTTTCATAACAAAATTCTTTTACTTTCTCAAGTATTTAATTTTTGTAGAGATTTATTTATTTTAGAGAGAGAGCACATATGTGTGCAAGCAGAGGGAGGGGCAGAAGGAGAAGGAGAGAGAATCTCAGGCAGACCACCCGCCCAGGATGGAGCCCAACATGGGGCTCAATCCCATGACCCTGAGATCATGACCTGAACTAAAATCAAGAGTTGGACACTCAACCAACTGAGCCACCCAGGCGCCCCTCAAGTATTTAATTTTTTGAATAAAATTAATAGAAATTCGTACCATATTTTAGAAGTTACCAAAGGGGGAAAAGCACACATAGACTGAAAAGACTCTCTCCCGGTCCCTCTCTCTCATACACCAATTCCTGTTTTCCTATGCAGGGCACCCACTTATGTATGTATGTTCTCTTTTTCTACAGCAATGGAAACAGACTATGAATACTGTTTAGCACATTACTTGCTAATAATAAATCTTAGGGTTCTTTCTTACATAAAAATATAAGCAGCATCTCCTTCCCTTGGCTCTGAGCTTTAATTAGCTTTTAATTCCCATAGCTTTGAGAGCTATAATGTATTACACTGTAGAGCATATGCCAGAATTTATTGAATCAAACCCCTACTGATGGATATTTAAGTTTTTTCTAATATTTTATTTATGTAGGTTCACAGTCTCATAGTCAATATGTTTAAATCTGATAATTTCTGAAAATCACTTTTTAAAATAATTTTTGTGCCAAAACTCATTTGGTCACAAAGTCCAATCTTTCCTGATAAGAAGCACTATTTGTGCTGACAACAGGTCCTTGTGCCTCTGTTTGCTTACATTTTTGGTACATGTATTATTAGATATTACATAATATGTAATACATTTTGATAAGGTATTATTTGGTATTTGTTATTCTTTAACATTTTCTTATGTTTTGCCTTCATTTTAATTAAAGTTGAAAATACTTTCAGAATTAGATTGACTACTCTGGGGACAGTTAAAATCAGAAAATAATGAGTGGTATGTTCGTCAGAGTGGTTTGTGTTTCCTCTGTGATGGTGGTGAAGAAGAACTGGAGACACAGAAAAACACACTGCATGGGGTAAAAAATGAAAGTCAGGACCCTGTGCCAATCATATGGATGGACCGGTAACAAGTCTACCATGGATGTCTACCAGAAACTGGTTTGTTGGTCATGATTCCAGCTAGAAGTGAAGAACTCAACTGTGACACTGGGTGTGGATCTTCAGGAGGCTGACTCTGAGAAAGAAGCACCCTGGTGAAATAGATCTGAACAACTCTGGTGAGAAAGCTACTTTGACAAATTTCTGAAGATGATAATGAAAAATGCAGTCTTCGACAAACATATGATGCAGATAAAAAGCATGGCACTGGTGCTAAGTTCCTAGAAAGACCTTAATGAGGACTCTGGGGAGACCACCACCATATGATACAAAGGAAAACGGTGTTCATGCTTCCTGGCTGTGAGGAGGCTATAGGAACACAAAAGGAAGATAGACACAGTTTCAGAAGCTGAACATCCAAAATATTTGAAAGGTGTATTTGATTAACTTGTGCATTATAGTGCAAAATAAAAAGCATAACCAGAGGTGTATTTATCTTACTGGCTTACAAGTAATTTTCAACCAGCCATATGAACTCCTTTCAGATCAATATGACCAGAAGGAAAAAAAAAACAAACAAAACTAAAATGTTGTTATTCATGGATGAGTATATTTTTGCCCCAAGTGACATCTGTAATATGCCCTTTCTAGTTCATGAAGGACGAGTATAAACACCTTAAAAAGTATAAGGTTGCTGTAATCAACACAAGTTGAAGAAGCCAAGATTTCCTAAAAGCCTTCGGTTTGTGGGACACCAATTATACTGTTGCTAATGTTGGACTTAGGTTGATAAGGCAACGTTAACAAGTGCTTGGCACAGCCATCAGGTTAGTGGTGACGTCTGAGCTCTGCTCAGTGATTCACGGAATGACAGGAGACGGTGGCATGCCCCAACACGGAGGCTGAGGTGAAGCAGCCACGAGTGCAGAAAAGTTAGGTGAAAAGCATTTGCTGCGTATTACCTGAAGGATGGGGAAATTGTGTAAATGCTGAAATTTTTCACTAGAAGATGGAAGACAATGGTTGATCACTTAATTGCTGCACTTGAACAACACGCATTTATCAGTGAGCAAGAGATTACTGTAGCTTACATAATTAAACAAAACCTCCTAGACAGAAACCCATGGTAATGAGACCAAAGACACCAGAAGTTTCTCGTCAGGCCGCCCATAATGAGGTTTAATAAGGCTGTGGCGTGGTTTCGTCACTTGAGAAATTTGTTCTTGGTCCATCCGCAGACATCTAACTCCAGTCTGGTTCCAAAGGCCATGCTGATGTGTTACTTTTCTTTCTTTTTTTTTTTTTTTAAAGATTTTATTTATTTATTTGACACAGAGAGAGAGACAGGGAGAGAGGGAACACAAGCAGGGGGAGTGGGAGAGGGAGAAGCAGGCTTCCCGCCGAACCGGGAGCCCAACGCGGGGCTCGATCCCAGGACCCTGGGATCATGACCTGAGCCAAAGGCAGACGCTTAACGACTGAGCCACCCAGGTGCCCCGATGTGTTACTTTTCCAAGACGCGCTGACGTAGAAAATATTCAGTGTATGTTTATGCGCAGGCAGAATGAAGTTTTGTTGAACATTATTCATGGAAAGAAGCAGCACGGCCTATTACAGCCTATATCCATGTTCACAAAATGTGATCCCGAGAACCAGTGGCATCAGTATTGCTTGATATCTTGATAAAAATGCAGATTTTAGGGTCTGACCCCCAGACCTACTGAATCATGCACTCTGAAGTTGGGACCCAGCCAGGTCTTTCCATAAGGCTTTGGTTGATCTTTATGCACGCCCTCATTTGAGAATACTCCATTATTTCAAAAACTATAAAAAAAGACGACTTTTTAAAAGACAACCATAAAAAAGAACTATAGATAAACTATAACACTATTTTTTTTTGTTTTGTTTATGCCACTTGGTGTTAGTATACACGTATTCCACTGTGGACGTAGTAATACTTTAGATAGCGGGTGCTGCCCCAAATCCTACCAAGTCCTTTATATGATAGAGGAGATGAGCATGTAGTATCTTCCCCAAATCAAACACAAAAGCTGTATTCCGTAACACATTCAGTCCAAAGGTTTTTGATAAGGGATTGGGCACCTGTCCCAGTAATACAGCACTGAATAATCTTGTCACAAGTATGGTCACACACTTTTGGGAATTCCTAGAAGGGGAATAGCTGGTTCCAAGAGAACCCGCATTTGTGATTGTAAAAGATGTTGTACTGCTTCCCTACACAGCAATTAAACCTATTTGCTTTCTCACGTAATAGACAATACAAACCAATGCCCACGTCCCCGTCTCTCAACGGCAATCCAATATTAAGCTGTGCTGCGTGTATCCCTCTGATAGGTGATAAATGGTATCTTTACTGGGTGAATTTGCATTTTTCTTATTATGGCTGCAGCTGATCATTTTTGCCCTCGTAATTCCTGGGCTATGTGATCCCATTCTTCATGTCCTCGGCCCATTTTCCTGCTGGGTGTGTGTCTGAGCTACACTGTTTGTCATGGCAAATACACATGTCAATTGTCTCTGGTGACGTAATCATTTTGGTATCTGAGTTTGGGTCCTACAAAAGCTTTTGATTTTTATGTTGTTAAATTGACCAGGTTTATTTTTCTCTTTATTCTTCGTTTGTTATAGCTAGAAAACCCTGTATAATTCAGAGATTAAATACACTGCCACTTTTTTTTTTCTATAGCTTCTAAAACATCTTAGTTGATGTTTTCATATAAATATTTTATCAGTTCTGGACATTTCCTAGTACACAATATAAGGAATTAACTGAACTTTGTTATTTTTTCTAGATGGCAAATTGTTTCCCCGTGCCATTCATTGAAAGGTCTTTTTACCCTGATGAAAGATGTCATCTGCAACTTATAAGAATGTTTGTTTTTTGCAGAGATTTGTGTCTACTTCTAAACTTCCAGTTCTGATGCAGCAGTCTGTCCACATCTGTGGTAATGCCCCGTTGTTGTTCAGGATGCACAGTAAGTATATCTTAGCACTTTCCAGGGACTGTTCCCTCGACTTCTCCAGCATTGGCCTTTTTCAGAGGTTTCCAGACTGTTTTTCTTGATTATCATTTCAGCCTTAATTTAATGGTTACCCTGCCTAGTTAAATAAAACTGGTTTACAATTTCTTATTGGGGCCGATGTAAATGTAATTAGCTGAGGGCAGATGACACGTCATATTGTGTCTTCCTAAGAGATAAGTCTTTATATTATATGTTCATCTATTTACATTGAATAACTCCCACTAGGATATTGAAAGAGTTCTAACTTTGAACCATCTTTGCCTCTTGGGAAGAAGCTCCACTTGATATGTATTTTATTATTTTAATGTGCTCTGGGTTTTGATGCTAAATACTTTAGGACTTGACTTTGACATTCGTAAGTGAAACGGACATTCCTTTTTGTGAAATCTTTCTAGGGGTTACTATGAGTGTAACATTACCTTAAGAGAATAATTTAAGTTACCCTACTTTTTCCATACGGTGGAACAGTTTGAATTACCTGCTCTTCAGAGCTGTGGAAAAATTCCTTGCTTCCCTTATTAGTCCTTTACCACAGCTTTATAGGGTAATCAGTATCACATATTAGTTTTGGTATTTTTGAACTGTGAATGGACAAATAATGTTCTCTCTCTTGTGTCTGGTTTATTTTACCCGATATTATATCTGGGACATCTTCCATGTTTGTGCATTCGTCAGTTTATTCTCTCACATTACCGTATAATTTCCCATTAAATGAATATGCTTCATCACTAATGATGGATATCTCCAATGTGGGCTATTATATTAGATGGCTGTTTCCAATAGGGGCTGTTACGAATAACAGTACTTGGACTGTCCTTTTATTATGTAACTCTGCATCTATCTATCCATCTATCTATCTAATCAATCATTTTTGCCCGGTCTGTACTCAGAAGTGGCCTCACCGAGCCACGACAGCTGATACATGTTCTGAGACGCTGGTCAAACAGTACTGAAGGCCAAAAAGTACTGAAATATGTCACTTTCATCTTGAGGCAGCAGAGCATGAAGATTCTGGATGCTCCACAGTCTGCTAATGTTCATACAGTCTTTGAGTCTTAATCACTGGGGTTTTCAAGTGGTATCATATTATAGCTTTAATTAACATTGCTCTGATTACCAATACAATTGTCTCTTTGTGTATTTACTGGCCACGCAGATGCCCTGGTTGGTACTCTGCCTTCCCAGTGCCATGCTCACTTTTATTGGGTTTTCGGCAATTTCCTCAGAAGGCTTTTTCCACATCGAGGATACGACTCCTTGTCAGTTACATGTGGTAGAATGACCTTGTCCTTCTGTGGGTTGCCTTTTCATTCTTATCCTGAATTTATAAAATTTTAAATTTGTTTTTGTCCCATTGATCAAACTACATTTATACATACTGCTTTATTTGTTTTCTTTGCAAAGACATCCCTACCTACCTTAAGTTCATGTCAGGAGTCTCACCGTTTTCTAAAAGCTTCACTCTTTTTCCTTTTTCATGGATACCTATAAGCTCTTTGGAATTAACTTTTGTGAACGCATGACATGTTAGTCTCATGTCTTTAAGAATGTAGATATCCAACTAACCTACCAACTTAATACAAAGATGTCCCCCACCTTGTAACTTGGTTTCACTTTTGTCATAAGTGACCTTTAAGACTGGGTCAGCTGCTGGAGGGTGCGTGCGACTCCGTTCTTCCTTCGTGGGGCCTGTGGCCACTGTTATTGCCCACATGTCATTCCAAACTTAAAAACAGCCTGTGGCCAAACATCAAAGCTGACAGAATCTGACTGGAATTGCATTAAAACTACAGGTCAATTTTAAGAGAACTGACATCTTTCTAATATGGATTATTTCAAATATTTTACATGATGGATGTAATGACTAAGGTACTCTCTAAATGTTCTTAAAAACATTTTATACTTTTCTGTATAGAGATCTTAAAATAAAAATTAAACTTATTATTTGGTATTTGTTTATTCTATTTGAAATGAGATATTTTATCATTCAATTTCATTTTTTCTCCTTTTTATTATGTTATAATTTGTAGGTATTGAAACCGTATACAGCAGGTTTCCAAACCAAACTATTATTTCTATTACTGATCTATAGATTCTTTGGAATCTACGTTTCTACAAATATAATGTTTCTACAAATATGATAACATCATCTGTGGATATGTTTTTCTTTTCCAGTTATAGTTATGCATAGCAGGACTACTTAAGAAATTAAATACATTATTTAAATGCTTCTTACAAAAGAAACTCCAGCCCCAGATGGCTTTAATGGTGACACTACCGTATATAATTATGTCAGAAATTAGGAAAAGATGAAACCCTTCTCAGTTTTACAAGAAGAGCATACGAGAAGAGCCTAACTCTGACAACAAATCCCGTCTAGGAAATTACAAATGTAAAAAGATAGGCCAAGCTCATGAACATATATGCAAAAATCTTGAATAAAATATGAGCAAAGTTAACCAAGAAATACAGAAAAAGAATCATTTAATACTAGTAGGTTAGGTTATTCAAGGAATATGAAGGAATTATTGCATTTTTAAAATAACTGATATATTCAGCATTCTACTAGACACTTTAGCCAGTGCAGTGAAGAGGCAAGAAAAAGATATGTATATTAACATATATATATGTAAATATATATATATTCAACTTGATTATTCTATGTTGATATCTCATAATATTGGGGCACTTCTGACATCAAAACAAATGAATATGTTTTCAGGAATACTACTTATTATCTCATACAAAAATATTTATTGAACACTTGAAATATGCAAAACACACTATCCTAGCTGTGGCGGAATATACAAGGATGAGGTAGACTTTACCTCCTATCTTAAGGGAACACAAAATCTAGTCGTGGAGGAGAACAATGAATTATTTTAAAACACAACACAATGCACCGTGTATCCTGCCTCTTTCCTAGCAACTAACACAAACTGTAAATCCTTGAGCAAACCTACTCAATTTGGAGGCCTACAGTACAACATAAGGACAGTCCATGTATTTTGCATAATCTGAACTATGACCCCATCTGTGAATATCCTCCCCCATACTATCTACTATTTTTTCAATTTATTTTATTAGTTTTGTTGAAATTTTGCTGGTTAAAGCTTTCCAAGCACTTCACACATTAGTCATTCAAGACTGGGTGCAAATTACTTCAATCAAATTGTCTCCTTCTCACAAGTAGCCCACCTGCTCTACCGGAAGATGGACCCTGGTCTGGGGCAGAGTGGGGAAGCGTCTTTGTGGAGAAGGGGGTCCCTCAGTGCAGGTGAGCACAGAACACTCTTACACAGAGAGCAAGACTGACTGACGTGGAGATGTTCACAGATGGGCACTGGGCTGGTGCTTAAAAAGCCACCCAAATCTTCTTGACTTCAAACCACAAAATAATTTACTTTTTTTCAGTAACCTGCCAACTGTTAGGGTTGGTGGGGGAATCTTACCACTGGTCCCTTTGCTTCAGCTTGACTGGACCTGGAAATAATTTTTCCAGGATGGGCTCACTCACATGGCTGGAGCATCGGCACTGGATGTTAGCTGGGTACTCAGAGGGGACTGTTACACACCTCGGTTCTTCCTACGGGGGCGTCTAAAAGGGCTTGCTGAGCTTCTTCAGAACCTGGCAGCTCAATTCCAAGAGCAAGTATTCAAGGGAGAGGCAATGGAAGCTCTTAAGCCTGGATGTGGACATCAGCATGCCAACACTTCTGTGCTATTCTACTGGGCAAGCAGGTCACATCCCTGACCAGGGCCAAGGGGAGAGCATTAGATCTCACCCATTAATGGCAGGCGTGGAAAGTAATTTGAGCCCATCTTTAATCTGTTTTAGTCCTGAAACCCCTGACTCCTGGAGGAAGGGAGCAAACGTGAGGTAAAAACAGTGAATTTCACTCCCTTGGGAACTGTACTGCGATTTCTAAAACTAGGAACGAGAAAGCAAACTCACTCTTTACAATGTCTCCCCCTTTTGCTGATGTGCTTTCTTCCTTTCTACAAGACACTAACTGGGGGTGCCTGAGTGGTTCAGTCGTTTGAGTGACCGACTCTTGATTTCGGCTCAGGTCGTGATCTCCAGGTCATGGGATCAAGCCCCTCAGTGGGCTCTGCACTCAGCACAGAGTCTGCTTGGGATTCTCTCTTTCCCTCTCCCTCTGCCCACCTTCCACCCCCACCGCTTGCACACATGGGCTCTCTCTCTCTCAACTAAATAAATACAATCTTTAAAAAAAAAAAAAAGACACAGAATGCCTCTCCCAGCTGAAATCTTGGGATTGGTAATGTCTTATTGTAGAGATATATAATGAGTTAGATCAGCTTTGCGCAGGATAGACAAAAAAGCTACCACCATTTATCCCTTTTTTTTCTTTAAAAATTTTTACATTTTTTTTTTAACAAAACATGTTTGTGAGTAGGACACATAGACTGTCATCAATAAAAAATATTGATTAACTCCAGACAAATAATTATTGCCTATGCCAAGATCACTTACTCTTTATGTTACATTGACAGAGACACACTGACATTTTCTGGAACAGCAGAGCTAGGAGAATGGCAAAGCCGAGAAGTCTCCATGAGTCACAACGCCGCGTGCCCAGCATGTGGTATAGTCGCTGAGCGGCGAGGCAACAATAGTGGACCTTTGAGTGAGGCGAATGAGTCAGAATCCCGCTGAGGACAGATGCCTTGTAGCTAATTCACAAAATCCAAAGAAAGACTAAAGGGATAGAAAATGGCAAATTGATTCATGTTTCAAAAAACTCAAAAATAAGCAAAAGGTCAGCCTTAGTCATCTTAAATGTTCCTGGAGAGTTAAGGGGAGCCCACTGAGCAATGTGTATTTTTTTTTTTTTTTTTTTTTAAGTAGCCAAGCTTTCTTCCAAAAATGAGATCCAATTTTTCCCTAGATTAAGAAAAAAACGTTTTTATGTTACTCATATTGAGGCCTAAGTACAAAGCAGTCTCGCCACATAAGAATCGGCTTTTCTGCCCTTAATAAAATGTATGTGATTATTTGATGGAGAAAATGACAGGAAGTTTCAGAACTGTCATGTTATTTTGAACACGGTGCATGAATCACACAGCTTATTGTATCCAGGACTGAGCTAGAAGCTACATCAAGACAACTCCTGGGACCTTCTCTTTCTGATGTGTCAGCAAGGCCAACGGCGAAAGGATAAACTGCTTGGTTGAGGGATCTACTATCCGGTGTCAGCCTCACTCTGCCAATCATCTGGCTTCTCTGCACACAGTTTTCTCATCTGCAAACTGAAGTGGTTGGGCTACATTCTCCCTACAGTCTTCTTTGGCTTTAATGTCTAGCTCTTAGTCTCCAGATCTTTGCTCTAAGATGGAAATTTTTTTTAAACATGCAGAGAGATATACTAATAGGAATGGGGTCATTTCACCTGAACTTTATCGAGCACCTAAAGTGGAGCCCCGGCCTTCTCGTGGAACCTTCCACTCCCCCAGTGCTCTTGCTCTTCCCTCTGCTCAGGCAGCCCCTCCATCAGTCCCCTGCAGGGCTCCTCCGTCTCCTGGGGCTCTTCATTTGAACACCACAGAGGACTGTTCTTGGACACATCATCTAAAACGTCCCAATACTCTCTATGCCCTAACCTCACTTTTTTTATTTCCTTCATAAATCTCATCACTGCCTGATAATATAAGTATTTGTTTACTGTCTCATTCTCCTATTAGAATGTAAGATCCAGAAAGGACAAGGAAAACGTGTTATTCACTGTTGTATGGAAGCATGCCTCAAACATGACTATTTCAGCTCAATAATCAGCTGATTTCAATGTCTATGTTTTTTCTACTATATCTTGCTCTGTAATTTTTCTTTGTACTTAAAAAAAATTTTATTTTAAGTAGGCTCCACACCCAATGTGGGCTTTGAACTCACAACCCAGAGATGAAGAGTCACACGCTCTACCAACTGAGCCAGCCAGGCACCCCTTTTCTTTGTACCTTTAAGTTTGTTCCAGCTTGTAAGCTTATTCTCAATGGTTATATGAGACTTTCCATCAAATATTGTACCAAGCTGAAAATGAATGATCTTTCCTGACAAACCAGCATTTGTTTATTTTTATTAAAGATTTATTTATTTATTTGAAAGAGAGAGAAACAGAGAGAGAAAGAGGGCACACAAGTGGGAGGGAGAGTTATCGCACAGACCAGAGAGCACCATGGGTTTGAGAAATGTAGAGATGTTTGCCAGGCAAAGGCGAGATGGGGAGGTTCCAGATTCAAGCATGGCACGAGAGAAGGAGGACGATTGGTGGAGACCGTGGTGCTCAGCCTGGCATATTTGCACCCTTAACTCTTGTTGTGTGCCTGAAAGAGGACTTTGCTCATTTCCCTTCATCCCATTTGCTCCATGGCATATTCATTTGCTCACTGTTGCTGTTTCCTCCGCATCTCTGTATTATAATTTCCTCTGCATCTCTGCTTTAATATCTGAGGCTGTCATCTGCCATAACCCGAAGCATCCCAACAATGCTGTGTAATACTGTCTTACCCGTCCCAGGTCTTCCTCACAAAGCCAGGTTAGCATAACTGCCTCCCATCCTAAGGTCAATTAAGGAGATGAGATATCAGTAGTGCCTTCCTCCAGGCCCAGGAGATGATTTAAAAAAACTGTAATTGAATTTAATTGTATCGTTTCCACACAGTCAAAGAGATTGGAACATTGCCCACTTTCTACTCCAGTTTGGCAGTTTAGAATCAGCTATTGTGATGAAAAGAGGTTTCCCAATGTTCATTAATTTGGGTTTCCAGAAGCAAAAGCAATGCATGCCAACCTGATTTTTTTTCCTCATTAGCTACCTGCAAAGGCTTAAAACCAATAAAAACTCTTTACTGTTTAGAGGATAAATAGCAAAATTCCTTCACGGACTGTCATTACACAACCTCCCCATTGTTGTGCTTGGGTTTCATTTCTATCCTTATGTCATACTTCTTCCAAGCATGACCACTTTGTTCCACCAGACTTTATCTGCTGCTCCCAAACATACCCTGTTTACACTGTTTTTTCCTGCCACCTCTACTCCCAATGGGAATGCACAATTCTCATCAAATCCAACCCAGTATTTGAGATACAACTCATACCCCATCACTGCCCTGAAGCCACCCTGATCTACTGTGTAATGACCCAATTTATTTGCTAATGCATGTTACCATCAGATTCTATCTCTGTGTTGGCTTCCTTATAAGTATAGACTATTGGCTTCCCTTTGTTTGTCTATCCATAGGAAGGTGTAAACCAAGAACTGATACATATTATGTCATTATTTGTAGGGACAATGACTCTAAAATAAAGCCTGCCATCAAATTGCATAGCTGAGGATTACTTTGCAAATTTTTGCAGCTGTGCATTAATCCATGGCAGAGATCCACAGAGAACTAATCAGGGCGAGCTAGAGATTCTGTCTATATTAAGCTCTCAATCATCACTCTTACTTATACCTCTTGAAACATAAATGGATCTTTATGCCTAAAAACAAACTCAGGAAGTGAATTATTAGAAAACAAATACATTTTTCTGCAATATGTTAAAAAACAAAATTCAACTGAGTACATTTGAGCATCTAATTGCCTTTTTTCAATTCATGAGTCGGGCAGCGTTCCATCGAACAAGCAGAGAGGAGCTCCCAGGAGCTGTACAAAATGGAAGGCTTTTACAGGCACTAGGGGCCAGGGACAAGGAGGTCACAAGTAAAAGAAATGAGTATGTCAGGCAAAGTCGCCCTCCTTTGGTTGAAAGGAGGGGACCTATGTGCAGATTACTTTACTAGTGTTGATCAGGAAATTCCATACTGATTGGTTTAAAATGCCACTCCTGGGAGAGGCTGAAAGTAAAATTAGGTTAGGTGGTAAGTCCTGGGGCCTGGGGTTCACCGACCTGGGGCTCAGCACAAGTGCCTCCATGTCGGGCCTGTTGTTTCTTTTTCTTTTTCTTTCTTTCTTTGTTTTTTTTTTTTTCCAACTAAATCAAAGTGAAAACCACATGCATCCCTAAAGTGCTTTTTACTTTTTCTTCTCAACTGATTTCAGACAAACAAGTAAACATGTCAAGCCTTATTTCCTAGGATGCCATTCATCAGAAATGTACAGTTTTAGAGGTCAGAGACACAGAGAGCAGTTGTCACAGAATTAGTTCTTCTGCCAACAACCTGAGAAAAGAGTGTTGTTGATTCCGACCCTGATGCCCTGCTAGGTAGAGAAAGGAAACTGTGCATAACACGAAAGACTCTTCAGTATATGCCTAATACTGAGAATACGGCCTGTCTAAAGGGTGGTGACTCACAAAATGTTGAACAGAATATTGGAATATCTAGTTAAGTGAACAAATTAGTAATCTATAAGAATAAATATTTTCATGGGATATATATGGCAAGTGAGAAACAAAGTGGCTCAAACTGGGTAGCTAATAAGGGATTAATAGATTAAATTCAAAATTTTGCTCTGTGCTTGCAAATGTAGAAGCTGGTTTGGGGGCTACACCAAACATCTGTTAAAAAAAAAAAAAATGAATTAAAAAGATGTATCATTTCCAAAGGCTGGCTTCACACAGACATAAAAACAAATATCCCCTAAATTTTTAAATATTTTGGTTAATTCTTCCTAATAATACTTTCAGTTTAAATGCTATTTAAACTGTATTAGTTAAAACTCATTTATTGGGGCGCCTGGGTGGCTCAGTCAGTTGGGCATCTGCTTTTGGTTCAGGTCATGATCCCAGGGTCCTGGGATTGAGTCCCGCGTCGGCTCCCTGCTCAGCTGGGAGCCTGATTCTCCCTCTGCCTGTCGCTCCCCCTGCTTGTGCTCTCTCTCTCTGTGTCAAATAAATAAAAAATCTTAAATAAATAAATAAATAAATAAAACTCATTTCCTGGTGAATCCAGAAAATTCAAGTCAAACATGAGTGCAGGACAAAAGGAATATGCTAGCTGCAGATATAGTTGGATCATCAACTGAAACAATGTCAAAAGAATTCAGTTTTTCTCTCTGCCTCCTAATATCTTTCTTCTATTTTTTTTTTTGTTTTGTTTTATTATCAAAGAGACTCTCTTCTCTTTGTCACATGAGGAGTGCTGCTTATCCAGAACTATATTCTCAGAACTCCACATGCAGCTTGCTGGTTCTGGCTGGTTTGACTTAGGTCATGTGCCCATCTTTGAACCAACCACTGTGGTCATATGGAAGGGATGATTGGCTTGGTCCTCACTTTATGTCTATCTCTGGGAATGACTTAAATTTCCCATCATTTAAATCACATGGGCTGCATGATTGAGACCCAAAGCAAAAATGAAGTTCTGCTACCAGAAGAACCTCGATGTATTCTAACTGGCGAAAATAAATGAATAAATGTTCTCAGAAAATACCGAATTATCTGAATTCACATAATTTTATCTCATTAAAGAATATCCCTAAATAATTCAATACAAGAGTTTCTCCAAATGAATGAACACATATAGATGGAAGGATAGTTGAGTAAGCCTGAAGTATGATCCCTAAAAAATAATGATTGTGAAGATTAGTGAAAACCTCAGAGCATTTCTATCTGCTGAAATCAATACACCTTCAGTAATTCATACCAGAGCTTATCTTACTAATTACAAAAAAAATCTAGTGAGGTAAGATAAGCATATATAAAAAAAAACATATCTGTTATCATTCATTAAAATAATATATTGGACAATGCAAAACTATTAATTAAAACTGTTTTGGGGCAATTTTTCTTTTCAGTACAGGTTTGACTAAGTAGGATATATTTGGAATTTAGTGAAGACAAATTCCCAGCTTCCAATGATCTAAGAAATCCTCACTAGCTAACACCAGACAAATACTTCTACAGTACAGGAGCCATAGGATCTTGTCAATATATTATGAACTTTACTCCTTAAATTATTTCAGCCAATGTAACATGAATAACACAAAAGGGGATTTAATATCCGTAAAGGAAGAGAAGTTCTCAGATGTATGAGAAAGAGAGGATATTAAACACACAGAGCAGAGAAACAGGAAGTGAAGATGTTTGTAATCAATAACCATAATATCATTTATCATTAACACCTTCTGCACACCCCCAAACATCATTAACTGAAACTTGAAACTAAATTATTCCATAATTCAGTTAAAGACTTGTCATTTCTGAATGCTAATTATAACTGAATTATAATTTTAAAAATTATTATGAAAGATCATAGACACATGAACAGACAGCAGGATAAATGGATCCACCCAGCCTAGTTAATAAACCATAGCCAACAAAGTACAAGCCCATGTGTATTTCTTTCTGCCTTCCTATTCTTCACTAAAAAAAAAAAAAACGTATAACTCTGTTACTTAGCTATGAAATATTTGTGAAGAAAATATTTCAGGGATCATTCAAATGAAGTATTTCAAATAATGGGTTCTCTGTGACTATAGTCACCACAGCCCGGTGCATGCACACACACAGATGGACATGAAGGAGAATGGAGACAAATCATGAAGACTTGATTTCTATTGCCTGAGTATAGGCTCTTCCCTCCAGCCACACCTGACAAGGGCTGGTGGTCATGACTTCTACTAAGCATGCTGCTTACTGATTTGTCTCCTTTAATCTTGACCAAATCTCTATGAGGTAGCCGTTACTACATTCATTTGAAAGATGAGGGAAATTAAAGATCAGTCAGTATCACTTCCAAAAGCTACATAGAAACAATACGGTGAAGATGAGGTCTGACCTGCTGACCCAAACCAAAGCTCTAACCCTTATTTCTGTTTGTTTCTCATTCACAGGTGGTTCCTTGTAATAATCCACCTTTAGCAACACTAAACATTGTCTCTGCATTCTTCTTTGAAGATCAGTTGTTTTGCATATGTGTTGGGACATCAGTTATCATTCTTCTTGTTACCATCCTCCAGGAACTGTGTTTTTTTCTCTGGTTGCCTTCACATCCAGGGACGCGGGAAGGGAGGGAAGATGGACTTCTGTTTCGAGTAATTTAACCATGATGTGTTTATGTATGGTTTTACATACTTGGAAATTGAGAGCCACAAATATCCGAAACCGTCCAAAGTCAAGGACGCTGAGTGAGAATTCTGCTCCCTGTTTCTGAGATGCAACTACTGGCCTCAGCCACTGGCTCTTGGCTTCAGTGTTCCACACAATCCTTTGCCTGCTCCACAGCCCTGTTTCTGCTGCTATCATTCTGGGAAAGGCATTCATGGGGACAGGTAGCCTAGGCAATTGTTTTCCTGATGGTCTATATGAGAACTTTCTACAACTTAGAAGTTAGTCTTCTCCACATCAGTCTCCTCCACAACAACAAAAATGACAGAAAAGAGAGCAAGAAAGAAGTATAACTAATAACTTAAAAAAAAAAAAAGATTCAAGCAGTATTTCAACCAATTGCAATATATGGGATTCATTTGAATTTTTAAATATTTTATAGATAGATATAGATATAAAATTTGGGTAATATAAATTTTTAAAGAAATTATTATACTTAACAAAAATTAAAATGTTGTCAATATTAATTATTTTTATTTTTCAGCATTAAAAGACAATGAACTGTCAAGCTATGAGCAGGAATAGAGGAACCTTAAATGCATATTATGAAGGCAAAGAAGTCAAAGAAGTCAACCCGAAAAGGCTACATTCTGTATGTTCCAACTATATGACATTCTGGAAAAAGTAAAACTGTGGAGACAGTAAAAGATCAGTGTTTGCAGAGGTTAGTGAGGAGAAAGGCATGAAGAGGTAGAGCAGAGAGCATGTTTAGGGAGTAGTCTGTGATACTATGATGGTATGTGCATGCCATTACACACTTGTCCAAACCCACTGGATGAGGAACACCAGGAGTGAGCGCTATTGGCAACTGTGGTGTTTGAGTGACTATGACGTGTCAGTGTGGGTTCACTCTGGTGGGGGGATGCTGCAAATGGGGGAAGCTGTGCATGAGTGGAAGAAGGGGGTACGTGGAATATCTCCATATGTTATTTTTAACTTTACGGTGAAACTAAAACTGCCTCAGAAGGAAAGTCTATGGGAAAAGAAATTATTTTTGATTTATGGAAGCATGTTAATACTACTGTACTATGGTTATGTTTATTAAGAACCATTATACTTTAGAGATACATACTCAAATATTTATTTCTAAAATGTTTAATGCCTGGGACTCACTTCTAAATATGCAGAGGAAAAGGAGTATGAGTGGGGTTATTGAAATAAAAATCGTCAAGATGGAATGACCATCGAGGATATGATGGGTACAGGGAGGATTATTATACCGTCCTCTCTACTTTTGTAACAAAGTGAAAGTTTCTTCTAAAAGTCGAGATTTTAAAAGTCTTTCTTAAGCCCTCCAGATTTTCCACCATAATCATCGGAGTTCTAACTTAGGCTCAGGCTTACTCCTTCTATCTTTATCTAAATAATAATATTCTCATCACTGTCATGGGGAAGAACATGGAAATGATTTGACATGTCCTTTCCTTCACAGTAATATTTAAGGGCAGAAATACAGAAGTACAGGGCTAAAATGGTGGGGATCAACATTTGAGATACTTGGAGAACAATGGTTCTTCCATTATTATATAGTTGAACAAAAAATTGCTAAATGAAACTACATTTTGAGTTTCTTGTCACCAACTTTTACCTTCACTTTGGTTTTAATTTTTAATTCCAATTATTTTGTAATATTTTGAGGACCCTGACACATTAAAATTTTAGTATCAAGTCATTTGTATTCCAGATCAGTAAGATTGAGACTATTTGGACACATAACTGCTCTGACAAATGCCTTCCAGAAAATAGGAGAAATGTAACCATAGCTACTGCTAGATGAAAAACAAAAGCTTCAGTACATTCTAATAAAAATGACAGTAAGGTCAGACATCCTATTCATTTGTGTACACTGGGAACATTCTTCTTTGATTCCAATAGGTATACAGAATGAAATCTGACTTTGTGAAGCTTTCCTCTTTGCCATCCCCCTTCAAAGGAACAAAATGCCACCCGAGGAAGAAAATCCACCTCAGTTTTGTGCAGCTTGCTCATTAGGAGACAATGCTGAGCAAAGTTTAAAATTACCTCTTTTAATCTGAAGCTTCTACTGAACTACAGTAATATGTGGGTTTGGGTGACAGTAGAAAGTAATTGCTCTTGGGTGGCAGAGTGTATTTTTATTTCACTACTAATGTGTCACGGGCTGAATTGCGTTCTCCCTAAAATTCGTATGTTGAAGTCCTAACCTCCTGTATCTCAAAATGTGACTCTGGAGATAGGGTCTTTAAAGTGGTAATTAATTTAACATGTGGCCATCAGGGTGGGCTCTACCCCAATATGACTGGTGTCCTCATGAGAAGAAAGGTGGACACACACATGCACAGAAAGCAGGCTGTGTGAAGACATGGATTAGACGGCCATCTATCAGCCAAGAACAAAAGTTTCCCAACCCTGCCAAGGCCTTGATGTCAGACTTCTAGCCTCCAGAATAATGAGACAATACATTTCTGTTTTTTTAAGCACCTCCATTGTGGCATTTTCGCATTGCAGCCCAGGCTAACTCAGACATCATGTTAGGAAAACAATTGTTTTTTCATGTCAGAGGAAAAAAGAACTTGTATCTAAAAATAAGATTTCAATGATCTCAGATGAGTGTGACTTTAATATACAATGGAAGAATCAAGTCAATCCTTCTGATTGGATTCTACTGTTACCCACCTGGGGCTGCCAGTTCAAGTTTCCGATGGCTGGTCCATTAGGCTGCTTTGCTTGGGGTACCCTCACTGCTCACTGATGGATTTCAATACTTCTGTGGGGAGCCCTCAACCACCGAGAGGCACTGTGCCTGGAGTCCCGTGGGGCTGCCATGCTTCCCAGGGACCAAGTAAGCCATTCAGGGCTTGCAGTGAGTGTGGAAAATACAAAACCTTACTTCATGGTCACTGTCAATGAACTTTACTAAGAGGAGGGAGCTGCAGATAGCCCAAGATTTATAAACAGTATAAACACTGATGGGCTGAAATCATAGTGGGGAACTTCTAAAATCAGAAAATTGTATTCTGACGTAATGGATAAAAGGCTTACTCATCAATACTTCGCACTGAGTCCAGCACATGCATACAAGCGAACACACTACAGTACAATACGCTGTTGAAGGCACACGTACTAGAGCCCGTGTGCCGGGACTGTATCTTGACTTCACAATTTAATAATATGCAAGTTACTAGAAACTTTTTTTGTTTCCTTTCACTTAAAACGGTACTACTATGTACCTCACTTTAACAGATTAGAGGAAGGTTAATTGTCTATCTGTGCAAAGTGCTTAGAACCAGGTACACAGCGGGCAATTAATAAATGTTTACTATTATTATCATCAAAAGTGAAGAATGATTAGGACCATCAAACCATTACCCCCATCGAATACTGAAAATGTGTTTATATACTGATGGGCTTTCTCAAAATAATGATAAAAACTAATATCTTAGGAAGAAATATACCAAGTTTCAAACTTATGTTTCAGGTGACCGTTTTACTAAACCTCATTGGTCCTACTCACTAAACTCTCACAGACCTCAACATATCCACACTATAGTTCTAAGACATTTCTCTTCTAGAGAAGTTTGTTAATGTTCCTGCTCACCACAAAAATTAATAGTAATAAAAATAATCGTTGTCATTTATTATAATGTGCTTGACACTCTAACAAGCTCTAAGCATTCACCAGTGTGCTGAACATTCCTATCAGTCCTGTGAGGTAGTTACAAAGAATATCCCCATTTTACAGATTTGGAAACTGAGTCCAGAGTTCAAAAAACTTGTTTGAACTCATCTAGTAAGTGGTAGACATGGGATTTGAACTCAGGGATCCAGACTCTAGGGCCAATAAAGCTAACTAGTTTACCATATGGAGTCCATACTATAACATTTTCCTTCCACCAAGCATCCATTATAACATTCTCTGCTCCTCTAAGATGTATTTACCCCCACACAACACTTGCAAGAAGACTTAAATTCTGGTGCTGTTTAAGTTTGGATGTGTCTAATTAAATCTTAAAACACAGAGCAGTCTATAACAATTCCACAGTTGAAACACAGCCTAATAAATATATTTCACAGTCACTCATATGCATTTACAAATTAAAGATATCCATCTCTTATCTAGATCTGCGGCCTTTAATCAGGGTTGCATGAGCTATATCTTTTTCTAGGAGATATTTTAGGCAATATCTGGCTCTTCAGAAGTATCTGCTCTTTTTCTGGGAAAAGCTACCTTCCCAACAGGCTTCCTTGTTCCTGTAATTCCTTGGTCTCTAAGAAATTTTTCTTTTTATTTTGAGTTGCACCAAAGAGGTTTTTTGTTTTTTTTTAAAAAACAAAACAAAAACACATTTTTCCTTCTCTCTCCTGGTAAGTTTATCATTCCAATGACTTCCATCGTTTTCATTTAAGCTGTGAAATTATGAATTCTCATTATGCCTGCTCCTGGCTCTTTGGTATTATTTAGGTGGAACAGAGGCAGACCCCATGGGCAAAATCAATTTTAATTCTATCTTCTGTAATTTGTCTGCTGCACCTCTGAAAGTTACTCCAGGAAAGGAAAAAAAATGCAAGCAGGTTTCTCCCTGGGGCACACTAACTTTACAGATGTCGGCTCCACTATTCTGTTTCCTGTGACCAATAGTCTTCTTTTCAGAATCTCTACCATGTTTTCCTTGCAATCCATCTTGGAAACTACCTTCAAATGCTTTTCGATTACCAACTCTCAACTTGAGTTCCCTGCTGAATTTTGAGAGGCTGAGTTGAGGAGATCCACCTCTTTAAAGCTGATAAGGACTCTGTCTAAACAGGGAAATTCTGGAAGAGCTGAATGATAATCTAGTGATTGGGATCCATCTAGAGGTGTTGATTGGATGCCACCATGCCCGAACTAGATGCCCCCTTCTCCCCCATTCGCTGCCACCACCAGCTGCTTACTGATGACTGCGCAGGAGTGGACCTCCTCCGAAACTGCTTCCAGGTGAGGGAAGCGTCTGGACCAAAGTTACACCATTCTGCCAGGGGCAGCCCATCCCCAACCTGGGGCGGGCGAGGGCAAAGCTCAAGCGCCTTTTCTTCAAGGTGGTAGCACTCTAAAGGGCTCTTACAGGTTCCAAACCTTGTGGGGGATCAACGGAGGCCTCTAGGGTAACTGGACTGCAGGTCAAATCCTCCCTCGGATTCTTTGCTCGTCAGCTCTTCAAGCGCCATCCCTGAGTGCGCTCACCAACCAACCTCCTGCCTGCAGGCTGGTAGCTCAGTCGGCCTCTAGGGAACTGGCCTAAGACAAGGTTGAAATGAATCCTTGCAGCCTACATTTAATTCTGTAAAACCTTGCCGCTGTTTTTGCTTGTTTGTTTTAACTAAGCGATTCATACAATTGCCTTCCTTTTCCAAATCCCATTCCCTCTACCTTCTGAAGGGCAAATCGTCGACAAGGAAGAATGGAGAATTACCTTGTTTAATGGTGATCTGATGCTATTACAGGCTAATTCAATTTTAAAAAGAAATTATCAAGCCAATCTCTCAGTCTCTCTCTCTCTCTCATCTCCCTTTCTCTCTGTGACACACACATTTTTTCTTTCCTTTCACGAGCCAGGTCACCTGAGGAAAACAGGGATGTTGTTTTACTGGTAATGGATCTCTCTTATTTGAGGATATTCTTCCTTCTCTCCTCTCATTCGACTCTCAACTCTAAGAGATTAATAAATCCATATAATATCCTAGTCCCAACTATATATGAGACTTCCAAATAATCTGGTAGACATGAATGAATGAGCTAAACCTTGTAATCTTCAGGCACCTGGAAAAAGCAACTACAGTCTTCCTATACTTCTGATAATTATTATGTTTTATTTATAATTTATTATATTTATGTAATAATGTATAAATATTATGTAACTATTATAATAATTATTACTACTTTAATATTATTATTACTATTATAGCTATTATTATAATAATAATTATTATTACTATTACTATTTTTAAAGGGTATAAATCTGACTCCACCTTCCAAGCAGCATTTGGGGTTCAATTTTGCTGTCACACTTTAGGACAGTGACTGACACTTGATCACACCAGGTCAACAATGCTTATTAACCTTTCTCATGATCTCGCTCCTGACTTTAGGCTAGTTTTCCTGACATGTTTATTTCCTTTAAGACAAACACAGCCACAGGAAACATTCTGCTAACATTTAGCTGAGTCAGAAGTACTCATGCCCGGCATTTGCTGGAGTATTTACTCCGTGCTCCTCCCAGCCCCTTCAGAGGCTTGTGCTCGTCCTCACCCGCCATCTCCCTCCCAGGCTCTTGGCAGCAAGGGTCCTTATATTCTCACAGGCTTGCCCTGCAGGCTCCCTTGCAGACAGAGTCCAGCTACGAGGTGTGCGCTCCCCTGGATTCCCTGAAGAGCATGCTCCACAGCCCCAGCAGAGACGCCAGGAGGTGACAGGGAGAGGACCCACGGGGCCTGGGGGCCTTGGAGATCCTCAAAGAGGGCGTGGGTGTCACGGAGAGGAACCTCCGCACTAACTAGAATTTCCTCTGCTGATCTGATTCCCCTCAAACCTATTTGCTAATTAGTTCTGTGGCCTTTAAAGTGATGGGAGGGCTGTGCCCCTCCCCTTCTCACGCGGGCTTCTTTCTCAGACACTGTAGATCATCCTCCTGCCTTCCAACCTCCTCTGGCAGGTGACCCTGTGGCAGGTCATTCATCCCTCCACTCCTCTGCTCTGAAAGCCACCCCTAACACACAATTCTTGCTAAAGTGGGTCACTTAAAACAATTTAATACATATTAATCGAGGTGAGCCCTCATAGCTTTTGACAATTCACTTCCCTGCATTAATAAAGTCATTTAGGACAAACAGCTTTCTTGGTCACACCAGGACTCTTAGAAATTGCTGAATCCTAAAGATTATGATTAGGTACCGCATGGTTGATCATAAATATAAGAATAGCTGACACGCAAGGCAAAAACCAAGAATCTTGGGTTAGGACAACCTCTGTGGGTGGATTCTGTTAGCTCCACTGATTTTGTAAGAGGTAATTTCTAACAGCCACAAGCGAAATACACACACACACACACACACACACACACACGCTCCTGCATTTACATACAACACATATTTATTTAACTTTCTTGGCAGCCACGGCTGATTTATTTTGAGTTGGCAGTCAACTAAATCCTGAAGTCTTTTTCACACAAATTGCTGTCAAGAACTTTTCAAATATTGATTGTTACGCAGCATTTTAGCTATTTAGCTATTTTAGCTCTCAGGTTTTTGTCTTCTGAAAATTTTATAAGCACAGATTTTTTTTCTTTATCAAAGTCACTGATAAAAATGTTAGATGGGACAAGGCTTAGGACAGAGTCCTATGTGATCACGCTTGGAGAGCCACCGTTCAATCATCTGGATGTACTATCATCCAGCTCTGACAAAACTTGATTTTCTTCTCATCTGGTCTACAGTTCTCCAAGTGGTAAACAAATATATCATGAAAGATTTTAACATTTTTTTTTTCTGAAATTTAGATAATCTTGTGACCTTCCTCTGCTTGGCCAGTCTTATTAGATACCACCTTATTTTAAAAGTTAATGGGGTTGAGTTATGTTTCCATACTGATTCTATATCGATGTTGATTTCCTAGTATGATCCCTTGTCTTTTTAGGCTCCTGAAACTCATTCAGTTTTGTGATTACTGAGTACGTGCTGTGTATACATCATGTGCTATGTTAGGTAAGGACTGCTCTCAGTGTACTGATGGTCTGCTCCACGATATGTTATAAAGTATTTCCAGAATCTGATATCCAGCTCATGTATCTGTTGTTTTTGATACTCATTCTTTAGAAAACTGGGATCACATCTGATGATCACACATACGTATCTTCTGTCGCCCCTCAAAAAGTATTGCATGATATTGATGATAAAATTACTAGTTACTTTAGTACCTTAGCACGTAATTCATCTGAAACTGAAGCCCTAAACACATTTATAATGATTCTTACAATATTCTCTATATCAGGGCTCCCCACAACCACCCTTAAGCTTGAAGATTTACTAGAAGGGCTCACAGGATTCAGAAAAGTTATTACACTCACATTTACAGTTTATTACAGTCCAAGGATGCAGATTAAAATTAGGGAGGGGAAAAGGCACAGGAGATGAAGCACAAGAGAAACCAGTCAAAGCTTTCAGGTGCCCCCTCCCAGCACAGTCCTACAGAGACACACCTAATTCTTCCTGCAATGACATGTGGTAACACATGAAACATACTGTCCAACAGGAGAAGCTCACCTGAGCCTTGGAGTCTAGAGTTTTTATTGGGAGTCCATGATGTGGGCATTTAGCAGGTATTCATCCTAAATCACACTGTTGGGATAAACTTATTTGGTCAAGTGGTACAGCATGGCCCAAAGCCTCAGGCATAAAAAAACATTCTTATCAGGCAGACTAGTCCAAGAGATCAGAGGTTACCTCCCAGGAGACAGTGAAAGGCCAGTCCTAAAGACAAACCTTGACTTGGAATATGAACCCAGGCCTGCTGAGTCAACCTTTTCCTGCTCAGTTATTTCTAGGTCTTTCATTTGACTTAGTCATGCATTTCTCCACATTTTTACAGCCTGAAAGTCATTCCCTTTTTCAATAATATGGAAGAAAAACTGGCAGTTCTGCATTTTCTCTCCCTGATTCTTTACATTTGCACTATTCCTTCTTGAAATATTACTAAAGAGATTCTTTTTCATTGAAAATTCAGATTTTGCTGTTATATTGAAACAACATACTCAATATGTACTAAAACTAATTGTCTCTTGACATTTGCTTTAATGCATATTATATGTGAGCCACACAGACACCCCACCTTCACAGACATATTAAGTAATGTGCTCAAAGTTAAAAAATAAGTCAGGGGCGCCTGGGTGGCTGTCGCTTAAGCGTCTGCCTTCAACTCAGGTCATGATCCCAGGGTCCTGGGATCGAGTCCCGCATCAGGCTCCCTGCTCAGTAGGGAGTCTGCTTCTCCCTCTCCCTCTGCCACTCTCTCTGCTTGTGCTCTCTCTCAAATAAATAAATAAATAAATAAATAAATAAATAAATAAAAATCTTAAAAAAAAAAGAAGTGATAGAATATAAATGTTAACATACACAGTTTAAAAGTTTTATTGGAACACAGCTGTTTTGGGGAAAAAAAAAGAATTTTCCCTCTGTTGGGGAAAAAATATTTTTCTCCACCCATTAAAGTTCCTCTGGGTGGTCTATGAATCAAACTGATATGAGACAGATTAAGAAGAGATAAATAAACAGAAGTTTAATAACACATATAACTCCTGTGTACATGGGAGAGTCGCAGGAATACTGTATAACTCCCCAAAATGGCTGAACTCATCACGGGCAATACCATTTTCAGCTAAAGACAAAGATGTTGGGGGTGGGAAGTCAGTTATGGGAGGTGACCAAAAAAAGCATGGTAAACAAGAGTAAGGTTGTTACCCAGATTTAAGTTTCTACATATTTAGAGTCACCCCCTCTTCCTGGTCCAGTGAGGGAGACACCCTTAGAAATGGAGATTTTCCTTATGAATGCAAATGTCTCCTACCGAAGACTAACTTCTACTCTGTTTTCAGAGCTTCTCTCATGTCTGCTGTTCTTTAAAAATCAACAGCCTAAAATAATCCTTCTGCCAAAGCAAATTTTGGGATGACAAATTCCACCTCCTTCATAACCATGGCCATTTGCATCTGTAACAGTTATGGTGGCTTTTAAGCTGTAGTGGCAAAGTTAAGTATTGGGACTCTCTGGCCGGCAAAGCCTTAAATATTTAATATCTGACCCATTAAAGAGAAAGTTCGCCAAGCCCTGGTCTGTTCCAATACCAAAAGACTTTCTTTTTATTGGACTTAATCTTGGTATTTATTATCTGTTTTTCCTATGCCTTCCTTTTATGATGTATTTCAACATGATGAACTTAGGAGGAGATAATACAGAACAAGGGTAAATTCAAAAGTAAGCAAGATTTTCTTTGCATTTATGTTACATTTATTAGGCATTACATTTTATTATGTAAAGATGACCTCTCCTGATCAATTTTCAATTACTTAAAAGAAAATAGGTACTTCTAGACAATGATTTTTTTTCCATTAAGTCAGTTGACAGAGTTAGTGATTACTCTAAAGAGAGTAGCAGCAATCATATATTGTAACTTACCTAAGGTTACATGTTAATATGCCGATCCAACTACAGAAGGCTATTTCTGGAGTCTGGGATCTTATCCACAAAACCAAACATGCTTCTGTCTACAGGATAATTACTTATTTTAACACTAAATATTCCAAAACTCCTCAAACTCTAAATTAGACAATTTGTATTCTTATATATATATATAATTAAAATTTTAAAGCCATATGATATCTTTTTGCCCATAAAAACAGACTGATATAGGTGTCTTAATGAAGGTACTTTGGGTTGCAAATAAGGTCAGTTCTGCTATCACGCTTGTTTTGAAAACACAAGATTGTTCCAATGCAATTCATTTACTAGAGAACAATTTGATAAAAAAGCAAATTTTGTTTGCTTACATGCAGTTTCATCCCTAAGAAATACTAGGTGAATACAGAAAACTGAACTGAGCCAAACAGGAATACACAAAACGTATACATATGCACAAACCTCAAATATCTCTTCTATGAGCTTACTGTTTACCACATGTGTTATCCTAAAAGATTGTATTTTGCTATTATTTTGCATCTGTGTACACTCATTTAACATTCAAAACATATCTAAGTGCTCTGGTTGGAAAACAAGGCAGAACATGAAGAAAGAAAGCTTTAAGTATTGAGCAGAAACTTGAAAGGATAATGTGTTTTGATGCTAGTTCTCAAGAAACAAGCATAAAGGAATCCACATTGGGGACCATCAGAAACAATGCTCTGAAAGCAAAGAAATACCTACGACTGGAACAATGTGAAGCACCATAAAGTCAGTAAGAACAAGGCCTAAAGAAATAGAAGTAATGGAAGGAATGCTGAGCTTATGCATTGAAGACCAAACATTAAAGAAGTCAGGAACATCTTTTCTCAATCAAATATAAAGCACCATCTATGAACTAAGACCTTAAACAGAAATTGTCAAATCCTGCAGCAACAGTTCCTATTAGTACTAGAAGTACCTGGTTTGGTGATTTCAAAAATCAATGAAATTGCCAAAGTGTTCAGGGGTTGAGCAAAGCCCTGAGTTAAGATAAAAAAGCAAAGGAATTTCCTGAAGTGATGCAGAAGTTAACTGAAGATGGTCATACATCATACCAAATTTAAATTTTCATGAAATAGGTATCTACCATAAACATATGCCTTGAAGGACCTATACCTCACAGGTAAAGAAAAAGCATGCCTCCAGTTTTAAAGTTGCAGAAGATTACAAACTGTGTAATGCTTCTTCTATGTTTCATAATAACTCACAGGCTTCAATCCATCTCATGTCCATTTATACGAAGGTCAGCTTTTCCCCAAGGTAAAGTACGATATTTATTATAGTATCTATGTTGTTCTTAACCATTTGACATGTGAAGGGGTGCAGGATGAGACACCCAAAGAGTGCCACTATGGCACAAAGATTATTTTGAGTTGAAAGTAATTAAAACCCAGCACAAGCAGAGCTCTCTACCTCTGGACAACTGCCTGAATTTATATTGAAAAGGAGATTCTGTACCAGGAAGAGAGCTATTAACAGAGACCCCTTTTCCTTATGAACTCATCTACATAATAGGGCAATCTTTGTTTTTCAAAATATCTCCTTTCACCTTCCTGCTAATGGCCCTCCTCCCCTTTGTGTCCTCAGACCCTACCCCTGTCCTCAGCTCAGATAAGCTTCATGTTGCCTCACTGTCTTTGGAATTCCACGTCTGTGTGGAGTCCCCATATGTACACCTGGTAAATATGATTTTCTCCTGTTAATCTGTCTCATGTCAATTTGATTCTAAGTCCACGAGCAGAGGAAGGTCTTCCCTCCTGACACAGGCATACAACTGGGATACCAGGTTTAGCTTCCTACTTTTTTTTTTTTTTGGTACGTGTCATTAATGCAGTTTTTGAGTGTTTTGCTCCTAACGTCACATTTATCACACTATCTGTTTTTATATCATGATTGTGCATAGTGCAGTGATTTTTAGGAATGCATGTGTTACATGAGGGCAGAAATGGCTGTAACAGAAAGCCATCAAAGTAAGATTCTAAAAGGAAGAAATGAATTAAGTGGTTCTTCACACATCTGAAAGCAGGAAGTATAATCAGGACACATAGGGAGTCCTAATTGGATTCTAAAAAATTTTGAGAAACTAGAAAAGCTACTGTCCTCATCTCCCAGGACCAAATGATCTCTTTGGTCTTCCTTCTACAGGTCTGTTTGTTATGTTGTTTATTTGTTTCTAATTACTATTAATGAGCTTCTTCTTCCTCACTAGCACATTGAAAAGATGGCTACCCGTCCGCCTCTGAGTAGGCAAGCTCAGGAGGCTGACTACCGTGTGTCAGTACTTCTCCAAACGTTTAGGAGAGATCACTTGATTAACCAATCTTGGGACAGAAGATACTGCAAAACTGTCTAGAGATTTTATTTTTATTCACATTATCACAACACAGAGTTCAATTATTAAATGAGATACTACAAATAAGTTGTGAAATGTGTTACAAAAGATTGAGCTGAGCATACTTGAAACTTGAAAAGCATTTTTGTTCTCCACCGTGATGCTGGGAGTGTCAGCAAAGCTTTTTGTTTTGTTTTACTTTGTTTGTTTTAAATGAGCCTGCTCCTATATTCAACAATTCAGAGAATTTTAGCTAGCGGAGATCTTGATCATGCAGACAGCCATCTAATTCCCAAGACAAGACCCTGAGCTCCAGAGAGGCTGTGAATTTCCCACGACAATGTCTGCGATAGACTGTCATTGCAGGCGAGGTGGCAAGAGTAATGCTATCCTGAGTTATGGCTCCTGGCAGCCAGGCACCGGAAAGTACAACCAAAAATTAAAAGAGGGAAATGTGTCCTGACCTTGTCCTAGTGTATTTTCTGGCCTTTAAAGAACATTAACAATCAGTAAATTAAACATATGGTACTGGCTATGAGAAACCTTCAAGTTTCTACACGGTGAGGATTTTTGAGCACTGAAAGCTGGAGCTTGTCTTGAAAGAAAAGCATCGAATATTAAAAGGTGACGGAATAGAGAGAGACAGAGAGAGAGAGAGACGGAGAACTCCAGAGAGATCTACTTGTGAGGTGTTCATTTACATTTCAAAGGGGATGAAGCCCAGGACAGTGAGGACATTCCAAAAATTGTAAACCAGAGGTGTCTTATCAACCCTACTAAAGAGATTTATTTTCATTCCTAAGGGCCAGAACCAAGGGACTTCACTTTTTATTTTCTATAGAGACTTTTTTCTTTAGGAAGACTAGTTTTCTGTTCTTCTCTCAGGAATGGAGGACTGCCATGCAAGCCATCTTAAATAAATTCAGAGAATCATAACTGTGGTGCTCTTTTCCAGTAGGACAATCCTTATACGGACAGGCCTGAGCATCTGACCCTCATCACATCTCCCTGAGGTGGACAAAAATGGGATATGCAGAAATGATATGGTTATTGATGAGATTAATAATATTCCTTGATTCAGACACCTCATATTTGCATTCAGGAAAATAAAAATAAATACAGACATTAAAAATGTATCACTGGGGAATGGTGGTATAAGGAACTCTGTGTACCCTGCCCCATGAAACAACCATAACTAATAAAAGTGATAAAAACAAATGAACCATGAGCAAAAGATGAGTGAATTTGTTGGTAGCAGTCAGTTTATGAGAAAAACAAAGCATTCCTTCAGACTGAAAACAAGAAACACTAGAAAGTGTTTTAAATCCACAGGAAAAGAGATTTGAAAAAAGTAATTATTTCATTATAAAAGACAGTTTTAAAATATATTTCTTCTTTCTTCCATTAACTGAGTTATAAAGCAACTGTAAATCACCATGTATATAATTATGCTATTGGAATTATATCAATAGGAATATAAATGTATAACAGTAATAGCACAAAAGGGGGGAAGAGTGACTAGAGCTCTACAGGATTAATATTTCTATCTCACTGGAATTAAGTATAAATCTAAGGGAGATTCTGGTAAGTTAAGATGTATACAGTAAGCCCTCGAGCCACCATTAAGAAAATAACTAAAAGTGTGAAAAATCATTCCAGAAATTAAAACTAGAAACTATACATTTAATAAAAAATAATAAAGAATTAACAAAAAGAATTCTATGTATTTCAAAGTAGAAACATATAGAAAACAAAAGGCAAAATGGTATGCATAAACTCACATATATCAATAATAATGTCAAATGTGAATGGATTAAGTAATCCATTCAAAAGGCAGAGACTGTCAGACTGAATGAAAAACAAGATCGAAATATATGCTGTCTATAAAGGACATACTTTAAATTCAAACATATAAGTATTTTGAAATTAACAGGAGAGAAAAGGACATATTATGCCAACAAGCATAAGAAAGATAGTGTCTGTGCTAACATTAGACAAGACAGACTTTAAGGCAAAAAGGTTACTAGAGATAAGAGGGATGCTTTATGATGATAAAATGACCAGTCCTTCAAAAATACATAACAATTATAAACATATATGCACCTTACAACAGAGCCCAAAATACATGAAGCAAAATCTGACGGAATTTGCAAAAGACACTCAATTTAACATTAATAGTTGAAGGCTTCAATGTTCATTTCAGTAATGGATAAAACTAAAAAGAAGGTTGGCAAGGAAACAGAAGACTTGAACAACATTGTAAATCAACCAAACCGAATAGATATGTATAAAACACTCCACCCAACAACAGCAGAATATACACTGTTCTCAAGTGTTCTCAATTTTTTCACTGGGCAGGGGTCAGACCATAAAACAAATCTCCATAACTTTAAAAGGACTGATATCAAACAAAATATTTTTTCTGACCACAATGGAACAAAATTGAAAATCAATCACAGAAAGAAATTTCATATATAAAAAACATACTCCTAAATAATCAATTGATCACAGAAGAAATCAGAAGAGAAATCAGAAAATACTTTGAGGTGGATGAAAATGCAAGCTACAACATATCAAAACTTCTAGGATTCAAATAAAGCATTCCTACAGGGAAACTGAAAGAATTAAAAAAAAAAAAGCTATCAAGTATAAAACCTACCTCCCACCTTAAGACATTGTAAAAATGAGCAAACAGAATCCAAAGTGACCAGAAGAAAAGAAATATTAGAGTCAAAATTAATGAAATGGACAAAAGGAAAACAATAGAAAAAGTCAATGAAGTGAAAAGTTGGTTCTTTGAAAAGATCAACTAAATTGATACTCTTCTAGCTAGGCTGACAAAGAAAAAAGAGAGAAGATTCAAATTACTAAAATCATGACTGAATAAAGGAACACTGCAGACCTTACAAAAATTAAAAAGGATTATAAGGAAATACTGTGAATAACCACATGCCAACAAATTAAATTATTTAGATGAAATGGACAGGTTTTGGCAAAGACACAACGTACTGAAACTGATTCAAAAGAAATATAAAAGACTGATAGAGCTACAAAAACTAAAGAGATGGAATTTGTAATTTCACAACTTCCTACTGAGAAAAGCCTAGGCTCAGCTGACTTAATTGGTGAGTTCTACCAAGCAGTTTTGGAAAAAAAACTAATCCTTTACAATCTCACCCAAAACATAGCAGAGGTAACACTTCCCAAGTCATTTTATGAGGGCAGTATTACTGTGAAACCAAAATCAGGCAAATGTAAACAAGAAAACTAGAGACCAATTATTTATTATGAACATCGGCACAAGCGTTCTCAACAAAATACTAATAAACAAAATCCAGCAACATATAAAAGGGATTACATACCACAATAAAATGGGATGTATCCCAGGAATGTTACCCTGATTTAACATAGAAAACCAAATGATGTAATCTACCGTATCAACAAAGGACAAAACTCACATGATTGTTTCAACAGACACACACACAAAAGCATTTGACTAACTCCAACACCTCTTAATGGTAAAAACATTTTTAAAAATTAGTAATGGAGTCTGCTTCCTCAACTTGATAAAGGACATCTAAGAAAAACTCACATTATTATCATACTTAATGGTGAAAGACTAAGATGCCCAAGAGAGGAATAAGG
This sequence comes from Phoca vitulina, assembly GCF_004348235.1. NCBI lineage: Eukaryota > Metazoa > Chordata > Mammalia > Carnivora > Phocidae > Phoca > Phoca vitulina. The sequence continues at coordinate 2,644,879 of NW_022589741.1, read as the reverse complement.
CAAGGATATCTAGGTGCTCCCCTATTTTGGTTCATCTTGTATCGGAGGTTCTACAAGAACAGTTAGGCAAGTGAAACAGAAGACACCCAGTTTCAAAGGGAAAAGTAAAATTATCTCTACTTGCAGATGACAGGGTTTTGTAGATAGATGACCCTAAGGAAGCCACTAAAAAATTATGAGAACTTATAAATCAGGTCAGTGAGGTTGCAATATCCAATATCAATATAAAAAATCAATTATATTTCTATAAACTAGCAATGAATAATGTAAAATCAAAGGTAAGTAAACAATTCCATTTACAATGGCATCAAAATTAATATGCTTAGTATTAAATTTAATATGAAGGTGGTGTGAAACTTATACCCTGAAAATCATAAACTATCTTGGAAAAAAATTACAGAAGACCTAATAAGTGGAAAAACAACCCATGCTCATGAATCAGGGGAGCTACCACCATTCAGATGGCAATACTCCCAAAGTGATCTACAGATTCATCCCAATCTCTATCAACATCTCAGATGGCATTGTTGCAGAAATGGACAACCTACCCCTAAAATTCATACGCAAATGCAAGAGATCCAGAATATCCAAAATCATATTGAAAAAGAACAAAGCTTGTTGTCTCATAGCTTTCAACTTCAAAAGTTACTACAAAACTACAATAATCAATATGGTGTGGTACTGACGTAGATTCGACATACCTAGAATTGTGTTTCCAAAAATAAATCCTCGTATTTATGGTCAATTTCTTGACAAAAATGACAGAGCAATCTAATGGAGAAAGAACAGCACTTCCAACCACTGGCGGTTGGTAGGGCAACTGGATGTCCACACGAACAGTTGGCAGCTGATCCCCTTCTTTACACCATACGCAGAAATTAACTTAAAAAATGGATCATACACCTGATTATAAGAGTTAAAACTATAAACTCTTGGAATAAATTATTAGAATAAAGCTTTGTTACCTTGAATTAGTCAAATCTTTTTAGATATGCCATGAAATGCACAAGCAACAAAGAAAAAAATATATAAATTGGACTTCATCAAAATTAAAAGCTTTTGTGCTTCAAAGAATACCATAAAGAAAATGAAACACAGTCCACAGAATGGGATAAAAACATTTGCAAAACATATATATGATGAGGGACTTGTATCCAGGATATAAAAAGAACACTTACCACTTAATGATAAAAAGACAAAAAGTAAAATGAATAGACAAATGATATGAAAAGAGACATGTCTCCAACGAAGTTACACACACGTTTAATTAACTACATGAAATGACAGTCAACATCATTAGCTGTAAAGGAAATGCCATTCAAAACCATAATGAATACCAGTTCATACCCAATAGAATGGCTATAACCTAAAAAAAAAAAAGACAGATAATAGCAACTGTTAGCAAGAAATCAGAGAAATGTGGGAAAATGAGAACCTTCATACATTGTTGGTGGGAATATAAAATGGTGCAGCCACTTTGGAGAGAGTTTGGGAGCCTCATATACAGTTAAACATAGAGTGCCCATATAACCCAGCGATCCTACTTCTAGGTACATATTCAATACCACTGAAACCAGATGTCTGCACAAAAACTTGCACGTGACTGTCCATTGCAGAGTTATTCCTAATAGCCAAAGAGGGGAAATAACATAAATGTCAATGGAAAAATAAACTATTGTCTCCCCATACAATGCTACTGTATTCATCTATATGAAGAAATAGAGTACTGATACCCACTACAACATGAGTGACTCTTGGAAACATGCTAAGTGAACCAAGGCAAAAGACCACATATTATATATAATATATGTACATAAAATTTATGTAAAATATACAGAATAGATGAATTATGAAAATAGAAAAGAGATCAGTGGTTACCTAGAGCAGAAGGGTTGGGGAGGAAATGAGCAGGGTCTGTTAATGGGTACAGGGCTTCTTTGTGGGACAATGAAAATGCCCTAAAACCGATTGTAATTATAGCTGCAAAATCCTGTAACTGTATTAAAGTAATTAAATTGCACACTTTAAATAAGTTGTCTGTTACATGAATTTTAATAAAGCTACTATATTAAAAAATTGTTGGCACTTTTTATTGTCTTTCTACAGATTGTATATTGCCAGTGAAAATTTCATCAAGGTCTCAACTACGGACTAAAATGTCAGTGGGCTAGACAAGCCCCAGCCACTGCCGAACCTGAATGGGACTGGCGCCCTCAGTCCCAGCCCACCTCTGCTGGCGCCGGTCTGTTCCCTGCCCAGCCTCCCCACATTGTCTCTCCCTCCCCAGCCCTCACCAGCCCCTAGGCTCCAGGCTTTTCCTTGCAGCTAAAGAAATTTCATGCTGAAAAGACAGAAGAGCTTCTCAATATTGCCGGGAGAATTCACGAGGTTGATGCTGATGGGACCACTTCAGGTCCTACGATCAGACTCTCATTCTGAAAGCATCGCGGCAGCAAGAAGACAAGAGAAATACGTTGGTTCAGTTAGGCCCACTGTCCCTGACATAACTGACTGCTGTGGCTAGGAGAGACAGAGATCCACACCCACCTCAGACGGTCACGTGCAATTTCTCTCTGACCAGCTGGCTGAGAGTAGAGAAAGGAGGGTTCACAGAGGAAGACCGTGGTCTGGGTGGTGGTAGAGACCAGAAGCACCCCCAAAGCTAAGCAGGAAGTAGCCAGGCAAACGGAGTGGGAGAAAGGAAATTGAAAAACTCAGCAGTCTATTTTATGCACGTCCTGGTCAGGTATGTTAATTGGTTTGTTTTATCCTAAGAAATACTGTCTGTAAACAGTTGTAAATACGAACACGGAATGTTCCGATTTGTAGCTCAGAAAATTTATTTTGGCTGCAGTGAGAGATCTATTCCCCTTCAGGCCTGGATTTCCAGCGTCCCCTAGACCTTCTCAGGGCACACCGCCCTCCCCAACAGCCCTTTAGAATTCCCAAGTAATTTTACAGTAACTCATAATCCTCTGACAGCAGAGGCTGAGTTCAGGCTAAAGATCAAGAAGGGACCTTATCAGGGAGATAAAGTATAAGCCGGTAAATCAGGGGCCACCTACACTCCCAAAGGTGGCTTCCTGGAATACAGTGTCTTTTCTCCACATGGTAAGATCACTTCACTGATCATTTACCTACTATACCCAGATGTTGTGCAAAGTGCTGTAAGGACACAAAGACGAGACACCCTCCCTGCCTTCGAAGAGTGAACAGTGAGGCTGGAGAAGAGATTCCTACCCTCAGTCCGTGAAAACGACCAGGGGAAACGATCTTCCCCAAGGTCAGGGATCTGCACTTGGACTTGCTCAGCCCTGGTCCCCGGTGTGTAAAGCGCTCCCAGGCACAGAGCGGACATGCGGGGACCGCAGGCTGGATGGCTGAGCTCAGAGAGGGCGTGACCGCGGGCGGCCATCCTGCAGACCATCACTGCTGCTGCGGAGGTAAAGAGTAGCATCAGCCAGCATTCACCTAGGTCTTGAAACACAGCTGGAACTTACAGCTAGAGCAGGAAGAATGAAGATGAAGAAAGCCTGAGGGACTTCCAGGAGGAAGCGCCGTTGAAACCAAAACCAAAGACAAGGCGGGAGGAAATGAAGAGAGCATTTAGTAAAAACAAAACTGAATTCTCTAAATTTGGATCCAGAGAAAGGAGTAGAGAAGGAGCTACATAAGAGAAACAATGGCTTTTTAGGGGTGGGGGTGGGAGGTGACAATTCGCTTCTGGCTACAGAGCTGAAGAGCTTAAAGAGAGGAGTACAACAGTCTATTTCTGGATTGGTTTTGTGCCGGTGGGGCAGGGGAGGTGAGGGCCTGGCACTGGGAACCCAAAACAGAGGCAATGACCTTGCCCCACCAAAAACAATCATAATCTGTAGGAACCGTATCACATTTTCATTAAACTACAGGCTTCCATCTTAACAAAATCAGTAATTCTTATTTCCCTAAACATGCCTTACAGAAATATTTCCCTACCCCAATAAATTCTGTAATGAATCACCACCACAGTTTTTTTTTTAAGTGAATGACTGAAGGCCTTTTCTCCCCAAGATTTTAATGATACACTAACAAGCAAAAACAAACACACATTTTTAACAAGGACAGTATCATTACTTTTTTTCCCTGAAAGAATGAGTTAAAGTGTTGTCTCCTTACCTTAAATATTTGTATTTTATTTTAGCTATCTTGCTAAATATTTTAACAAATTATTCAATGCAGGTTATGCTAATTTTACAGCTTCTGCTGCACAACTCAAATAACCAGAAAAGCCATTGTCATGCTGATTCTAAGTAGGTGTCACTATTTTTAGATGAACACTTTAATCATTGTAATTGTGTTAGTAATTCTGATACTTACTGCCCGAAGCAATGAAACTGAAGACAGTTAGCCAGGCCTTCGGGGTCTAGTCTGGTGGTATAAAGAAAAAAAATAATAACTGAGAGCTGATTCCTAAGAAAAGTCAGAGACTTCCCCTTATGTATTGAACCCAGTAGAACGCCGCAGATATATTTCAAATTAAACAGCACTGCCTTTTGTAGGGGGCTGGTACTCTCAGGAAATGCTTTGAATTTCTTATGGAACTGGGAATATCTCTTGTTTCCTAAAATGAAAAAGATGTCTCCAGGCATCATTAGAAATTGCTAATTATTTTTGGAAAACAAGAAGCCTGAGGGTGATCCAAAGAGCACCAGGCAAACCCAAAAGCCACCTGGCAAGGGTTTCTTGTTCACTGTGGCTCCCCAGCCCTCGGGGGTGTTTCTTAAGGAGAGCTATGGGATAACTGTCTCAGAACAGCTGGGGGAGAGTGATAGGAATGAAGACACTTGAGCTGAATCTCAGATCTTTACAATCAGTATCCATGAGCACCGGTTCCTTAGAAACTGCATTTTAAAAAGCTTATTTTCTAAAACTAAGGTTTCAGAATTCCTTCACAAATGCCAGTAATTGCCATTGTTTTTTTAAAAAAAAACAAAAAACAAAAAACCCCCATTATTTTAAAAAATGTTTTCCAAGCTACTTTATTTAGGGGGGCACATTCAGGCAGATTTTGTGTAAGGACAAACAAAATTAAAAAGAGACCATTCTCTTTGTGGAAAATACGGGAAGGGAAAAGACTACTCTATGCTCCTTTTTCTCAGAGCATTTACTTTAGGAAAATCATCCTTATAAGTACTCTTTCCTCTCTTTGAAGTGGATATAAATCCTTAGGAAAACTAGATAGGCCTTTTGTCAGCTCTACGGGAAGGTCTTTCTCAAGGACCTGAGAGCCCCCTCTTTGGAAGGCAGACATTAAGATGGCACCCGTTTCCCAGTCTCTGTGGGAAGACAGGAGGCTCACTTCCCTGGCACTTTGCTCCAATTTTCAGGGCTACCCCCGTCACAAAGGCACGGGATCTATCCTCCCTGTGGCTAAAGCGAGTAAGCTAACCCAGAAGGCCACCTGAGGACTTGCTGAAGCTAGGACGCTGTACGTGTGACGAAAGGTGCTGCCGAGGCCGGTACCTGGGGACTCGTCGTGGTTCATCTTGGAGCCCTGGGTTGTCTCTGTTTGGCTCTGTGAGGAGACGGGATTACTCTCCGTCTTCCCAATCTCCCCTTACTGCCCATGATGTGTATCACGTCCTGACTGAATGTTTCTTCAGTAACGAAAGTGCTCTCTTTTTCTACTACATCCATGGAGAGAACACCTGGGGTGGGAGAAGATTTTGTCTTTAATTACATTTCCCCAACGCTTGCCCAAGTGGGCCACTAACAAGGATGTGTGAACCGCCCGGTGTCAGGACACGTCCGAGGGGGTGACAATGGGTCACTGGAGTGGCCATATCCCTGTTAATGGCAGCACAACTCAGTTTCTTAAGCACGAGGCAGTAGAAATAAAACTTAAGCTCTGCTTTATGTATTAGCTGTGCTCTTGAAAAACAAACAAAGACACAAAGACACATGAGTAGTGTTAGAAACCAGACAAGTGGCCCAAAATGGAGTTGCTCACACTAAGCCTCATATCCAGTCTGGGGCCTGACTGCGTTGCACCGAAGCTGAACTGGGTCCAGTGTGAGGTCTCTGGTAACACAATTTTGTTTTCATGTCAAGCAGGTTAACCTCTTCGAATAATCTTGAGCTGCAGGGGCCACAGGGGAGAACTGTTAAACCTAGAGAGGCTCAACCATGTACGAGGCGCCCTAGAGAAAAGGGGGTCTTGGCCAGGCACTCAGCATAAAGGGTGGAGGGAAAATCATGGTTCCTCCTCCGCAGTTTCTGGTGACCAGGCTGAGAGCAGCCGGCACACCCCACCTGCCCCAGAGCCTGCAGAGGGGATCCTGGGAAAGCCGGCAGAAGCTAGCCAAGAGCAGGAATCCTTACGAGTCACGGTTCCCAGATCTCCGAAGTTAGCACCGTGACCTCCCCTGAAATGAATGAGGGCAGATGGGTTTCATGTTAATCCTGTCTCGGGCTGTTTTATCTGTGGAAGTGGTGTGATGCGTATTGACTGCTCCTTTCCCACAGAAGATGGAGGCTTTCTGAGGGCAACGCTGGGTGTAGGTATTATAACGTCCTCCCCGCCTGACACAGCGCCTGGCTGGCCGAGACCCGATTCCTGTCCGGTGGACAGAGGCGTGCTGCCTCCATGAAGCTGCTAGTGTAGAAAGAATCTTTCATTTCCATTGTAGTGCATTGTGTGAAAATAAAGACCACCCCGGTGAGAACAAGCAACAGCTATGTTTTCAGACTGTAACAGACTGTAAAGGAGTGTCACCATCACCTGCATTTGGGCAGATACTCAAAGGCAGACGTGGGAGGAATAAAGCTGGAGAGTGGGAAGAAGACAGGGCTTCAGGTGTGCACTGCCCGGAGGCTGCTGGGGTGGGGAAGCTGCCCGGGGCGGGGGGCGGGCCAGAGCCGGCACCCCGTGTCACTGGGCAGGAACGTGTATTTGGGCCAGAGTTGGAAGCAGAGGCAAGAATTAGAGAAACTGCCAGTTCTTAAGCAAAAACAAATTGTTTTGGGGGGTCACTATCTGGCTTTCTGGACTGGTCACTAGAGGGTCCCAGACTTAACAAAGTTACAGTTTAACGTGTAGATTTTTTTTTTTTTTTGGAAGATGAAATAATCTCTCACTGGTGGTTGCCAAATTTTATTTCCCCTGTGAACATTAGCGGTTTTGTGTCTAATGTAGTGATCTCGATATAAAATTATCCATATGTAATGACTTCACAAATGCTCTCTGAACCAGTTAAAACATTCTACTGGTTCCGTCATTAATGAATGAGTAGAATAAAGTTTTTGGTATCCGTACACTGTATATGTTTATGAATCATGCTTTTAATCTTTTGAAAAGTATACTTTTAACATAGATGTGTTAAAAACACCATTAGGTGTGCTTTAAGTTTTTCCACTGTTTATTGCCTACATGTCTTCACCCAGGGCCTTGCACATCATATGTGCCCAATACATGTTTGCTGAATTAATAAGAATGGCTAACAGTGACCCCATAGATACATTTCTTTCATTCCTTTTTAATCACAGGAGTAGAATCTTATAATCTTTAATTAAAAATAATATTTGGGTAGTTCTTTTTTCATGAACTAGTTAAAGGTATTTGGCTTACTAAATAAGCTGATTAAAATGTGGAAATAAAATGTATATAGTTACTTATCTATTGGATGACAAGAAATAACCTGCATTTTTTAATGAAAAATGTAAATAAGTCATAGTCCCAATGAAAAAGGCAAACGTCACTCTCAAAGGTCCACACTGCCAGGGGATATTTTTCAGAATAGGTATCTTTATAAACTCCAAGCCTAGAATGTGCCCTGAAATAAATGGCACTAGAAATGGATTTAATTTCTCATAACATAAACAATTTCAGAGAAAAGTTTTCTACATCCATGCTACCTGATGGAAACCAATCCACGGACTAGCAAAAAAATAAAGTGGCTTTAAGCAGAAAAACACAAGAAAATAAATAAGCTACAGAGACATTGCATGAGGAATAATGACAGACAGAACTTTGAGCTTTGAAACAAACATGTAATTTTAGAAAGTAAATATATTTGTGAAGTACTTCTATTCAAAATAAAAGCAGTTTCACATAAATTGCAGCAGCAGCATATAAAAAGGATGATATATAATTCCCAGTAGGCTTTATCTAGAGAATGAAGAGCTGTATTAACTCTAAAAAATCAATCAACGTAATTCACCCTATTAAGAGAATAAAGGAGGAAAACCATATGATCATCCTAATAGGTGCAAAAAAGCATTTGACAAAATTCAATACCTATTCCCGAAAACAACTGTGCACAGATGGGAATAAATGTAACTTCTTCAATCTGATAAAAGGCATCATAAAAAAAACCTACAGTTAACACCACACTTAATAGTGAAATATTGAACTCTTTCCCGATTAAGATGAGAAGCAAGTCAAGGATCCTCACTATTATTATTTCTATTCAACACTGTACTGCAGCTTTGCTTATGTGAAAACTCCTAAGGTATCTAAAAACACCTACTAGACCTAATAAATGGATTCAGCAAGGTCATAGGCAGAATACAAGGTTAACAGGTAAAAATCTACTTTTAAAATATATATTAGCAGCAAAGATTTCAAATAAGTTTAAAAATCCATTTACAATAGCATCAGGAGACACAAATTATTGAGGACATTTTTATTCACCAGTGATTATGGGAATTCTGTCTTGACGGTCTACATGCATGCTGTACCTTGGGCAGTATTTCATACACAGTCTAATTTAATCCTCAAAACAGCTTTTGAGGTCGATTTTTTTCTATGTTACTTGTCCAAATGACACAGCTAGAAAGAGACAGAGACAGAGTAAAAATATGTACTAAGGGACTCTAAGCTCATCTTGCTTCTACTATATATACCTTAGTGAAAGTCATAAAGTATGTTATTAGTCCATTAATATTCTAATGGATCATTTTTCCATAGATATTGATAGACCTAAAGTAGCTTTGGAAAATTGTGTGTATTTTATTTTATTTTTTAATTTTTGAAGATTCTATTTTTTTTAAGTAATCTCTATACCCAGCATAGGGCTTGAACTCACAACCCCGAGATCAACAGTCATGTGTGTTCTACCCACTGAGCCAGCCAGGTGCCCCGAATTGTGTGTATTTTAAAGTGCTTTTATTCATTATAAACAAATGTTATAGGATAAGTGAGACTGATTCACGTAGGGAAAAAGCAAAACAAATTTTAAAAGAAGAAAATGGTACTAATAGAAATAAAAATTGGTGTCCTAATAATGGGAGAAAAAGAAATATATTTCAATATGCTTAGTTTTTTTAATGTCTTGAAGTATTCCAACTCACATGGAATTAAAATGAAACATTAAAAAATGCATGCCTAAAAAAAAAAAAACTATATTGCTGTCTTGGCAGTCCCATCTACTGCTTTGGTGACTTCTGGAAGAACTCACACGGCTCAACATAAAGTTATACTCATGGCTAAGATTTATTATAGGAAAGCATAAAGAGCAAGAACAGCAGGGAAGAAATAGACACAGGTGAAGGCTAGAAAGGACACTTAAAGAATTTCTTGTCCTTTTGCATGGTTTGCACAAAAATATCTTTTATCTTCAACTGTGAACTACAAGGACACATAAGAGAAGTTCTTGCCTGGGAAATTCTTTAAAGGTGGTTGGTCATCAACCTACACATTACCAGCCATGGTGTAGACCCCAAACTTGGCACCAGGTGTGCATCACAAACCTTAATGTTCACTTTCCACATAGTCACGAACTCTTTGATCTTGACCCACTGCTTTCCGGTGTTTAGAACAACATTGCTACCCAGGAACTATGTGAACATTCCTGCAGTTTAGTCTCCGAGTCTGATAAAGGGTCATCACCATGACTATAGTTGTAAGTGAAAACTAAATGAAGCAGATCGGTTACATTAATTATTTCCTTGAAACTGCATGAGGTCATCTAAAGGAAGAATGTTGATAGGACTTCTGCTTGGAATTCTGATAAAAGCCTTTCCTGAAGGGTAAGAAAGTGTCAGCAAAGGACAGATCAGGCTAATACAACAGGCTGTCCAATATTCTAAGGTCAAGAGGTAACTTTTACTGGGCAGCTATAGTCTACGCTAGGACTATCTCTACCAGGGGTCAAGATCCCGGGGTGCAGCCTAGGGTCATGAACAGAGCACAGAATAAGAGTCTGAGTTCCTCCTAATTGTGCATTTTTGTGTAGTTTCTTAACATTGGTATTTTGTAATGTATATAAATGTGAAATCACTATGTTGTACACTGGAAACTGATAGATAGATGATAGATAGATAAACAGACTATGGGAGCTACTTTTTGAACTTTGATAAAAATAATTATGTAAGAGATGTGTGTCCCCTAAATATTAAAAAATTTATACATACATCTGATGCACCATTATGTACCCTGCTTTAGCTCAATACGCACTTAACATTTATTTTGGTATACTGATGTGGTCTGAGCATGTTAATAGAGGATATGCATAAAATATTTTTTCTAAATATCATTTTGATTCTGTACATGGAAACGTAAACAGCCTTTGAACTCTTATTATTATTACCAAAAAGGCCATCCGTCATATGGTCCATAAATATCCATTCAGTCCATATTGTAGGCGGTGCCATAATCAAAACACTGCCATTTTGGGAAAAGGAAACAAAGTTCCACTGCAGACTTTATTTAATGAGCAACAGATGCAGAGAACAGAGTCTACACAGTACCTAAGCGAAGAGCGAAAACACAGAGGTGGACTCAGAGGCTATGAAAGATTTGCTGCTCAAAACAAAACTGAGATGAAAACACAAGATATTGTATTTAACAATTAAAGAAGTATTAAAGGAAGGATATGTCATTATATATGTTATTTACTTAGTGTATATAAATTCAGCATTACCAGAAGTATAATCAACCCAAATTGATTTCCAGAGTTAGTATGATTTTATTCATTTGTTATAATCTAGGAAGAGATGATAATATTATTTCATATTACATGTAGGAATTTATACAAGAAAAATAGCTCTTATTTCAAGTAATTTATATATTTTGGTGACTAAAAATAATGAAAAATAATGAGGAAACGAAAAGAACAAACAAAAACAAAAATGCCTAAAACCCTTTTAAATATCATCTGGAAAGAAAGAGCAACTATGAAATTACAGATATAAAAATACAACAACAAGAATATATAGAGAAATTAATCCCTAGAATTTATAAATGGACATTATCAGGATATACAAAGATGGCATGCAACTTTAAAATTTTTGTCATCAGGGTCAAATCAGGAGGAAAAATATGGGTTATATTTTTTCATTTAAAATGAAAATAGTTTGGTTGAGCAGAATTGGGGGAAACATACTTCTTTTTCTTTTTTTTTAAACCAAGAATGTCAATGAAAAAACTGGTAAAAGACAAAAGTTAATATTCAGGAATATTTTTAAAACAGATATTCCAGTTATAAAAGGATGAAAAACACAGCACAGGGAATGCAGTCAATAATACTGATATAACCTTGCAAGGAGACAGACTTACTATGGTATTTTGTAATGTGTATAAATGTGAAATCACTATGTTGTACACTGGAAACTAATGTAATACTGTATGTCAGCTATACTTCCATTAAAAATTTTCAAAAAATAAAGGAAAAAATGCAAAGCATACTTCTCATCCACCCTTGAAAATTTACCAATTGACACTCCCTCTATGTTCTCTGAGGATCTTGTGTCACTAATAACCATATTATGTGCAGGAAATAAATGTTTATTGCTTTATGTATCTTCTTCCCCCCAACTAATTAATCCCTTTAAACAACTTTTGAAAATATTGTGGCATGAAATAAATTTTGTAAAATATTTCTACAAGTAAACGTATAAAATAAGAAAAAAAAAAAAAAGAGAAGCAACTTTCCAGTTTTGAACCTGGGAGTGTGTTTTGACTGCATTGTTCAAGGAGTTGATCTTAAGCGTTTTTAACCTTGGTTGTATGGAGACATGATTGGTGGACCATCAAGAGAGAATTTTGAGGGAAAAGCAATCTTGGGAAGATTAGCAGAGGTGGAGCACCCAACTACCAAGAATGAGAACCAATACAGCAGAGGTACAAACTACCCCAGGATAATACTTACAGAAAGGGTAGTGCCCAGTGAAAAATGCTGCATAGCTGGGTAGGGAATTGGAAGATGTTTGATTTGGAGTTTAGGTGATTATTGATGCCTTTGGTGAAAGCATGTTTATTGAAAGGCGAAGTTGGATAGATTTTTTCTATTATCTATTACTGCACAACAAACTACCTACTAAAGCTTAGTAGCTTAAATCAACCACTTTATTTTTTTTTCATTATCTTGTGGGTCAGGAATTCAGAAAAGATTCAGTTGAGTTGTTGGCTTTGATACACTCACAAGGCATCAGCTACGGTGCCTGAATCAGGAGGATCAGCTCCTAAGATGGCTTTATCATTCACGTGCCTGATACCTGATATTGCTCTTTGATCTCTCCCTCCATGGCCCTCACCACTCTCTCCCCTCACTGAACATAGCTCCGCATTTTCTAGCACCTTCTCACAGCACAATGATCTCAAGGCAACTACACTTCTTACATAGAGGCTTCCTACCAAAAGACAGAAAAGCAGAAGCTCAAGGTCAATTAAGGGCTATGCCTGGAATTGGCACAAAGTCACTTCTGCCATATTCTATTTGTCAAAGCCATACATAGTTTGGTGGTGTTCAAATGGCCAAATACTCTGGGTGGTGACATAGGATCTACTGCTTGATGGAGGAGTTGTTAGGTCACACTGAGCAAGAGCATGTACCATCCTGAGGTCATCTTTAGAAAATACAGTTGGCCACAGAAGAGTTAACTACTAGGATGATGAGGAAGACTACTGGGAGACTACTAGGATGCTGAGGAAAGTTCAGCATGTTTGATAAACACTGAGTAGCTTACAGTAGTTTCAACGGAAGATATGGTTAAGGGACTGGAGGGGGAGTAGATAGAACTCATACCATGAGACTAGAGATTTGAAGGAAGCCCAAGATATATTTAATTCAATAGACCAGTTACTTTCAGTTGTGAAGTAATATGGTCAAACTTGTAACTTCCTTGATATAATTTTTTTTTTCTTCCAGTTGATAGGTTATTTGATCTGAGTCAATGAAAGCAGCATGGAGAGACTGAAGTGGGAGGCCAGCTTGGAGGCTATTGTGGTAATCCACATAAAGGAGTAGTTTGAATTAAAATTTAAGCAATAGAAATGGGAAAGAGGGAACAGACTGAAAAGATGATTCAGATGTAGAGAAAAGCAGAGTAAATGTGAAAGGGAAGCCCACAGAAAATGTTACTGAGATTTTCTGGCTCTAAGCAAGACTGAAGAGATCATTATTTTTTTTTCTTCAGAGATCTACTGAAAATATACTGCAGAAGTTTTTCAAAAGGTTTCATTTAGGCTTACATAATCTTCCTAGTAACTGTTGAATATCTGAATATTGTTGATTAACTGTTCTAGAGTACTGAGCACCAGAAAATGGTCACAGTTGGAAGTCAGAGGGATCCTTTTCTCAGGGAGAAGGACCTCTGTGTCCCCAAGGCAGAGAAGACAAAACTTCCCTGTGGGACTTTCTTCTGCTCTACTGTGTGAATCTCCTGAGGATCGAAGGGAAGTTTGGAAAGAGAAGGGGGCCTCTATGGCAGCAGGGCCACAGAACATATGACTTCACAAAGTCCCTTAAACCATTATCTATTAAAAAAAATTATTTATTTATTTTTAGAGGGAGGGAGAGAGGGACAGCAGGAGAGGGAGAGAGAGGGAATCACAAGCAGACTCCTTGCTGAGCACGGAGCCCAACACAGAACTTGATCCCATGACCCTGAGATCATAACCTGAGCCGAAATCAAGAGTCAGATGCTTAATCAACTGAGCCACCTAGGCGCCCCACCATTATCTTTTTTATTTATTTTTTTAATCATTTAGCTTCTTCTTAGCACCTGCTGTTACATGTACTTTTCCTAAAAGATAGTAAGGACTTCTGGGAAGATGGCAGAAAAGGAGGATCCTGAGCTCACCTCCTCCCATAGACACACTGAAATAACAGCGACACTGGTGCAACTAACCCTAAAAATAACCCAAAGACTGACAGAGCAGACTCTCCACAGTTGATGCTACAGAGGAGGCCACACCAGAGTGGGTAGAAGAGGCAGAGACATGGCTGGGAATAAACTCCTGGTGAGACTGAGCACAAATGGGAGGGACACCACAAGCACAGAGAAGTGAGAAAATCAGACCCCACTCCAGGCACAGAGGACCAGTACTGGAAAGATGAGTCTCCATGACCTCTGGCTTTGAAAACCACTGGGGCTTAATTTCACATATTTTTATAATCAGAACTTAACTCCAGGTGTTTTAAAAATCAGCAAGCTTAGCTCCAGGGAAGCAGAGGGTAAAAGTAAACTAAAGCCCCCATCTTTAAAGAGTGAGCATAACAAAGAACCTGGCCAAGATGCAGAAGAGAAGCAGCAGTGTGAAAAGCACCTGGTGTATGCATGAAGATTTATTAACTAATCTCAGAACATGCATTGGAGAGGCAAGGATCCATAGGAGACTCTCCAAGAACAAAAGTGCTGTCAGGCACCATTTCTCTCCCGCCCATTACGTGGGCAGCCAGACACACGTAGGCAACAGTGTAAACACTCTCTATCTTGCTAGTTCTGCCTTTTTAAAAAACAAAATATTTTATTTATTTGAGAGAGAGGAGAGCACAAACGGGGCTGGGGAGGGGCAGAGGGAGAGAGAGAAACAGACTCCCTGTTGAGCAGGGAGCCTGATGTGGGATTGATCCTAGGGCCCTGAGATCACGACCTAAGCTGAAGGCAGATGCTTACCCGACTGAGCCACTGAGGTGCCCTGCTAGTGTTGCCTTTGCCTACATATCTACCCCATACAACCTGCCCCACTTGGCAGGTATTCCTCCAATGCAGCTTGTTTTCCAACACACTCTACAAGCAATCCCAGCAGGGATCAATGCCACTCCAAAGTGACTCCTGTCCTGGGGAGAAGGGAAAACAACCAGACGCAACAGTGCACCGCAGTTGAACAAGCAAACTTTATGGCTGGCAGTGCAAAGAGAGCACCCTGATTGGTGTGCGAACAGCCCCGACAGATAGACGGGGGGCAGACGTCAGAGCTGACTGGCAGTCCTGCCCACAAACTAAAACGTCTCAGAGGGCAGCATAGGGAGAGCGCCCTGCAGCTCAGTGTGACTACAGCACCAGCACCAGACCAAAGGCAGGCATCTGGTCTGGCTGCTGACACCACCCAACTAGAAGGTCACCATGGCCCAAGCAGGCCCCTTAACAGGGCAGGGACCAAACCCTGCCTGGTGCACCCAGAACAGGAAAAGTGGGCCATTGCAGCCAAACGGAATGAAGGCAAATATGGCTCTGCCACAGTACGGCACAGGCAGCCCATAGGAGACGCCCCTGGAGCTCCTGATTCTGGTGAATAAGGAGCACTGAACTACAGGTCACTGCAAGACCTCTTCTTCATAAGGCCACTGCTTTCAGGAGCAGGACCACAGCTGACTTTCCTGACACATAAAAGCAAGACTAGAGAGTTGATAAAATGAGAGATAGAGGAATACGTCCCAAATAAAAGAACAGGACAGTAGAGGAGGTAATTGAAAAAGAGATAAGCAACATGCCTGATAAAGATTTCAAAGTAATGTTAATAAAGATACTCACTGGATAATAGAAAAGAGTAGAGGATCTCAGACCTTCAAAAAAGAATATTTAAAAAAATTTTTAAAAACAGAGAGGAAGAACTCAATAACTAAAATAAAAAATATACTAGGGGAAATCAGTAACAGATTAGAGAATGCAGAAGAAAAATTCAGTGATCTAGAGGACAGGGTAGTGGAAAGCAAATAAGCAGAACAGCAAAAAGAAACAAAAAAAAGAATAAGAAATGAGATTAGGTTAATGGAACTCAATGATATCATCAAGCATAGTAACATTTGCATTATAGGGACCCCAGAAGGAGAAGAGAGAGAGAAAGGGGCAGAAAATTTATTCAAAAAAATAATAGCTGAGAACTTCCTTTATCTGGGGGAAGAAAACAGAAATCCAGATCTAGGAAGCAGAGAAAGCCCCCAACAAAATTAATTCAAGGAGGTCCAAACCAAAACACACCATTAAAATGTCAAAAAGTAGTGATAGAATTTTTAAAGCAGCAAGAGAAAAGAAAATAGTCACATACAAGGGAACCCTCATAAGTTGTTCACCTGAATTTTCAGCAGAAACTTTGCAGGCAAGAAGAGAGTGGCAAGATATATTCATAGTGCTGAAAGGAAGAAAAACAAAACAAAAAACTCAAAAACCTGCAACCAAAAATTCCCTACCTGTCAAAGTTATCATTTAAAATAGAAGGATAGATAGAGTTTCATAGACAAACAAAAGTTAAAGAAGTTCATCACCACTTACACAGCCTTATAAGAAATGTGAAATGGAATTGAGTATAAAGAAAAGGCCACAACTGGGAATAAGAAAATTAGCAAAGGAAAAAAATCTCATAGGTTAAATGCAAAAATATAATAAAGGTAGTAGATTAATCTCTTTTAAAACCAATATAGGGGTTAGTGCACAAAAGCAGTAAGACCAATTATATATATAAAAAGCAATCAAGGGAGTTACAAAATAAAAGGATATAAGATATGACATCATATACATAAAATGTAGGGGAGAGTAAAAATTTAGTGATTTTAGAATAGGTTCAAACTTAATTGACTATCAATTTAATACATGTTGTTATACACAGAAGATGACATATATGAACCTAATAGTAACCACAAATCAAACAAAACATCTACAATGGATATACACACACACACACAAAAGAAAGGAATCCAGCATAACAGTAAAGAAAGCCATGAAACCACAAGGGAAAAGGCCAAGAGAAAAAGAAAGGAACAGAAAAGAACTACAAAACAAACAAACAAAAACTTGTAAAACAAGTAGCAAAATGACAATAAGAAAATACCTATCAATAATTATATTAAATGTAAATGGACTAAATGCTGCAATCAAAAAACAGTGAGTGACTGAATGGAGAAAAAAGGAAAACCCATCTATATGTTGCTATAGGAGACTCATGTCAGACTTAAAGACACAGGCAGATTTGAAAGTAAAGGGATGGAAAAAGCATTTATCACGCAAATGGAAGCAAAAAGAAAGCTGGGGAAGCGATACTTATATCAGACAAAGACTTTAATACAAAGATTATAACAAGACACAAAGAAGGTCACTACATAATGATAAAGGGAACAATCCATCAAAAGGATATAACAATTATAAATATCTATGCACCCAATATGGAAGCACCTAAATATATAAGGCAAATATTAACAGACATAAAAGGAGAAATTGACAGTAATACAATAATGGTAGGGCACTTTAACACCTCACTTACATCAATGGAGATCATATAGACAGAAAATCAACAAAGCAACAGTGGCTTTGAATGACACATTAGACCAGACAGACCTAAAAGATATGTACAGAACACTCCATCCAAAAAGTGAGGATTACACATTATTGCCAAGTGCACATGGAACATTCTCCAGGTAGATGTTGGGCCACAAAGTAAGTCTCAATAGATTCAAAAAGACTGAAATCATATCATGCATCTTTTCCAACCACAATGGTATGAAATCAGAAGTCAATCACAAGAAAAAACCTGGAAAGAACACAAATAATGGAGGCTAAATAACATGCTACTAAACAAGGAATGGGTCAACCAAGAAATCAAAGAGGAAATCATGAAATACATGGATACAAGTGAAAATGAAAATGCAATGGGCCAAAACAAAAGTTGTTCTAAGAGGAAAGTTTATAGCAATACAGACCTACCTCAACAAGAAAGAAAAATCTCAAACAATCTAAACTTACACCTAACGGAGCTATAAAAAAACAATAAACAGTGCCCAAAGCCAGTAGAAGGAAGGAAATAATAAATATTGGAGCGGAGATAAATGAAGTAGAGACCAAAAAAAAAGGATCAATGAAACCAGAAGCTGGTTCTTTGAAAATATAAACAAAATCCATGAACCTTTAGCCATAATCATCAAGAAAAAAGAAAAAAAAAAGGAGAGAAAGGACTCAAATAAAATCAGAAATGAAGGAGAAATAACAAGCAACATCACAGAAATACAAAAGATTATCAGAGAATATTATGAGAAATGAATGCCAACATACTGGACAAATCTAGAAGAAATGGAAAACTCCTGGAAACTTATAACCTTCCAAAACTGAATCAAAAAGAAATAAAAAATTTGAACAGACTGATAATTAGCAATGAAATTGAATCTGTAATCAAAAAACTCCTAACAAACAAAGGTCCAAGACCAGATAGTGTCACAGGTGAATTCTACCAAACATCCAAAGAGGAGTTAATACCTATTCTTCTCAAACTATTCCAAAAAATAGAAGAGGAAGGACATCTTCCAAATTCATTCTAGAAAGCCAGCATTACCCTGCTTACAAAAAAAGAAAAAAGAAAAAAAAAGAAAGAAAAGAAAACTACAGGCCAAAATTTCTGATAAACATAGATGTGAAAATCCTCTAAAATATTAACGAACCAAATACAATAATACATTAGAAAAATCATTTGCCACAATCAAGTGGGATTTATTCCAGGAATATCAGAGTGGTTAAATATTCACAAATCATTCAACGTGATACATCACATCAGCAACATAAAGGATAAGAACTATATGATCATCTCAATAGATGTAGAAAAAGAATTTGACAAATACAACATCTATTCATGATAAATACTTTCAACAAAGTAGGTTTAGAGGGAACATAGCTCAACATAATAAAGGCCATATATTGAAGATCCACAGCTAACATCATACATTTTCGAAGGTAAAAAAAAGAACTTTTCCTCTAAGAACAAGAATAAGACAAGGATGTCCACTCTTACCACTTTTATTTAACATGGTACTGGGAGTCCTAGGGGCAGCAATCAGACAAGAAAAAGAAATACAAGTCACATAAACTGGTAAGAAAGAAGTTAAATTTCCACTATTTGCAGATGACATGATACTATATACAGAAAACCTTAAAGACTCCACCAAAAAACCACTAGAACTGATAAATGAATTCAGTAAGCTGTAGGATATAAAATTAATATATAAAAATATGTTACATTTCTACACAAGTAATGAAGTATCTGAAATAGCAATTAAGAAAACAGTCCCATTTACAAATGCACCAAAATGTATAAAATACCTCAGAATAAACTTAACCAAGGAGGTGAAAGACCTGTATTCCAAAACCTATAAGACATCGATGAGAGAAACGAAGATCACACAAACAAATGGAAAGATATTCCAAGCTCAGGAACTGAAAGAACCACTATTCTTAAAACATCCATTATACTCAAAGCAATGTACACATTTAATGCAATCCCTATCAAAACACTAACAGCATTTTTCACAGAACTAGAACAAACAATCCTAAAATTTGTATGGAACCACAAAAGAGCCCGAATAGCAAAAGCAATCTTGAAAAATCAGAAAAAAGCTGGAAGCATCACAATCCCAGATTTCAAGATATACTACAAAGCTGTGGTAATTAAAAGTTTGGTGCTGGCACAAAAACAGACACATAGATCAAAAGAAAGCAACAGAGAGCCCAGAGATAAACCCATGTTTACGTGGTCAATTAATCTCAACAAAGGATAGAAGAATACACAATGGGGAGAAGATAATCTCTTCAACAAATGATGCTGGGAAAACTGGACACATGCTTAAAAAAGAATGAAACTTAACCACTTTCTTGAACCATACACAAAAATAAACTCAAAATGGACTGTTTTCCTATCTGGGGTATTAACCTCTTATCAGATATGATGAGCTGGAGAAATGTATAGAATTGTTGAATCACTATATTGTACCCCTGAAGCTAAAATAACAGTGTATGCTATATTATATTATATTATATATTATTATAAGTATATTATTATATATTATATATATATTATTGTTTCCAATGTATATATTATATATATACATAAGTATATTATATATACTTAATTTGTTAAAAGATGACATATAGGGAAAATATAAATATATTTACCATTTATATATTTAATTATAAATATATAAAATTAGAATAAATCATAGAAAATATAGTATATAATATAAATACATAATGTATATTATATAATACATTTAATATTTATGTTAATATTTAACAATTATAAATGTTATATAATATATATTTAAGTATGTGTATATAAATATAAAAATATGGGGGCAGGGCACAGAATGAGTCTCTGTCGAGTAAAATCTTACTCCAAACACTCTCTTATGCATAACATCAATATTTAATTACATATTTATGCAATTATATGTCAGTTTTCATTTTATTTTATTAGTTGGTTTACAGTTATGCATCCTTTATAATTTTCTATATTTCAACTGATAGCAACATTGCTGATCTTAATATAAAACAGTAAAACCCCAGTCTTCTATGACTTACAAAAGTTTATGTATAATATAACATAAAACACTAATATATATTATATATTAACATGTAATAAATATATATTCACAATATATTATATAATATAATGTGAATTTTATACTATTAATATTATGTTAAAATATATATTTACATATTATATATAATATTTAATTTAATATATAATATAAAATTATATTATCATATATATGTTATTAATATTAGATTATATATCATACAGTACTATGTTATATAGGATTATATATACATAAGTATATGCATATATGTATTATATCTGTATATAGATAGATTGATAGATAATTCGTTTGTCTTGCCAGTAGATGGCAAGGTGTTTGGCCTAGAGTGGGAGCCCCACATGGGGCTGGATCCCAGGACCCCAGGATCAGGGCCTGAGCCAAAGGCAGAGGCTTAACAGACTGAGCCATCGAGGCGCTCCTAACTTCTACTTTAAAATTAGAACTCTTTTTGGGGTAGTAAGTCTCTGAGTTGGCTACCAAAATTACAAAAATGTGTTTTTTGTGTGTTTCTATTTTGATTTGCTTTAAAGTTAAATCAGTTGTTTCAGCAGCAAAGGGTGATAACGGAGGCTTCTTCTGAGTCTATGACGATGTAACCTTGTTTCAATTCTGTTCTAACTTCAATGCTTTTCAAAAGTACAGAAGGTAAAAGGAATCTAACTCCTTTAAGAAAGTGGGGCAGCAGTTCCTCCAAAGCCTGGAATCCAGTATGTCCCCTCCCACTGACTCAGCCATGCTTCCAGCTTCTGCCCAGTGATCCCTAAGGCCATATGCATGAGGAGTAGCACAATCTTCGCAGCACTCCTCAGCCCATGAAAATTCTACTCTAGCCTTTCCATTAAGCATGTGGGAGTTGTGGGATGAAATCAGAAATTACCTTTCTGTGATGAGCACTGGGTGTTATGCGCCACTGATGAATCATTGACCACTACATCAAAAACTAATGATGTACTATATGGTGGCTAACTGAACATAATAAAAAAAAAAAGAAATTACCTTTATTTTTCTCCCACACATCATTCAAATCAACTCTGTAGCTCATGAGGTAGGTCTGGTTTCTCTGGGATCCTCTGAACATTAAAAAGTCCTCCAGTCATGTTTCATTCTAATCATAGTCTCATTTTAGCTACTGAAATACCTAGTCTTATGGGGTAACCATGAGGTTTTTGGATACATTATCACTAGGGATCTCTCATCTTTCCTTAAAACACTCAGTGCTTTCCCCCCGTGTGTCATTTAGGGCTTTTCATTCATTTGCTGGGCTCCTGGCAGCCCAGCCTGAGACTTTCTCTGTGGTCCCTTTAACCCAGTGGCCCTGTCTATTCTTGGAAACATCCTTCCTGCAACCATGTGTTCTCCGCTTCAGTCTGTAGTGGTGAGTATCTAGACTTGCTCTCAATGCTGACTTGACCTTCATCACCATCTAGAAATCACATTTCCTTGCTCTTCTGTTGAGTCCCCTGTTTCCTGGGTTCCAGGAAGCTGATGTCTTGTTTTGAGGGGCACATATCTATCTGAGAAAGAATGCATCACCCTTCTGTAAATTGTTGACTCCAAAGGATTTATATACCATGCACATAGGAAACATTCATTTTCTGCTCCTACTGAATTATGAATCAGCCTAGGTATAAGCTTCTATATTTGGAAACCTGGCCCTAATCCTGCTCCTGGCTATTTGATTTTTGAAAAGTTTGCTATGAGGTGTTTGTGTGTGTGTGAGTGACTATATCCTGGAAGTTTTTATAATCTTCTTTTTATCCCTACATGATATCCTGAAATTTTATCATGTGCCTTGATGTAGGTCATTCTTCAAATACTGTGCTAGACACTTGGTAGCATTTTCAATTTGGAAACTCACATTCTGGATAATTTTATTCCAGGTTTAAAAAAATTTTCCCCCTCCAATGCCTCCTTCCTTTCTCTTTGTGGGTCTTCTCCCCTAGATTGGCACTCTGATTTCTTACTCTCTCTCTGATTTTCTCTCTCTTTGTTTACTTTACACCCTGGAGCGCCTTGTTGCTCAGAGTGCCCGGGACTGACACCATCAGCATTACCTGCGTGCTTGTAAAAAATGCACAGTCTCGAGCCCAACCCCAGAAACACTAAATCAAGAACTTGCCTTCTGTCAGATTCTCCAAGTGATTTGTATGAGCGCTAAAATTTAAGAAGCACTGCTTGAGAACCAGCTTCACTCATTATGTAGAACTTCTACATTTCTGCTGTCGCAGTGTATTTCCCTGTTTTCCTTTTTGTTTTCTGGACATTCCTTTTTATAATAGCATTCTTTCTTTGTTTTATGAAAAAAATGTCTATTTTATCTCTGATGATATAATTATACATCGTGAAGCTTTGTGGAGGTTTTTGTTTTTGTTTTTCCTTCTTCTGTTAGATTAGTCTATTTCCACCAGGCTTATAAGCCTGCGTGTTGTCAGCATTCTGGTGAATTTTGGGGAGAGAGAGCTGAAGGTCAATCATCAATTCAGAATACAGATTTTTTTTTAAAGATTTTATTTATTTGAGAGAGAGAGAGAGAGCGAGCAAGCGAGCCTGAGTGGGAGAGCCAGAGGGAGAAGCAGACTCCCCGCTGAGCAAGGAGCCCGACGTGGGACTCGATCCCAGGACCCTGGGATCATGACCTGAGCCGAAGGCAGATGCTTAACCCACTGAGCCATCCAGGCGCCCCCAGAATACAGATTTCACTTAAGCCTCTTTGTATTCAGTAAGAGTGAACGCCCTTTGTCAATGTGCCTGGTGTCTCTGAGCTCAGAGCACATTGCATGACCATGTCCAGAGACTAGATCCCCTGTCTGCTTTGCCAGGGAGGGGAGAGGGGACGCCGCTGGCCAGCCTCTGAGGTCCGCTTTCCACGCCCCATGTACCAATGTCTCTGTGTTTACTATCACCTGACATCTTCACTCTGGGAGGTACGATGTGTCCACTTCCAGAACTACTTGGGAAGTTTTGGGAGCACAAGTGAGCCTCCTTCTTAGTTTTGCTCCTGTAGACACTTAACGTTTCAACTTTCTTAACTTGAACAAAGCAGTTGCTACTCGTATCTCAGCTCTATAAATTCAAAACCTTTATTGATGTGTCTTGTCTCTGGTGTGCTCTTGTACCATTTTTGTCCTTGTGAATTTAGACTTTCTATCTACTGTTGTTTCAGTTGTGTGTGGGGGGGATGTGATAGGAGGCATTTTTGTAATTGTGTCCTGTTTGCCAGGATGTCTATGTTCTTTCTTTTTAACTTTAAAAAAGATTATACTGTTTCCTATTGATTATATTGTAATGAGCTAAGACGGAAAATTTAAAAAGATAAAATGCTTCACCAAGGTGGAAAAAAATACTAATGAGGATCAACTTGAAACCATATTTTCTGACTTCAACTCTCCTGGTCTTTCTGCTATTCTATCTATCGAGGATGGGTCAGCTAACTACTGACGAGGGGCCAAATTCAGTCCACTGTGTGTTTTGAAAATAAAGTTTTATAGAAACACAGCCAATATTTTTTTTTTTTTTTAGGTACTATCTGTGGCTGCTTCCACATGAAAATGGCAGAGTTGAGTATTTTTCAAAGGGACTGAAAAGTCTGAAATATATATATATATATATAGGCTAGACATGTACAGAAAAAGTGAGCCAATCCCCGTTGCATATCCGTGTGTAGACACTGCCCTGATCACTCTGTTCCATTAGCCCCATCTGCGCCTTTGTACACAGAACCTCCTCTGGAAATCTCTATTTCACTTGTACTAAGAAGTGTGTGTGTGTGTGTGTATGTGTGTGTGTGTATTCAACTGGCTCCTCGAATGATTATAATTAAGATAGAGAATCTCTGATTGTCTTTATCCTCCAAATAACTCAGGGTCAACATTTTTTCATTTTTTAATTCATTTTGGTTAATAAAAATATTTAGAATTGTCTAGATACCTAACAGATTTTTGGAAAAGAACATCTGGACAGTTTCTTCAGTTCTTTGGTCCAAAACGGCTTATATAGATGGGGACTTCGGGAACGTCACCACAAGCCATATAAACACATCTGGATTTGGTAAAACAGCATCACTATGTCCTTGTTAAACAAACATCAGCATCTGTCATGTCTGCATATCTGCTTCATCCTAAGTAATGTTGGTCTTGTTAAGCATGGACATTCAAACCAAGTCTAAGGCTGTTTCTCATTCATCTGAGAATTCATTTACATGGATCTTTTCCTAGCTCTGAACCCACGAAATAAGTAAATCCAAAAAGGTAATCTAGTGGCACAAACAGGCAATTCTCCAGCATGAACTTAGTGGTTTTACTATTTTCATTATGTTTTTAATTTGTGTATCATCAGGAGTGCTGTTTTCAATTCAAGGCATGGCTGTGATGAAGAGTTTTCATGTTTACAATTCAAACCACAAGAATCATCATTTCCACATAATGGAATGTACTGTTCTGCCATCAAAGACAAATTCTTTGGTAATTAGCTACCATATAATAAAACCTCACATTCCAAAAAAATGAAAAACTAAGTCAGCAATGGAAGAGGACATTTCAAAGTGAAAAGAAAAACCAAAATCTGTTGAAATACTTCTGTTTGACAAAATATTACCAGAAAGATATTGAAGCAGATTCAGAAAGAACAGCCAAACAGTATTACAGATAGCATTATACAAAACAAAGAGAGGATAGTACAGTCAGTCCAAAAGCACCTGGACCGAGCATCAGGGGACCTGATTTCCAATCTCACCTCGGCGCTAACTTGCTCTGTGATGTTTCCTCCTCATAGGTATTAGCTTCATCATAAAAAGCTAAAACACAAACAAACACAAGCTTGTGGGCTGAATTAGGTGACTTCATAGAGTCCTTACAGCTCTCTCAATTTTAAAGCTCCAGCTATACAATTTGCTGATAATTTTGTTACATAGAAAATATTAATAATCGTGTAAGCTTAGTGTACGAAGAAAATCCTCACTATGTAGTCTAGTCCAATAATGACTGATAACATTTGTCCCTGTCTGAAAATTTCTGACCAGACCTTCCCTAGGACTGATCACTCTGAGACATGAATAAATCTACCTTGACGTTTAGCTTTTGTTTTTGTTCCACTAAAATAAAATCGTATCTTTTTATGCTTCCCCCGAGAATTCAGGTATGCCACACGATAGGCATACTGAAGACCTTTGCATATCTGTATGCCATAGAGTAACAAACCTTAGGAACATTTAAATACTTATATTTCCATGCTAAGCAGAAGAAATATTGAACAGAAACATTAAAAAATGAGGCTCACCAAAAATGCCCAGGGTCGCTATATGAATTATCAGTTAATTGAGATTCTTGTACAGATTTTGATTACGGGTCTTCAATGACTGACCATTGTCAAGAAATTTGGAAATTAAATTTGGAAAATAAGCAAGAGCAACAGTTTCCAAGGGGATGAAATATTCAAAGATAGTGGATTACCACCTCCTAGAAAGGAAGCAAGGTATTCACGATTTCTTCAAGAGAATACTATTGTCTCTTCTACTTACGCAGGTCACAGGGGCCTAACGGAGAGGGGCTCTGACAGCAGGTTCGGGTTACACGTAGCCCTAGAGATATTTCCAGTCTCATCACATCACAGACAGAATTTTTAGCAAGACAAATGCCCTTACATTCATAACCCTGAGGAGGAGGGAAAAAAAGGAATACTTCCTAACTGAAGAGAAATGAGTAAGTCAGCTGACTCAGGAAGCAGCTTCCACAAGTGATCCTCTGAACAGAGACCTAGGGAACTGGCTCTCTGATTAGAACACCCCAGAGGAAAACGTCGGAAGCTGAACATCCTTGCTGGGGCCAGGAGTGTTTTGACAGATGGCATACGATTAGCCATGTGTACATTAAAATATACCTAAAAAGAGCTTGGATTATGTTACGAAATAATATTTTTAAGGCTGTTAAAAAAACAGATTTAGTTTCACAGCAAGGTGCAGAGATTTCCCACATACCCCCTGCCCCCGGCCCCCCACCATACACAGGAATAACCTCCCTCATTACCCACATCCCCCTCCAGAGTGAACATATACTTCAGATGAGGAATCTACACAGACGCTTCAAAATCACCCCAAGTCCATTGTGCACCTGCAGATTTGCTCAGCACGGTACGGTCTCTGGGAGTGCTCACACATAAAACAACAGGCATCCGACATTACAGCATCACACGGAGTGTTCTCAGGGCCCTAAAACCCTCTGTGCTCCACCTGTTCATCTCCCCTCCCCCCCAACTCCAACCCCTGAGCCCTGAAAACCCTTGACAATTTCTCTGTCTCTGCAGTTCTGCTTTTTGCAGAATATCATACAATTTGAATCATGTAGTAGGTAGTCATTTCAGACTGGCTTCTTTCACTTAGTAATATGCACTTAAGTCTCTTGCACGTTTTTTCAAGGCCTGATAGCCCTTTTCTTTTCAGGGCTGAAGAGTATTCCATTGTATGGACGCCAATTCATTTAATTACATTTACCTAATGAAGGACAGCTGGGTTGCTTCCAAGTTTTGTCAATTATGAATAAAACTGCTAGAAGCATCCATGTGCAAGTCTTTGTGCAGACTGAGGCAATACTTTTACCAAATTTGGGGTTTGTAGCCTGTCCTGCCCAGATGCTTAATTCATGTTGACTCCCTGATTGTTAACATCAGGTATTCATTTCAAAGAAAAGTGGGTTGACAATATTGCTGTGGATTGAATTGTGTCCACCAAAAAAGATTATGTTGAAATCTTAACCCCTGGTACCTGAGAATGTGACCTCCTTTAAAAACAGGGGTCTTTGGAACTGTAATCTTGTTACAGTGAGGTCAGACTTGGGGGGTGAGGGGTGGCTAATCCAGTATCACTAGTGTCCTCATAAGAAGAGAGGACAGACACACAGACACATGGGAATGCCATGTGACCAGCCAGGCAGCTGCAGGCTAAGACAGAGCAAGGACTTCGGGCCACCACCAAAAGCTCTGAAGAGGAAGGAAGGATTCCACCCAGAGTCTCAGAGGGAGCACGGCCTTGCCAACACCAGACTTCTAGACTCCCACATGTGAGAGAATAAATTTCTCTTGTTTTAAGCCACCCAGTTTTTAGTATCTTGTTACAGCTGACCTAGGAAGCTATACAAATATGAAAATTAAGTTAAAGAAATTCAGATTATTGGACCCATCTTCCACATAAAGGTTTTTGGTTAATAACAGCTACTTTGAATACAAAGAAAATAGGGCGGCATATTTGAGGGAGAAAAACATGTGAATTAAGTAAATCTTGAGGGTGATTTCTGTAACCTCATTTTTTTCCAACACAATATAAACAGTTGGTTTCCATGGAGGAGGATATATGGGAATTCAAACTGCAAATAACCAACCTGATTTTTTTTTGCTTTAATAAAGCATATTGATCAATTTGATCAGTCTCCTTTTGAATGCAGGTTTTCATGCACTACCTTCCTAAAACCCGGAATAAACCTGAGTTTCACATGCCGATGTATTTAGGCATTTCTTTCAGTTTCGTTTTGTCAGCCTTCTGGAAAACATTAGTGTACAATATTTCTGATTTCATATGGGAACTAAAAACTCATTATGTAGAGAATAGTAAGTAAATTTTTGGTTGGGGAAAGACTTGTTGGCAGCAAGTTTAATGAATGTGCCATGTTAGTCAGGCTGGGTCACCTATGTTTTAATATATTAGCTAGATGCCTTTAAATATCAATATTCTGCAAATTTAAGATACTGAAACCCTTCTAAGAATCATTGTCCAACCTAACATGAGTGATACCAGCAATAAATAGAAAATGCATAAGAACTAACAGGAATAAAACAGGAGTTGCTTGTTGACTAAGCATCTGGAGTTCTGTTATTTGTAGATGATGTTACTTGTAGCTTTTAAACAATCTAAACATTAAGCTTTAAACTGGAATGGGCTTGCTTTTTTCAGAGCTTTGATCCTTCTAGCTATTGTGAAATCTTTTTGACCTCTGAGAGGCACAGTGCAAAAAGAAATTGTCTAGAGAATGTTCCTTAGCAAAGTAAACTCCACACAACTGACCACACTTGGGGGCTGGGGAAGAAATCGGTATTTGTTGAATAATTATGACCGGTATCACTGATTGATATGTCACTAAATGTAGACTGTCATTAACAAAACACACAGATTTCTTCCCTCTACTTCAGTCTCCACAAGAACATGAGAGAAGAGTTACTCAATGCCATCTTTTGGATGAGAAAGCCAAGGTTTGAGACTTTGTGTCTGAGTGCCTAACACAGAGTAGGAGTTCAAGAAATGTTTGTGGAAGGAAGGAAATAAGGAAGAAAGGAAGCCAAAAAAAAAAAAAAAAAAAAAAAAAAGGTAACAAAAGGAGGGGAGGAGGGCATTGGGAAAGGAAAAGAGGAAGGAAACAAGCTAAAAAATCAAGTTCCAAGACTCAATTAGGTAAGCATTCCAACACATGTATTTTCTTTGGTATTGTTTATGTATTTTTCTTTAAGCTCTATCAATCTTTATATTCACATGTGCTGAGAAAGAGATCCTCTCCTTCTCTCAGGTAGCCGAGAGAATACTAAGCACAGAGAATAGATATTAAGAACTTTATGTGGCCTTATATGTTTTATTCCTATCTTTTGTAGCAATTTTACATCCAAAAATATTAGGTGGAAATAGGACAAGGAAAGTTACAGAAGAAATTACATTAATACAAGTAAGAGATCTAATACAAAGGATAATGGTTAAATGAAATTATTCTATAGCAAGATTCTTATATTTTACATGAAGTGATACAATATTAAATCTAAGTAGATTAGGATGAATTAAAGAAGCATATTTTAATCCCCAGAATAATTATTTTTTAAAAATTTTATTTATTTATTTGAGAGAGAGAGAGAGAGAGCACAAGCAGGGGGAGCAGCAGAGGGAGAGGGAGAAGCAGACTCCCTGCTGAGCAGGGAGCCCGATGTGGGACTCGATCCCAGGACCATGAGATCATGACCTGAGTTGAAGGCAGACGCTTAACCGACTGAGCCACCCAGGCACCCCCAGAATAACTAATTTTTTAGTTATAAAAAATAAATTAAGAACTATTGTGATAAATACATCAAATTACTTTTATTTACATTATATTAAATGTATATGTATTAAACACCCAAATTAAAAAGGAGACATTCTCCAAATGGTTAAAAAACCCAAATTCAACATTTTGTTTTATATAAGAGATGAACTTTAAATATAAATACAATTTCAGTTGAAAGCAAAAGTATAGAAAGAGATATTATGGAAGTATTAAGCCTAAGAAAGCTGACATGCTACGTTAACATCGGACAAAATAAACTTTAATATAAGGAATATGACTAAAGAGGGGCATTTCATAGAAGTAAAATGACCAGTCTAGACAGAAGACACAAAAACCATGAAAATGTTTGCACTGAAAAGTAGCTTCAAAACACATGAAATTAAGTGGACAGAACTAAAGTGAGAAAGAACAAGAGAAATCCAAAATTACAGTTGAATTTAATATTGCTAATTTAACTGTTGTTACAAACTGATAGGACAACTAGACCAAAGTCAGTAGGTACACAGAGGATCTGAACAACACTACCCAATAAATGCCCTGATATGACTGAGATTTGCAGAACACTACACCCAGTAACTGCAGAGCACACATTCTTGTCAAGGATATGTGGTCCACCGGTGTATATTCTCTGGTAAGGACAGCATTATATTAGAAAGCTGTACAATTACATACCTTGAAACTCATTCCCAGCATCTAAACATTTAAACAACTTACTTCTGCATGAGCACTGACGGTTGAACAAAGAAATCAGAAGGAAAATTAGAAAATACTTAAGATGGAACAACAATGCAGGTTTAACACATCAAAGTTGACAGGATGCCACTAATGTGGTTAAAGAGTTGTTTTTGAAGAGTTATACTGGAAAACAAGAAAAGTTAAAAAGCAATGATCTACTTTTTTTTACCAAAACTCAAAGTACAGAGGAGGCAGAATATTACAGTACAAAGGCAGAAATCAGTGAAACAGAACATGATCATTAGAGAAAAGAATCAAAGCCAAAAGTGGATTTATTGAAGAAAAAAACAGTATTAAAACTGATAAACCTACGGAAAGGCTAAATTAAAAAGAGAGAGAAACAAATTACCAATCTCAGGAATGAAAAATGAGGTATCACTCAAGCTCATTTGGTCTTAGAATAAGGAATATGATGAACTATGTGAAATAATTCGGCCACTAAGATGAAATAGGACAAATTCCTTTTAAAATTAGCAAATGCTGAAATAGAAAATTGGGATAAGTTTTTTTTAAAGAAAAAGGTTGAATTATCAAAAACTTCCTCATAAAGAAAACAAGTTCAGGGGCACATGGGTAGCTCAGTAGGTTAAGCGTCCAACTCTTGGCTTTGGCTCAGGTCATGACCTCAGGGTCATGGGATCGAGCTCCATTTGTGGCACCATGCTCAGCGGGGCGTCTGAGTTTCTCTCTCTTTCTCTCTCTTCCTCTGCCCCTCCCCCTGCTGATGCACTCTCTCTCTCTCTAAAAACAAAAACGTTCATATGGTTTCACTGGTGAATTCTAACAAATAAGGAAGACATATGACCAGTTGTACGTAAACTTTCAGAATATACAGGAAAAGGAACACTTCCCAGCTGTTCTTATGTGCCTGGCATAATCTTGATACCAAAACATGAGAAGACATGAGAAGAAATTAAAAATTTGAACCAAAATCTCTAAAAATATCAATTTAAACATTATTAAGAAAATATTAGCAACTAACATATAATACTATATAAAAGAGTAAAACTCATAACTACAAAGCAGAGTTTGAAAGAATGCAAAAAATGCAAGATTTGTTTAAAACTGAAAATTATCCAAGGTTAATCATCACACTAACATAATAAAGGTGAAAAACACATCTCAAATCACCTCAATAAATACAGAATAAAATATGACACAATGCAATACCTATCAGCATTTTTTTTAAAGAAGATAATGGAAGGAAAGTATCTTAGAAAACTAGGAAGAAAAGGGAAATTTTAGGCCCAACAGAGGGAGACAAAGAAGTAACATTTCCCTGATGAACATGGATGCAAAAATTCTCACCAAAATACTAGCCAATAGGATCCAACAGTACATTAAAGGATTATTCACCACGACCAAGTGGGATTTATCCCTGGGCTGCAAGGTTGGTTCAACATCCGCAAATCAATCAACGTGATACAATACATTAACAAAAGAAAGAACAAGAATCATATGATCCTCTCAATAGATGCAGAAAAAGCATTTGACAAAGTACAGCATCCTTTCTTGATCAAAACTCTTCAGAGTATAGGCATAGAGGGTACATACCTCAATATCATAAAAGCCATCTATGAAAAACCCACAGCAAATATCATTCTCAATGGGGAAAAACAGAGCTTTCCCCCTAAGGTCAGGAACATGGCACAGATGTCCACTATCACCACTGCTATTCAACATAGTATTAGAAGTCCTAGCCACAGCAATCAGACAACAAAAAGAAATAAAAGGCATCCGCATTGGCAAAGAAGAAGTCAAACTCTCACTCTTTGCAGATGATTTAATACTTTATGTGGAAAACCCAAAAGACTCCACCCCAAAACTACTAGAACTCATACAGGAATTCAGTAAAGTGGCAGCATATAAAATCAATGCACAGAAATCAGTGGCATTCCTATACACCAACAACAAGACAGAAGAAAGAGAAATTAAGGAGTCGATCCCATTTATAATGCACCCAAAACCATAAGATAACTAGGAATAAATCTAACCAAAGAGTCAAAGGATCTGTACTCAGAAAACTACAAAATACTCATGAAAGAAATTGAGGAAGACACAAAGAAATGGAAAAACGTTCCATGCTCATGGATTGGAAGAACAAATATTGTGAAGATGTCAATGCTACCTAGAGCAATCTACACATTTAATGCAATCCCCATCAAAATACCATCCACTTTTTTCAAGGAAATGGAACAAATAATCCTAAAATTTGTATGGAACCAGAAAAGACCCCGAATAGCCAGAGGAATGTTGAAAAAGAAAAGCAAAGCTGGTGGCATCACAATTCCGGACTTCAAGCTCTATTACAAAGCTGTCATCATCAAGACAGTATGGTACTGACACAAAAACAGACACATAGATCAATGGAACAGAATAGAGAGCCCACAAATGGACCCTCAACTCTATGGTCAACTAATCTTCGACAAAGCAGGAAAGAACGTCCAATGGAAAAAAGACAGTTTCTTCAACAAATGGTGTTGGGAAAATTGGACAGCCACATGCAGAAGAATGAAACTGGACCCTTTCCTTACACCACACACAAAAATAGACTCCAAATGGTTGAAAGACCTCAATGTGAGACAGGGGTCCATCAAAATCCTAAAGGAGAACACAGGCAGCAACCTCTTCGACCTCAGCCACAGCAACTTCTTCCTAGAAACATCGCCAAAGGCAAGGGAAGCAAGGGCAAAAATGAACTATTGGGACTTTATCAAGATAAAAAGCTTTTGTACAGCAAAAGAAACAGTCAACAAAACCAAAAGACAACCGACAGAATGGGAGAAGATATTTGCAAATGACATATCAGATAAAGGGCTAGTATCCAAAATCTATAAAGAACTTACCAAACTCAACACCCAAAGAACAAATAATCCAATCAAGAAATGGGCAGAAGACATGAACAGACATTTTTCCAAAGAAGGCATCCAAATGGCCAACAGACACATGAAAAAGTGCTCAACATGGCTCAGCATCAGGGAAATCCAAATCAAAACCTCAATGAGATACCATCTCACACCAGTCAGAATGGCTAAAATTAACAAGTCAGGAAATGACAGATGTTGGCGGGGATGCGGAGAAAGGGGAACCCTCCTACACTTCTGGTGGGAATGTAAGCTGGTGCAGCCACTCTGGAAAACAGTATGGAGGTTCCTCAGAAAGTTGAAAATAGAGCTACCATACGATCCAGCAATTGCACTACTGGGTATTTACCCCAAAGATATAAATGTAGGGATCCAAAGGGGTACGTGCACCCCAATGTTTATAGCAGCAATGTCCACAATAGCCAAACTGTGGAAAGAGCCAAGATGTCCATCGACAGATGAATGGATAAAGAAGAGGTGGTATATATATACAATGGAATATTATGCAGCCATCAAAAAGAATGAGATCTTGCCATTTGCAATGACATGGATGGAACTGTTATGCTGAGCAGAATAAGTCAATCAGAGAAAGACATGTACCATATGACCTCACTGATAGGAGGAATTCTTAATCTCAGGAAACAAACTGAGCGTTGCTGGAGTGGGGTGTGGGGTGGGAGGGATGGGGTGTCTGGGTGATAGACACTGGGGAGGGTATGTGCTATGGTGAGCGCTGTGAATTGTGCAAGACTGTTGAATCACAGATCTGTACCCCTGAAACAAATAATGCAATATATGTTAAGAAAAAACAAAAAAGAAGAAGAAGATAGCAGGAGGGGAAGAATGAAGGGGGGGAAATCGGAGGGGGAGAGGAACCATGAGAGACGATGGACTCTGAAAAACAAACTGAGGGTTCTAGAGGGGAGGAGGGGGGGAGGATGGGTTAGCCTGGTGATGGGTATTAAAGAGGGCACGTTATGCATGGAGCACTGGGTGTTATGCACAAACAATGAATCATGGAACAGTACCTCAAAAACTAATGATGTAATGTATGGTGATTAACATAACAATAAAAATAAAATAAAATAAAATAAATTTATTTCAAAAACATAATATAAAATTAACAAGACATGTTCAAGATCACTATACCATGAACTACAAATCATTATCAAAATAAAATTTAAAAAATACATTAATTGAAAGATATACCATGTGTTGGGTTGAAATACTCCATATTGTTAAAATGTCTACTATCCCCTAATCGATTTATAGATTCAAAATTTCTGTCATAATCACAGAAGGTTTTATAACAGATACAAATTGACTGAAAAATTTATATGGAAATCCAAAAAACTTAGACTTAATTTTGATAAATTTTTAAAAATTTTTATTTATTTGAGAGAGTGAGAGAGAGTGAGAGACAGAGAGAGAAGGAGCAGGGGGAGGGGCAGAGGGCAAGGGAGAAGCAGACTCCCCGCTGAGCAGGGAGCGATGTTGGGCTCTATCCTGGGACTCCAGGATCATGACCTGAGCTGGAGGCAGACGCTTAACCGACTGAGCCACCGAGGAGCATGTGATACTGGCATAAGATGACTGAAATCAACGAATTAAACAAAATAAAGATTCTGAAAGACCCACACATGTGGAAGTCTGATTCTTAGCAAAGGCATTAAATCCATTGATTTATGGGAAAAAAAGTTATTTTCCATAAATGATGCTGAAACCACTGGCTATGCATACGTCGAAAGAAAAGAAAACCATCACCCCATCACACACCATAGAAAAAAGTAATTTGAGATGTATTGTAGATTTAAGTAAATATGTCAAAACTAAAATACTTCTTTTTTAAAAGATTATTTATTTTAGAGAGAGAGCAGGGAGAATGGCAGAGGGAGAGAGAGAATCTCAAGCAGACTCCCTGCTGAGCACAGAGCCTGATGCGGGGCTCAATCCCAGGGCCCCGAGATCATGACCCGAGCCAAAATCAAGAGTCAGATGCTTAACTGACCGAGCCACCCAGGCACCCCGAAAACTGAAATACTTCTAAAGGAAAATATAGGAAACAATTTTTGCTACCTTGGGTTGACAAATGTTTATCAGAAAGGACATAGAAACCAGTGACAAGAAAATTGATGAAACAGACTTTGTCAAAATGAAAAGCTTCTTCTCATCAAAAGACATTGATAACAGACCAGGGAAAGACCTGGAGAGAATACTGAATAGTCACATCTCATGAAAGACTTAAATCTAGAACATAATTTCTACTACTTGGGAAAAAATAGTTCAGTAAATAAATGGACAAAGGACTTGCACAAAAAGAAGATATGAAAATGGCCAGTGACACATAAAAAACTGGCTCAATATTTCTGGTTTTCAGGGAAATTAAAATTAAATTAATTATAATGAGATACCACTGTACATACAATAGAATGACTAAAATTAGGATTCACAAAATTGCTGGTGGCAATGTAAAATTACACAATTTCTTCAGGAAAATAAAGTTTCTTTTAAAGGTAAATATTTATCTCCTTATGACCCAATAATTACATTCCTAAATATCTGTGTAGGGAAATAAAAATTTGTTCATAAAAATCATATAATATTCACAGCATCTTATTTCACAATAGCTAACAAACATAAGTGTCCGTTGGAAGGGGAATGAGCGAACAGTAGTGTATTTGCCCCATGACAAACTATTTAGGAACAAAGAGAATGAAGTACTGCTACACATCAATGAGTCTGAGTTATTACGCAGAGAGGAAAGAGCTGGACACCAAAGAGTACATATGATCCCATTTACATAACATTCTAATCTAGGAAAAACTAATCTACGAAGAAAAAAATCAGAGTGGTTGCTTTTAGGGAGGACTGAATCATAAAGGACACAAGGGATCTTTATCCCTAATGAAATATTCTGTATCTTGATAGGCATGTGGGCTACAGAGGTGTTAATTAACCTCTAAAACTCCAAAACTCTACTCTAAAAACACACTGAATTATAAATTTAAGATTTGTACATTTCACTCTATGCCAATTTTACCTCAAAAGGGAGCTGTAAACAAATAGTGACTTTTATTAATAAGTTTGCTTTTCATAGTGATAAAGGGGTAGGAAAGCTCAAACTAATGTCTGTTTCTTCCACACTTTAGCAAATGAATAAACACATCGAGAATAATGGAAGCCAGTTTTCTCACTATTGAGGAGGGACACATATAGAAATGACAGCAGCTGGAAAGTACTCGGTCTTACTGAGCCGGAGGTGGTAAGAGATTATGGAAAGTACTCGGTCTTACTGAGCCGGAGGTGGTAAGAGATTATGGAAAGTACACACTTACTGAGCCAGAGGTGGTAAGAGATTAGAGATGCATACGAAGAGACAAGTGTAGATACATGCTTACACGCATGTGCATATGCATACACGTGCACTCTCTCATGTGAAAAGGCCTGGAGGCAACAGCACACCCACAGTAATGAGCATACTTAGCACCTAGGTCTTCTTTCGCACGTGCCATTCAACACAAAAAGGAGCCAAGGCTTTTTGTAGAAATGCTTGATTCCAGGGCTGGGGAAGGAAAAGTTCAAGATGAAGCTGAAAATGTTCAAAGAATCAGAGACATGGCAAGATGGCACTGGAGCCTTCTTGAAAGGACTTCCAGTGGCCAAATCTGGGATAATTTTAGCAATAACATAAGTAATGAGAATCACAGATTATGTAGAGGCCAAGGGCAGGTTTTACTTTGGCATGAACATTATTTTGAGTTCAAAGTAATCAAAACCCAGCAAATGCAGGAAGGTCCTCAACTGCCTTTAACTTAGGTTGGAAGGAAGAGTCTGCACCAGGAAGAGACCTATT
This sequence comes from Phoca vitulina, assembly GCF_004348235.1. Taxonomy (NCBI): domain Eukaryota; kingdom Metazoa; phylum Chordata; class Mammalia; order Carnivora; family Phocidae; genus Phoca; species Phoca vitulina. The sequence continues at coordinate 2,607,807 of NW_022589741.1, read as the reverse complement.
AACAGAGACTCCCCTTTACCTAAAAAACTCATCCACACAATAGGGCCCACTTTGTTTTTCAGAACGTCTTCCACTGTCCTGCTAAGGGCCCTCCTCCCCTTTGTGTCCTCAGAGCCACCCCGGTCCTGAGCTCACGTAGGCTTCCTGCTGCCTCACTGTCTTCAGAATTCCACGTCTGGGTGGACTCCCTGTATGTATGCCTAGTAAACATGATCTTCTCCTTTTAATCAGTCTCATGTTAATTTGATTCTAAGTCCAGCTAGAAGGACCACAGGGCAGAGGAAGATCTCCCTCCTCAACACATCTTTCCACATATTGCTAGTGTGGAGACACAGCCATTAACTAAGTGATAAAACTAACATGGCCAATATCGGGATGAACTAGCATCATGTGCCTCCTGTGTGATGCACTGGGAAGAACAGGGCATCTATTCAGTGGTGCCTCTGCCAGAATATAAAGCTAATTCTGAGGAAATCTTAGACAACCCCAAATCTGGGAATATTCTCCTCAAAAAATAAACCCAAAAAACAAAAACCCAACAGTCTTCAAAAAAGTTAAGATCAAGGAACAAAAACAAAGTTAAAAAACTGTTCCAGGTAGAAAAGGGCTTAAGGCACAAACAATTAATTCTTAAAGGTAATTGTTAACTAGATCTTGGACCAGGGAAAAACATCAAGCTATAAACATTATTGTGATAATCAATAAAATGTCGTCTCCACAATGTGTAATGTGTAATGTGTAAATGTTGTATTTCCTAATTTTGATAACTCATCTTTGGTTTTATGAGGGTATTTTTTTGATCTTAGGAAAGAGACAGGAAAGTACATAGGGGTAGTATGGACCAGGATGTCTCCAACATACTCTGTAATAGTTTAAAAAATTCATATATATAAACATATGAATGAGAAATAAACAGCCAAATGTAAACAGTTGGTAAATCTGGGCAGGTGTGTTGGAGTTCCTTGTTTTATTTGTGCAACTTCTCTGCAATTTTGAAATATCAAAGTGAAAAGAAACAACAAAAGAAAGGAAATTTAGAAGAATTCTACGTAGGTGGGTTGGTAAATTGAAAGCTACATCTGGTTGACAGATGGGGCCCATTAGTCAGGAGAGTGAATTTTTAGGGAAAGGCTATCTTTTTCAGGAGCAGTAACTTCTGTATGGTACAACCAGAACAACTTACAATTCAAGGGGACCCACTTAAGGATCCCAAAGCCATGTGGAAGTTATGTCCCTGCTATCCACACATTGGCTTTCACTGCAAACAGCAAATCCTTTTATTCCAAAGGCTGCTTCAAGGCCACTCTTCACACCCAGCTGACTACCCTACATCCTACTTTCCCAAAATAACAGGTCTTTTGCAAGCCTTAACCCTATCATTTCCCCCAGGTTCTCCATATCTCCGTGTCTTCATGCTCAAGATACTCCTATGGCCATCAGCTACCATGAGCTTCTTCCTGCCTCAGAAGCAAAGCAGTTCCCTTTTCCAAATTCAACTTCTTTCTTTCCAAAACAACCTTTTATTCAACTGTTGAGATCACTCAGTCTGGTCTCCTACATAAGGATCTCACTCTATCACACTGTCAAGGAGCTCCCAATCCTCCTCTTTCCGTTTGCATCTTTATTGTATCTTTAATCTATATGAATATATTTTCCATATGTTTACATATATGTACATATGTGTGTATATATGGTCATTTCCTTGCCTTATATGCATATGGAGTATCTACATGTGTACTATATATACACACACATACATACACCTATATATGCTATTTCCTTACCATTAAAAATAACCAATACACAAACCCAAAATTCCCCTGAATGTGCTGTCTCTTTGATCTTCTTTTGTACCTCCTCCTTTAGACGCTGTAACCTTGCTACCTCCAACACCGTTGGAGTTTTTTAAAGTCTTTATTTTTTAGAGCAGTTTTAGGTTTACAACAATACTCAGAGGGAGGTACGGAGACTTCCCATGTACCCGATGCCCCTCCACACACACAGCCTCCTTCATTATCAACATCACTTACCAGATGGCCTTTTTTGTTTTTTGTTTTGTTTTGTTTTTCTTTACTAAGGGTGAACCTCCATTGACACATCACACTCACCCAAAGTCACTGGTGTAACTTAGGGTTCATTCTTGGTGTGCATTTTGTGAGTCTGGACAAAAGTATAATGACATATCCATCATTATAATAGAAAGAGTATTTTCACTGTCCTACTAATCCTCTATGCTCTGTGTATTCATCTCTCAATTTTTGAGTGATTGTGTTTACTATGTACCAGGATGTCCATGTGGATAAAATGTTCTAAGAAAAGGTCATTGATTCAATAGTCACCATACACCTCAGACTTCAATGCTGCTATTAACCTCATTATACAGAGAGGGAAAATAGAAAAATCAAAGAAATTAACTAACTTATCCAATGTCATGGGGCTACTTAGTGGGAGAGTGGGTTTGGGACCTGGGAGTCTGACTCCAATGTCCATCCTAGTCAGTATACTATGTTCTACAATCCTAAATTCTTTCACTGCTTGCAGCATGATTCCCTCCCCACGTCCTTCATGCAGAACTGGACAGAGTCTCCTCAAGTCAGCCGCCACTCTCCTCAGTGTCTCCGGGGCTTGGTGTTGCTCAGAAAGAGTAGAACCCTGGTTGAAAAGCTCAGCTGCTGGAGCAGGAAAGAAATGAGCTTGAATCCCAGCTCCCCTACTTCTTAAGTTGTGTGATTTCAACACTGACCACTCTAAGTCAGGTTCTTTATCTGCGTTAAATGGGAGTACAAACAGAATCTACCTGCTGTGGTTTCCCTTAAGAGTGACATCAAATGTGGTCCTGCATGGTGAGCCCCATGCTTACCACTTCTGTGTGCCACACTTACGTTCCAACAAATGGTAACAATGGTACAAACTAAACATAAGACAGTCTGATGGGACTGAGAAAAGAGACCAGTGCATGCTTTTGTCACTTTAACTTACTTCGACAGAAGAATATTTTCAGCAGCAGATAGGAACAAAGGGAAATGAGTTAAAGGGCAGGCAGACAAGAGGTCTAAAAACAATGCCTTAGAAAATAATTGTGGTAACTAAGAACACTGTACATGGAGAAGAGGCTTGGGAGAGTCTCGAATATCTGAAGACCGTTACATGGAAGCTGAAGCAGACTGCCCTGTGTAATCCCAGAGGAGGAAAAAATGACCAAAGGACAGAACTTTGAAGGAGGCAAATGGTGATTCAATACAAGTAAGAACTAAAAATTGTCAGCTGCTGCTTGCTGCCATGAGAATCTCTGGGCTGAGCTGGAAGACACAGGTAGGAAACGGACCAGAGGTTCTAAAATCTGCCTGCATGACAGTAGCAGCTGGGAAGCTAATCAAATGGGCAAACGTCAGGACCCTACGTTCCAGAGACTCTGATTTAAGAGATGCAGGACCGGGCAGTGGCATCAGTATTTCTAAAAATCCTCCCAGATGAATCTGACATTCTGCCATGGCCAAGAATGAGTGGATCAAATGGTCTCCAGGACCCAATAAAACTCTCTAATTCTGGGATGGTTTAACTGGACTGAATTTCTGCTTTAAAGATGAAAAGGTGTAATAGAACCGCATTCCTTTTATCACAGTCATCTTCTGAAGGGGCCAAGCATAAAGATAAATCAATAAGATTGCTTTTCTCTGGCCCATTTTCTGCAGTGGTCCTCTTCTAAAATTGTGCTCAACTGAGTAACAATTGCTGCCCCAATCCATCAAAGTGTCTCGCTCTGAATGGCTGTTTCAATCCTCAATGTCTTATCCCTGTGGTCTTCAGACATGCACTTCAGACTGCTTCTCTGGCTCAGTATACCTGATTAGCACCATTCTATGTGGCTGAACCCTTAACCATGAAGCACCCCCAAACTTTCATTTCTGTTAAACCCTTTTAATTTGAATAAACCCTTGTTTATATACTTCCAGAATATAGCTCTCATGAATTTTTCCCCATCTATAATGAGGACATTCAGTGGATCTTAAAAATTGTATTCAAATTCTTAACATTTTGACTATTGTCAACAAGGGCTGATGATCTGTCACCTCACTCATTCCGCTCTGAAATCATCTTCTGTTCCTCTCCCCATCATTTACTCTCTTGTAGGTTCATGGCCTTTCTCACTCTGCCTCGTGCTTACCAAGAACACTTCTTCTCGTTAGGATCACTGCTCACTCTTCCCTCTGACTCCTGCTCTCTTGCTGGAAAGCTAGGTAACGCTCTCCCACTCTCTCCTAACCACTCCCACTCCGTCAGAGATGCCATCCATGACCAACCTAACTCTCTCATTTCCTCTAATAGCACTTCTCACTCCATGCCATGGTTTTAACTTAGCCTTTTCTTTCCATCTTCTTCCAACTAATAGGTAAGCTCCATGAGGGCAGAGACTTGGTTTTGATTACTGGTTCATCCACAGTGCCCCTAACGGTACCTTACACTAACAGCTGCTCAGTAAGTATTTACCGAATGGAGGCGTAAGAGAAAGAATGGATAATGGGGAAATTTCATTTCTGGGGATTAAGATTTGCCAGTCAGTCTAGGTCTGGTGGTAGAGCTAAGTTTGGAGTATCCAGGACTCCTGCTTTTCTCTGTATCAAAGATACTGGTTGCAATAAGAAGAGTCATTTTAAGGAGGAAAAGGGATTTGAGAGTTAGCTGAATAGAACTTTAGATTTTCACTGTTTCCATGATGTTGTAAAAATGTGTAGTAGTTAATTTAACTCATACTGGAATACATGAGAGAGTCGTCATGGGCAAATATGGAGGCGTGCAAAACTACAAGTTATAAGAGATGCGAATTCCAGGCCAGGCACAACAAAGGTGCACGCTGCACACTGTTATGCTTTTGAGGTAGAATATTATGTCGGTTTTTACAAAGCATTTCCCTAAAGCAATAAACATAGTAATTCAATTATCAGTTCAATTTAATTACTGGGTAATATATTTAATTGGTATACTCTAATTTCGGTCCTGTTAAATGTAACAAATCTCTGGTGTGAAATAATTTTAACAATCAACATAAAAATAGTGATCACATTAGTGTAATTTTATATTCTGCATAGATCGTACAGTTTAGCTCAACCTATAATTAAAGCTTACATTACAAATATAAATGGTTTGTATACCTAAGTAGTTTGAGTTTAAAACAGTTACCCTTACAAATACATTCCATAGATGCATTTATCAATTGAACTTGATTTCTAAATTCTCTGGAGGATATATTTGGGGAAAAAAGTGTTTGAGCTAGCAGAAGTCTCCATTTGTTTACAGAATTTCTGGAGCGCGTGGGTGGGGTAGTCAGTTAGGTGTCTGAATCTTGGTTTCAGCTCAGATCATGATCTCAGGGTGTTGAGATCGGGCTCTGTGCTCAGCACGGAGTCTGCTTAAGACAATCTCTCCCTCTCCCTCTGCCTCCCCACCCCCCTGCACTCTCTCTTTCTCTATCTCAAATAAATAAATTACTGTTTAAAAAACATTTTTCAACACTGCTGCTATACATGTAAGGCATTTACCAAGGCCAGTTAACCCATTTCGTTTCTAGATTGTCTCCTAATACTTCCTATACCCCTATGTTGACAGCACGAAAATAGGCCCTAGTCAAATACCTTGCTGTTCTCTATACAGCAAAGTGCTATATCAATTCTAAAATGAGTCAATATGAATCTGAATTACTTGTTCTCACCCATTACCAAATTTTGTTTAAATTGAAATTATATGAAAATTTGTATACGTGAAGGGAACTGATAGGGAAAAAGAACTTATGTAATCAAATATCCCTCAGTACATGCAAGCCGATTATCCTTAAAACCATAATGCAATGATTCAGATAAACTACCAAAGTAGGAAGAAGGAGGAGGAGGAGGAGAAGAAGAGGAAGAAAAACAGTAAGAAGAAGACAGGGAACTTGAAAAGCTCTCGTCATGCACTGGGACAAAAACGTACCTGGGGAGATAAATTATGACACTAAACCCAGTGCAAAAATATTAAAGCCCATTGCCCCCTGAAATATACATTTTCCTCAACTTGATTTTATAGTGACTCTTTTGCCAAAAATGTGTGATGATAACAGGGCAGAAATGAGTCAGCTGGAGGCCATGGAGACCACACACTTGTTTTACGTCCTGTTGCAACTTCAACTTTTCTGAGCCCGTGTCTTGTCTTTTCTTTTTTTAAAGATTTTTTTTTTAATTTATTTGAGAGAGAGAGAGAGAGAGAGAACACGAGTAGGACATAGGGGAGGGGCAGAGGCAGAGGGAGAAGCAGACTTCCTGCTGAGCAGGGATCCCAGTGCAGGGCTTGGTCCCAGGACCCTGAGATCATGACCTGAGCCGAACAAAGGCAGATGCTTATCCGACTGAACCACCCAGGTGCCCGTAAGCCCGTGTCTTTTCATCTGTAAAGCAGTATTAATAATATGTGTCCTCCAATCGTCCTGAGGTAGTTTCGAGTGACAGGGTAATGGAGTTAAGTTAAGGACTTGTGACTGCAAAGTCAGGAGGGGCCCAGGGAGCTAGATGTTTGGTTTTCTGTCTCTCATGATCCATATCCTGTCGACGGGTGGGCATGGAGAATCAAATTTTACATAAAGCAGGACTGTGTCTGGGTAACATGTATGGCTTTAACCACCATCTCGTCTGCCCTCATGACCCATGGGGATGCACTCACACACTCACACATGCACACATCAGTGCGTAGCCGTCCCGAGCCAGCTACCTCTCTCTCAGATACATGAGATGGTGGTCTGTAAATTGTACCCATTATTCTCTTCCAAGCTTTTTCATGGTCCTCAAGGGAAGAGAGCTTATATTCTGTAAACTGCTGTGCACTGATTTAAGAAAATTAATACATTTTATTTTTAGAGTTATAGGCTTACAGAAAAACTAAGCAAAAAGTACAGAGTTCTCCTATACCCCGACCCAGCTTCCCCTATTATTAATAACTTGTATTAGTGTAGTATGTTTGTTGTAATTGATGAACCAATGTTGATAGACTGTTAAGTAAGGTCCAAATTTACATGAGGGTTCTTTCATTGTGATGTACCTTCTATGGGTTTTGAAAAATGTACAATGTCATGTATCCAGCATTACGGGATCCTACAAAATAGTTTCATGGCCCTAATAACCCTCTGTGCTTTACCTGCTCATTCATCTCTTGCCTCCTCCTCCTTCCTCTACAACCACTTTTTTTTTAACTGTTTCCACAGTTTTGCCTTTTCCAGAAAGTTGGAATCAAACTGTATGTAACCTCTTCAGACTTTTTTTTTCACTTAGCATAATGCATTTAAGTTTCCTCCATGTCTTCTCATGGCTTACTACATCATTTCTTTTTAACACTGAGTAATATTCTATTCTATGAATATAACAGATTGTTTATCCATTCACCTATTGAAGGACATCTTGGTTGTTTCAAGTTTGGGGCAATTACGAACAAATAAAGCTTCTATAAATCTTCATGGGTAGGTTTCTTGTGGACATACATTTATAATACTCCAGGCAAATATCAAGAAATAGAGCTGTTGGCTCTTGTGGTGAGGATATGATTAGCTCTATAAGAAACCACCCAACTGTCTCTCCAAGTGGCGGCACTACCCCCTCAAGCAATGAGTAATTATAATTCTCTGTGCTCTATACCCTCGTCAGCATTTGGTGTTGTCAGTGATTTGGATTTAAGCCATTCTCGTAGGTTTCTAGTGGTTTGTCACTGTTGTTTAATTTTCAATTTCCTAATGACACATGATGTTGAGCATCTGTTCATATACTGGTTTGCCATTTGGGGATCTTCTTTGTTGAGATGTCTGTTAAGGTGTTTTGATGGGTTTTTACCTGGGCTGCTTCTCTTATCAATGAGTTTTAAGAGTTCTTTGTATATTTTGGATAACAGTCCTTCATCAGCTATGTCTTTGCAAATTTTTTCTCCCAGTCTGTGGCTTATATTTTTAATCTCTCAATACAATGAAATGTAATTCAGGAAAAGCACTGTCCTCTAAGTGGACCACCAAACAGAAATATTCATTGAATGTGGCAGGCACTGTGCAGAGGAAATAATGCTGAGGAAGACAATCTTTGCATTCATGAAGCCCAGAATGCAAGGAGAGAGAGAAAACAGATGAACACGTGATTATTCCACAATGCACGTTATGGCAGGGATGACGAGGACATATTCGGGGCAAACATCACAGACCAGAGAGAATTAGTCAAGGCTTGTTGAAGGAAGCGCCTTGGGATCTGACATTCAAAGTATGTTAGTGGGGAGGAAATGACTCTGCAGAAGAAGGGGTCCCTTTGAGGCCAGGTGTGGACAAGGGAAGTCCTGTGGTCTGTGGAGCACACTTGAAGCCTTTGGGTGTCAGAGGCAAGGACTGACACAGGGTGTACCTGGAGGGCTTAGCTGGGATTCCACTGTGGAGCCCCTCTGATTCCCAGTTAAAGAGCCTGGAGTTTGTCAAGGGTGTCATAAATCTGGAGAAAATTAAAACCGACCTAAAACCAGAGTTCTGTGATGAAGAGGAAGGGCAGGTACTAAAGGCCGTCAGTCAGCACACTGGAGCGCGTCTGAGCAAAGTGGACGGCGGTCCGAAGGGAAGCCACGGCTGCCCCCGGGGGGGGGGGGGGGAGCGCCTCAGAGAATTTGCGGAAGCTCACCTGCAGGGCACGGATGTTGCATTAGGCAAAGCACACAAAGAAAAGAGAAAACAAGGAATCACACACACAACTGAAAACATGACAAGGAGGCGACAAGTTTGAAACATGTCCTGGTGGCTAATTTGTATCAAATTGTCTCCCTTTTTAGATTCTGTCTCCATGATGTGAATATACAATGATCGACATAGTGATTCTTTTTTATTTATTATATTAGTATATTTTGTAAAACTCCAAGTCAACTCTGGAGGATATCTCCTTAGTTTCCAAGACAACTAAACTGGAGAGATTAATTTGCATTTAAAATATTCAAGGAATTTCTGCCAAGGCTCGCCTTCACCGGGCAGCTCACTTACCTAAAGATTGTTCATTTAAATGTGCTTAAGAGCATCAGAAATGATAATTTGGCCTCATTAAAAAAACCTCAGCTTAGCTAAGCTTCCATTTGGGACGGAGAAAACTGGAAGGAACATTGCTTCCGCGTTAACAACAAGAAAAGAACAGACTGGAGAATCACATGTTTTCTTGAATGTACCAGAAAGCTGGTGTTGTGTGGCAAAAAGTAGACTGAAATCTAAAGAAAGACAGAAGTTTCCTGGACGGGACAGGACACGAGCCCAGGATTATCCGTGGCAGAGCAAGGGAGGAAAATACATCAGGTGCCATAAAAAGCATTAAGAATTCAGCTACATTTTTAACACATTCCTAAAGGCAGAGCGCAGGTGAGCTGAAGTATGCAACAGGACAAGCTGCCAGAAGCCACGGACAGGCACATTCTTCATCCATAGCCATGAACCTCCACTGGGGGCTCACCAGAAAGTCTGGAACCAGGCAAGAGGCCGTCTGGCAGTTTCTTATAAACATACATTTACAGTACAAGTGAGCAGGCCCACTCCTATTTACCCAAGAGACAGAAACACTTTAATTCATACAATATCCTAGATCTTTGTATCTTTGTAGAGGTTTTATTCATACCTATCCAAACCTGGAAACAGCCTAATATCCATCAAATATGGAATAAACAGACTGTAATGCATCCATACGTAATAAAACACTAGTCAGCAAGAAAAGGAAGTACACTTTGGATAAACGCCACAATATGCAGGGACCTCACAACGTGCACCAACCCCACGCGCGGTATCCTAAGTCCAAGAAGGCAGAGCGGAAAAGCTGCATATTAACCAAATTCATTTATATTACATTCTGCAGAGACAGGCAGAGGGACAGAAAACAGAGCAGTGCCGTCCACAGGACGCGGGGAACTATTCTGCACTTCGGATGCACTGGTGCGGACTTGACCATACACGTGCATTTGTCACAACCTGGAACCATGTGATCAAAAGGGTGAATTTCACTGGATGTACACCATCCCATTATCAGAGGAGAATGACATAAGAAACTCTCCTCTGCTTGCACAAACTGAGCAGTTGCTGCTGCCCTGATAGGTGAGAAGAGAAGAAGAAAGCGATTTCAGCTTCGGCGGTCAACCAAATACCCACGCTCTAGATCTCCTTGCGATTCTGCTCTTTTCTTTCAAACCGAGCTGCTAAGGGCTGCACAGTCTATTTGGAAAGCTCAATTCAAAACGAGCCGAACTGGCTGGGAATGAAATACAGGCCTATATGTTTAAATTTGGAGCAATGTTCTAGAAATACTCTGAACAAAATACACAATGCTCTGAACAAAATGCTGTGTATTTATGACAAAAGAAACAAGAACCCTTTACTGGTTTTGAATCAGCCTGTTATTTTTAAGACAAATAAAAGGCCTTGAACAAGTGCTACCTATTAGTAATTTTAGAAAATATATTTTCCCTCCAGTAAAATAATGTAAAATTAGGGCCAAAAAGGTTGTGTATGTGTGTGTATGAGCATGTGTGTGTGTGTGTGTGTGTGTGTGTGTGTGTGTGTGTGATTAGCTTACATTTTTATAAACTGCTAACTGGGACAGTATCTTTACGACAGATTAAATCTGCTGAGAAATGCAAAAGCAGGCAGTCCCCTTGGCCTCCTCAAAATAGACATATGCCATCTATAATCTTCTCTTGATTCTTATTTGCATGAAGGCAAAGCAACCAGGACTGTTATGGGGGAGAGAAAAAAAATTTAAATAACGTGCTTTTAGTTGAAAACCTGAAGAAAACCGTGAGTGAGCGTATCAGCGCCTCGCGCACCTGCCACGAGGGAGCACCGAGGCCCACCTGATATCACAGATGTCATACGGGAAGCAACTGCTCTTTCCACACTGTCTGGCGACTTGGCAGATGCTTCCAGAAGCAGCTGGTGAGGGGAGCGGCTCTGAGCTGCCTTGAGGGCTGTCATATGCCTTGGTGGTTGTTGAATTAATCGTCCTCTCAGCTCTCCTGACCCCAAATACTTCTAGATTGCTTAGATTCTCAAAATAAATGAACCAATGAATGAAAATGAAATAAAGTTAAAATCATTTTATGATTTCGGCCATCTCACACAATCACACGGCGACCGTGCCCAGATTTGATAGCGTGTGATTGAGGGTGAGCAACTGATCTTGCTACTTTCTGTCCTGAGTTGTGGCCGGCGTGTGGGGCGGGCGCTGGCTGCCCACCCGCCGCGGGGGAGGCACGGAGCACGGAGCACGGAGCACGGGGCCACGACGAGGCCCGCGGCCCGCGCTCAGGTGCTGCAAGCCCAGGGCGCGCGGCAAAATCACGGCCACGGCGATGCACCACCACCCAGCACCGTTTTATCCCTGTGTCAACACCAGACCACGAAAAATAAGAGCTGGTAAATCTACTTCAAGGCACAGGGGCAATTTTCACAGAGGCTGGATATACCTGATCTGATTCTTAAAGAGTAAATGTGAATTTGCTGGCAGATCAAGGGAAAAAGGCATTTCCGGCAGAAGCGGCAGCGCGGACCGAAGCAAGCAGATAGGAAAGCACCTGACCTGCCAGGAAAAGGCCAAAGAGGAGCAGGGACTCAGGAGGGATGCATGAACAAAGGTCCAGGGGCAGATATAGGCCAAGTTGAGAAATGTGTATCCTAGATGTTGCTCTCTGACCACAGGGCACGCAGGACCCTGGGCAGACAAACTGACGGAAGTCTGCAGGGACAGAAAAGCAGGGCAGAGGCAGAACTCACACACACTAGAAACCTCCCAGCGATCTGTGGGCTCCCTGCACGGGCCAGGCGACCACGGCACCTCTCGTCCCTGCTTCTTTCCGTGATTATCCCATTATTCTCTCTCTCTCTCTCTTTTTTTTTCCTAGGCACTCTCCCTTTGCATAGCAACTCAATCCTGAAATCAAAATTAACGTCATCTCAGGTCCAGCCAGCTGGTTGATCTCCCTCCTCACCTCATTATTTGTTTCCTGTAAGATGCGGCCTATTTGCCATTCTGTGGTCCTTCTCAATTTGAGCCCCGGAGGCAGCCCTCAGCACAGAAATTTCTTTTTGTCTTTAGTTGTTGTGTGTTTTTTATCTCCATCCTTTCTCCTGAAAACCCATTAGGTGTTGTTGGAAACTCTGGATTAACATTCTCTGTCTGTCTTAACTTCTCCGTCACTTACACCATGTCCTCATCCTTTTGCATTTCAGTGTGAGAGAACTGAGGTCAAGGTTTTATTGCCTCATTACATTTTCTTCTGTGTCCATTCAGGTAAGTCCATCTACTGAGGAGAGGTCTCTCTTCCTCTCCTCTCTTTTACCTCTTCCTCCTCCTCCTGCTTTTCTTCTTTCAGTCAGGTTAGGATACCCTAACCTATGTTGTGAGAACAAAGCTTTCCTGAAATTTTAATGGCTTAAGACATTAATAATTTATTGTTGACTCAGTAAAATTATGCCAGGCAGGGAAGTGCCTCCATTTTGGTGCTCTGAAGCCAGACACGTGTACCTTCCTGCTCGGAATGGCAGAGGAGGAGAAGCTGAATGCATGGAATATTATTTGTAACTGGGCTATGTAACTCTCACTGCCATCCCACGTCTGTAACCCGGCCACTCAGTCTAACTGCCAGGGGGTACCGAGAATGGGTTCACAAAAAGGAAAATAAAACGGTATTTGATAGCGAACACACAGCTTTCTCTCTGCCAAAGTTTTCATCTTCAAGATGTCTACAGGTGATAGCATCGGGAATCTTGCTTACACAGCACTCAGATTTATCTAAAGTTCCTTTTACTTTCTTGTATTCACTATGACTCCTCTGTTGCACCAATGGGTCCTAAGGCTGTAACTGACATTCGTTATCTCCTTCTTCTAAACATTCTGCTGTTCTGGGAGGCCAGATCTTCATCCCTGACGGGGTAACTCGGATCTTCATCCTGGTTACCATGCCTTTCAGACCACGCTTTACAATGGCCCACCTGTATTTACCAGCAGGCATGAGAGACCACGAGGAAGCTCAGCATCCCTGATTCCAGACACACTCCTCTCCACCCCGTCACAGGGCAGCAACCTTTCACCTCAGTAAGTCAATTACTTCTGCTAGAATAATAACTCCTGTCTTTTCCTGCTAACCCACCGGCAAAGGAGTGGACAAGATACGCAGTAGCGGACAGACCTCTAGGTTTAATGGAACCCTACTCCCCTAGCATGAGCATCCTCCCTGCAAAACCAGAACTCCAGTCAGGCGGAGCCTGATGTTTGGGGGAAAGGTGGTAAAAATTACCCAACTGAGTCAATGACATACAGTGATGATAATACTATTTTTTTTTAAGATCTATTTATTTATTAGAGGGAGAGCGCACGTGCACACACACGTGAGTGGGGGGAGGGGCAGAGGGCGGGAGAATCTGCACGCAGACTCCCTGCTGAGCACGGAGGCGGTACTCTGACTTCTAAGCTCAGAAGCATCTATTCTACTATCGAGGATGCAGCACCATATAATAGCTGTCGGCTTCAACCCCAGTCCTGCAAGGATTCATCCCAAAGAGCTCAACTCAAATGTACCTTTTATGAAGTCATTCTTATGTTCTATTAGGAAACAGTTTCTAAATGATGCAGTATAATTCAGAACCAATGAATCTCATTGTCCTATTTTTTTTTTAATACCTCTTTTACTGTCAAATAGGTCCATTAGCCCAAGACCACGTTAGGAAAATCCATGATCATAAAAGAGATACTCCGTGAGCCTGAGACAGTGATACCCACCTGAGACGGTGAAGACAAACCCATTCCCAGAAAGCACTTCAATCTCAGTAAAGATAGAACACAGGTGATCCGAGGTGATCAATAAGCCACTAAGTAGCTGGTCAGTGTCCACGAGGGGCTGTGCCGCCCTGAGGGCTCAGTGTCAGTCTCTGATCTTGCCAGCCCGGAGAGTCATCATTAACAACGGCTTTGTCAGCCTAGATGCGAGCAAGCCCTGCTGTTGTTCCCGAGCTCAGTCTCCACCCCTGGCCTGTAACCGGCCCTGGACCAGTTCCCTGGGCTGCTTCGAAAGCCATGAGGCGCCGAGGACAAAGACCGCCTGCCTGTCGATGGGAAGTTTATTATACCCACTTGTTCAGTGCTTCCTCTATAGTATTCGCTTTCTTTGGAGCTTCCTATGGGTTATCTAGTGTTGTATCACAAATTAGCCCAAAACTTAGCAGCTTAAAAAGGCATTTCTGTCTCGGAATTTCTGTGGGGAAATAAGCTGCCACGTTGTAACTTCTCCTATTGAGAGGCCCATGTGGCAAGGAGCTGATGTCCCCGGCCCAGAGCCAGCAGGTACCTGACGCCTGCCAATAGCCACATGGCCCACTCACTCCTGCAGACCCAGAAATTTCAAGGGTATTTGGATGTTCAAGGTTTTAAGACACATCCACACTTAGGTTCCTCTATCACACCTTATCATTCCCGTAATACTTGTTGGGACTATGAATTCAGCTTGCTTCTATCACGATCAGATCCCAGTCTCATACACTGCCTGCAGGAAACAGGGTCCCTCTAAGTGTTACCATAGATGTCTTCTGTTCTTCACATCTTACCCTGAGTGGTTAATTACCTGACCTGAGTCTGTAGTTTTTCCCTCCTATGTTTTGATGGCAGTTAACTCAAACCAACAAACCACACCACCTTTGTAAATGCTACTGTCTTCACATCTCTTAAATGCTTTTCTTTTTTTTTCCCACAAGCCAGTGAGCTAGGTAGAATAATGTCCCTAAAGATGTCCCCATCTTAATCCCCAGAATTTGGAAAGTTGTTAGTTTACATGGCGAAAGGGGATTTGCATATGCGATTAAGGTAAGCAGCTTGAGATGGTGAGATTATTTTAGATTATCAGGGTGGAACCAATCTAACCACACTGTCCTTGGAAGCAGAGAACTTTCCCCAGCTGGGGTCAGAGGTAATGTGGCTATTGGAAGAATGGTCAGAGACAGGCAGTATTCTAGGTTCTGAAGGTAGAAGGAAGCCAAGGAATGAAGGTGGCCTCTTAAAATCTAAAACAGACATAGAAATGGATGTGCTCTGACAGCCTCCAGAGGGAACACAGACGTCCTGACACCTGACACACTACTGAGACCTCTACTAGACTTCTCACCTATAGAAATAAAAAATCACAAATGTGTTAAGTCACTAAGTTTGTAGTAATTTTTTTAGGGATGCAACAGAAAACAAATACATCAGTGTATCCCATTTCATCCCCTTTTGTCCTAATTTCTCCAGGAGAAAACATCAGTAATTGCGACGCTGAAGAGTGCCAGGAATTATCTCCAGCAAATGCAATGGAATCATTGGTGACATAGTTCTAGAAACGGGTTCATTGTTAGCATTTCAGTCTGCGGATCTGTAAGACTACTTCCAGCCCAACTCTCTTAATTTGGGTTCTCCTTAAGACACATCTTGAAAAAAACAACCGAAATGTGAGTAGAATATTTGGTAAGTGATCCCAGGAAACACCAGTGGAGAGAGGTAAGTAATACAAGGAAGGGAAGGAATCCAGTGACAGATAAGATGACCACCGTGGGCACCCGGAGCTCAATCCTATTGAAACACCGAGGAAGACAGAGGAGAACACGCCCTTGGAAATTACTCCACCCAAGAGATGGGGAGACGAGCTAATGACCCAAACGTTCCCATCAGCCACGGCTGGAGGGATGGTTGATCCTGAGGGCTACTGATGTGCCATCAAGAGGGCAGAAGAGTCTCTGGCGGTCAGGGGCAACTGAGGCCGAGTCAGAGGTGCTAGCATTTGGAAGCTGGCCCAGAGTGCAGAGAAACAGACATGCTGAGGAGAGAAGAGGGGGTCACTTACAGTGTCTGCCATGACCATCCATCCATACTTGTTTCACTACAGGACACCCATCACGGCCCTTCTGCTCCATCCGGGCCGTTGGCTGCTCTCTATGTCACATGCTCCTGACCTGGACCTCATCTGGCCTCCTCAAATCGGTAACCCTCTCCCCCAACTCCACTGTCTTCTCACAGAGTTTTAATTTACCCTCAATTCTTTATTCTCTATTATTTCATTCAAAGTCTTGCAGCGTGGCTCCAAAACTCCCCAGGATTGCGCCCCACTTTTCCCATACTTCTTTTGTTTCTAGTACAACTGCATCTGCACATGTTCTCACACGCAATAGGTACGAAAAGGCAGCATTTGATACATTTTTCTGGCCCATCATTCCTCTGCTCGTTCTATTCCTACTGAGTTCTATCCCTGAGTTATTCCTCCTTTCCCGGATAGAGCACATGCTTTCAATCCCCCATTAGCCCTGTCCCCACAGCCTTTTATGCCTTGACTCATCTCATTCTTCAAGGCCCAGCTTCGTCTGTGATCCTTTTCTCACCGCCTGGGTAGAATCATTCCCACATCAGGGCTGCAATGGTGCTGTTTCTTCTTCTGTGTGTTTGACCCATATTACAGTTATTACCTCTAATGTCTGCCAATAAACGGTGAGCTTTCCAGGTCATGCGCACACCTGAGTGTGTTCGCCGTGGCGGGTATCGAACAAACAGGCCTCTGGTAGCACGCAATCAGAATCGGATTAACTAGTCTAAAAGATGGGATGAGAAACGGTGTTAGATAGAAGTGTTGTTCCAAAAGACGGACACCCAGTCGAGTACTCTCAGGACTAAAGAACACATGACTTTAGTCATCTTTTAGAACAGGCTTCCAAAAATGATAAATTAAAATGAATAAATGTTAGAATGACCACTTTGTCATGACCTAATTCTCCTTTTCCCTTTAATATTATTTCAAGCACTGCCTGTGGACTTGATTTACTTGATTCTTCAAGCATCCTGGAAGAAGGACTCTTTTGATTACAGTACGAATGGGAGGCTGCTGTCCCACGGCAGAAAAATGGTGCCGAGTTGCTGCGGACGGGCAGGCCGCTCTCCGGCCTCGGTGAAGGAGCCGCATGGAACCACACACTGCAGCCTCTGTCTTACGTTTTAAAATGATATTTGAAAACAAAGCAAAACCGAACAAAACTGAAGTAGATTTAGCAACAAGCAGCAAAAATGATTAAATGGATAAAAGCAGCCTCATGTGAGAAAAGGTTAATGGAGCAAGAGATATTTATTTAAAAAAACAAAGACCCAGGGTGACGTTAACTGTCTAAAAGTATATTAAAGGTTGTTTTTTTAAATGAGAATGCTGAAAAACAGCTCTATTTGAACAATGCAAAATGAAAATGAAAAATAAATTTCTCTTAAGAGTTTTCTTAGATAAAAGTTGAATATGTTTGATCACTAAAATTATTTGTCAAATACACAAAATATGTATGTTTAGACACATTCTGCCTGACACCTTTCAAAATCGCTCTCATGGACAGATTCCACATTTACCCACCTAGGGAAATGACCCTATGACAATGTGCCCAATGCCTTTCACATTCTAGGAGAATTTTTTTTTTTTTTAAGAGAAGAGGATTTGGATCAGGTATCAGATTTACAAAGCCAAAGTGAAATGAAGGATTGAAGCATTAATAATGTGATAGATGAATGAATCTAAACAGTGATGGTAAAAACATAAAGATATAAGAGCCACACTTTCTAGTTGTAGTTTACTTCTTCACTGAACTTCTAAGCAGGATTTAGGGATTTTGAAGCTGTTTAACACTGGGACATCATAAATGCAAATGAATGGTTTACTGTAACAGTGACCTGTGTATTTTCCCTCTGTGGGCACTGAATAGTTCAGATTTAAATCTGGAGGGAGCACCCTGTTGAGAGTCGAAGTAGCTAGGGTCTGGTGCTTGCTGTGGAGTATGTAGGAAATGTCAAGAAGAATAAATCGCTCCCTTCCTGAATTATTCTGCACTGTGGTTATTTAGACAGGCAGAGAAAGACAGTGATAGAAGGCCCCACAGACCAGTTTGCTACCTTCTCGGGAGCTTCCCAGGTATTATCTGAAATCAGCCCCTTACGTGGAGCTCAGGAAGAGACTAAAGGAACAGGCCTCCAGATTGGTAGGTGGTGGGTTAATAAGCAAGGGGTCTTTTTTACGAGGCTGGTGTTGGGTGGCCACAAGATGAGTAGATCTCTGTACCGACCCACCAAATCTTAAGAGATTACTTGGAGGCCTTAACTGGGTTTGGTCATGCACACCACTCAGATGGTCTCAACACTACACCACTTTCTTGAGGCCATGCCCTTGGACAGCTTCAGGAAGCTGGGAAGCTAAGAAGAATACATATTCCAAGGACAGGGGAGTGGGTGAGGAGCCTCTGACTGCCCCGGTCCAGATCACTGGTAAAGCAGTGGTCCCATCAATGAAATACGGTGAACAAACCTACAGGCTCAGCTTATGTGGGAAGATTCTGCAGACAACAGGGACTGAGTATTACGGGAGCATTGCAAGCTGGAGGAAACCGTAGGAGAACAGGATATTGTAGGTTATTGTGATTTGCATATTGTATGTGTACATGTGTGGGTGGGTGTTTATAGTTGTAGGACAAAAGGAAAGGGGAACGCACATGTATCATATGCTAATTATGCAAACTACCTTCTACTGTGCACTTTGAACGGATCTTCTGCCTACATTGGTTTTGTAGCTGCACACAGAAACCATCTGAAAGATACATTTACGGAGTCCTAAAGACCTTCCATGTGTTGATACATTTCATTATACAGTATCTTAAAACATCACATTTGTTAATATCACGATCAATCTCAACAGAAACATCTCTGAGTATCGAGAATCTCTCAAGACCATGGAGGCAGATACCATTTTTCCAAAAAACCTGATTTTTGCTTGAAAGCCCCAATATTATCCTTGGCAGCTGTCTTCTTAAAGGGATAGTTTTACTTCATCTTTCACTTTGTTGGGTTTTCCTTTTTCAATCGAAAATATCTGCAAAATACTCAAGTGTGAATAATCGTAGTTTGCCAGTCTGCTGGAGTTTCAAGTAAACGACGCTTCATGAATAAAGGGACTCCCTCAGCTAGCAACTGAAATCATCACACAAGGGTTTTACTGAGAGACGAGCCCCGTGCTCAGGCAGGCATCGGAAGAGCTTGATGCCCATTTCTCACTTTGTCACACGGAATATTAAATGACACATCATATACTCAGGGGTCAATACTTAATAAAACTAGTAATTTTTATCGCTTTATCAAGGTCATTCATAAATAAAATTGGCGCGCGCGTGTGTGTGTTGCACGGCAATGAGAAATGCAATGACTGCATGTAGTTTGTGGCCCTACCCTGATGTCTGATAAGTTGCCGGCAGTTTTATCCACCACTGTTATTGCACGGTCAGTGAAAATGTCATCACAGTAAAGGAGACCTAGTGTCTTAGTGTTATTATAACAATCCTTGTGACTTTGAGGAGTCCCTTAAATGACTTCCATGCACACCTGACCCCGTCTGGCCCAGAGCCCAAAGTTCTAGGGAGAGTGTGCCACTGGGGAAGAGGGTATCTTCAGATGGGACCCCAGCCGGCGGATGTCACCAGCCCCACGTCTGTCCCCATGTTAGAAGCCCGTGGCGGGCGGTGCACACGACCACATGGAGCCACAGGGGCATCTCACGCTCCTCCCTCAGTGTCTCGGGCTGTGAAACACCTGTACTCTTTCTCTGATGACATTTCGTCTCTCCCACTGGAATGTCTCATCTGCTCATTCTGGACCTCTGACCCCACCTCGGTTACTTGGTTTCTCGACCTCAGCTTTCTCCTTCTGCCCGGCCATCCCAGAAACCATTTTCCGAGTCAGTTTCCAGTTCCTCCCTCCTGGTGTTTCTCTCGGGGGAGCAGGTTCCTCCTGAGCCCTCCCCTCTGGAAACACCGCCTAGATGTGCGAACAGAAGAAAGCCGGAAATGTCCCCCGTTTACTGGCAGTAACTTTCCTGTAGGAGAACACTCACCATTATTTAATGCCTTTAAGATACAAGGTTTTTATCAACTGTGACTTTGCCTGACAAATAATTTTCAGAGATTAATGGCTTGTGAGAATTCAGAAAGCGTACCTAAGCAGCATTTCCCAATTCCCAAACACAAGAATCCTATCAATAAAGAAACATGCATATATGTTATCCATGGTAAGTAGTGGTGATCCCTGAAGGTCTTTCCTGGGAAACAAGCCACTATATTTTAGGTCTGGATTCTCTAATAGACACAATCAACTTCAGTTAACTTTTAAAAATTGGGAAAACAGTTCCTTAGTTTCCAAGTTATGATTTGTTTTCATATTCCTAGCTTTGGAACTTTTGTTCCCAAGGCTGTCTCTGAATTTTGTCCTTAGGACAGAAATTCAGACTTTTGGACTTGGAATGCTGGGTTCATTCGGACTATCTGTGAATTCTCCTATAATTTTTCACGTATTAAACCCTAATTCCTTTTTAAACCTTTGTTACTGTGGTTATTTTATTATCATTAGTTTTGGTGTTAAAGAAAATTCATGAGCCATATACATAGCTGTTTCTTTTGTGGTTTACTACTTTAAAACTTGGTGTCTTTAATCAACCCCTCAGTTCTGTTATTTTAAAATTAGAAAAAAAAATAGTGCCAAGTTCTATGGCTGTTGATGAACTCTACTGACAGAGAGTCAGGCCTATGACAAGAAAGCACCTGTTAGGTCTCTCTTTAACGTGGAACAGTGTAGACAAGGTGGGACCCTTCATTTAGACGGACTATAGGATCTCGAACATTAACTACATTTCATCATCTTGTATTTTCAGAAACAACAATAGTGGGAGGCAGATAGTTGTCAATAATAAAAAGTTTTGCTGGCCCACACTATGACTGTAACTAAAACAGACAGTATCCTCTTTTCCATCCCCCTGTATACACATTGACTCTGCCTCAACCATCAGGAGGGAACCTCCACTGAAAGTTGCCCTAGACATAATCAACTGGATCAATGTCTTCTTGAAAATTTTAGATTTTTCAAGGTTTTCTCACTCTGGGTGTTAGCATTCCTGACAATATTCCGCAATCCTAGTCATTAGTTTATATCTGACCACATCCATGTTTTTCCTTTGTCACCTTCATGTGCTTCTTCAGGAGAAGAGTGTAGGAGAGAGAAGGAAGGCAGATCTTGACCTTCCCTCAGGCACTCACACGTTTGGTACTTTGGTCTTAGCAGTTTTATTAAAAGAGACCAATTGATGTCCTGTGTGTGTTTGAGGCAGATAATTTGTTTGGAACTGTTAGTCTTATGTTGGGAAGTTATTTCAGAAAAATATGATCATCAAACTAGTTCTGAACTTTGGTTTCAGTTTTCTTTGTGTCGTGGGCTTGCACTACCAACTCGGGATGTCTGGGGAAACAGGGAGATTCTGTGACTGAGTCGTCAACAGTCTCCCGTTGCTGATGACACAAGGGATCCTTTCTGCCTGATGTGTCATCTGTTCCTGATTGCTCAAGCAAACATTGTTTCCTCGTAACTGGCAGAGTCCTCCCAGGAAGTCTCGTGACAAGCACTCCCACCACGTCCCTCATGCTCCACCTTGCATGAGCTCTTTACGGTACCTGCTCACTTTTCCTGGACCGGGAGAGAGGGACAGAATGCCCCTGAAATACGTATCTGGCTCCATACACATCACTAGGATGTTGAGCCCATCACTGGCTTCACCAAAGACATGATCAGGAACCTACCACCACCTCCTCCCATAATTTCATAAGCTCGAAGGTTTGAATCTTAATATTATTGCTTGAATAACACCAGTTCAGGGCTTTAAAAAAATGCAGGAAACCAAAATGCAGGCTAAAGTTACTCAAATCATGGTCCTTAAATGATCTCAACTAGAATTACGTGGAACACTTCTAAAAATACAGATTCCTGACTCCAGCTCAACTCCCAGAAGCAGTGTCTTTGAGAATATCTCTGAAAAATTTGCACCTTTCATGAGAAATCCAGGTGGCTGTTTTTCTAACCCAAAATTTGAAAATCACTGCTCTGGCCTGTGTTCTGGAGGCTGAGGATTTTGTTTTATAGGCAAAGGGACATGAAACCTCTCTTTTACAGGAGAGATTGAGGTCGATCTTTATCCAAAATCTCCTAAAGGGGTTTTGTGCTTTTTTGAAATGGAAAATAAAAATAGTCATCTTAGGTGATACTCTGCAGTTAGACAATAAATCAAAATCTGAATCTATGAGAGGAAGAGGGGAAATCCATTCTAATTGCACTTGGTCACCCAGATCCCCCTTTCATGGGTAAGTTCATGTGTGTTCCCTGAACCCACTTCTCATTTAAGAGGGGACAGTAAAGGGGCAGAATGAGGGAAGAGGAGGAAAGAAGCAGAAAGTTCGTATCTGACAGGTTTGCCCCACCTAAAAGGAGAGATACTGAATTAAATAGGGTAAGAAAAGAGCAGGAAAAAAGTATATTAATAAAAATAAATTAAATAAATAAAATATGAAATAAAAAATGTCCACCTCACCACAACACAAAGCTTGTCTGATGTCCTCACAGTTACCAGAGGTCATGATAAAATTCTGGCAAAAATGTAATGAGTTTTGTGGGTAATGACTAAATGTAGAAAATACAGAGGAAAAGGAAATTTATATCATAAACCATGTAGAACATCCCAATATGACAGCCCAATATGCCAGCCAGAAGGCAATTTTAAGCAGATTAATAAATATTTTGAACTCTTATTAAAGTAAGAGACAAGAGGATATGACTTTCCATATAAAGACTAGGGTAATGTTATAAAAGCAATAGCATTTACTGCAATGTGTTTCCCAGAGCACATTCTGTATATTAAAATATAGATTTACACTGTCACCAAAATGACTACACACAATAAATGCATTACAGATTAGCTCACAGAATAAGAGACTTTGTTCCCCTTTCCTGTTATCTTCTTGTGATTAGCACGCTGTGGCTACGCTCTCTCCAACCTGAACTTCCCAGTCCCACATTTGTACGTATTTTCACTAATAGCAGCAGCAAACACGTCAGTATTCCCCGTGCCAAATGCTGGTGATGCTTAGGACCCTCTCCTCTTCAAAGGATGCTCTCAGGAAAAAGTGTGACACCGGATTTTCAGTCTATAAATGGCTTTAAGTCACCAAATACCTCTTGAAAGTGGAGGTACACATTTTAGGTGTGAGCTTACATGATAAAAGTTTTCATATACCGCAGAAGTAATTTCAGAGACCCTGGGGAAAATGGGTAAAATGATATAAGGTCATAGTCAACGTGAATATCAGATTCTGGGATTTGAAAGGATTTCTGCATTGCAACAGGCACCTCTATGCCTTAATTAAGTGCATATTCACAGTCTTCAAGTGAAAGTTTCAAACATTTAAATAACAGTGGCATTAGTTAAATTACAGAATAAATGAGTGTGATGTCGTATCTATTTCGCGACATGTGTTTTTCACAACCGGAAGTCCAGGCGCCTGGTTCAGTCTCTGGTACTTAATGGGTGAACAAATATTTGTTAAATATTGACTGAAAACATGCCTAGTCATTATATTTTAGTTTCACATTATCTGTTTTGGTCACCAAAAACTCTGTGTCTTAAAGCAGCACATTATCTATGGTACAATATTGACTTTCAAAAATAGCTATATATTTAAACTTTATTCCTTGAGAATTTTCTTTTGGAGAATTTTTGTCTTGATTTGAGAAGACCCATTAGTCTAATGCAAATTGCTTATTCTACAGTGACAGTGACAGATAACTTGCTCTAAAGATAAGACTTTGCCTGGATGAGAGAATTTAAGCATGAGGCGGGGCAGTCACTTTGCTAGCTCACACAGCAGTAATGAGGGAGTAAGAACTTGACCTAGGCAGTCAGAATCCTGTCTGTCCAAGATTTTGATCACGTAAGAAGAGAACCAAAAGAGTACAGCTGCATGCAATTAAGGGGAGGAAGTATTTCCAAGGAGGAAAGAGAAAAGGATTTATGATTTCAACATAGCAAACCCAACAGAGCATTCAAGGACAGTGGGGGCTAAGAGAAGTCCTTGTAGAAATTAAATGTGAATCCACTTGGCCAATTGTTAAGATGGGAGTGAAAGGAAGAGAAAGACAGTGAGAATAAATTATTTTTTTAAATGAATTTTGACAAAGAAAGGGAAGGGAATGATCACTCACCCAGGTCAAAGAAAGACCTTTTTAAAGAGAGAGGCAAAAAAAAAAAAAAAAAAAATGGATGTGTAGGGAAGGAAAAAGCTAGTGGTGAAGGAAGGATTGAAGGATGGGGGAGGGAGAGGGCGGGAGAGAGGGAGGGAGAGACAGAGAGAAGGGAGAAAGAGGGGGGAGAGGGAAGGAAAAAGAGGGGGAGGGAAAGGAAGGGAGGGAGGGGAGACAGAGAGAAGGGAGGGGAGAGAGAGAGAAATGGAGAGAGGAGACATAAGAGGAAACAAAGCATTGGGAAAACCAATTCTCAGACAAGAGGAACAAGGGCCACCTCCAGAAGGTGGTGTGACATAGAACAGACTATTTGTTGGAATCCACCATTTAATTATTAGAATACAACTGGTCACCTCAGTGAAAAGCTAGATATTTTAAAATAGAACAGTCCGCTCTTGATACAGCTGATATTTCTATTTTCAAGGGTAAGATTCTGTTTGAAGGATTTTATCTACAACATTTGACGGTACCCATAAACTTCCTTTTTGAACCATGGAGTTAGTTAGGAAAGAGTCATAAATATCAACGTGAAGAGTGTGGAGCGTTGATGTGATGAGTGGTAGTGTCATGAAAAATCAGCTTGTTTAAACAGAACCCTAAACATTTATCTCACTGAATAGAAGAGGTATTAAAACGTTTTTTTAGCATAATGTCTTTTTGATGGTTTTTATGGGGGCAAGGATCCTCAGTCTGTTATCCACAGAGAAAATTGGATGAATCAGTGTTCCCAAAATGTATTACTAAGAAATCACACCACACATTGAGTGTGTATGTTTAACCTTTACAAAGAGCTTGAGGGAAAGACTTTTCTTTTTTTTAATACTTCACTTAAAAAACCATTGGAAATGTACTTTTCTCAAGAGGTAATTGATTCAGTAATACTGCAGAACTTCAGAGTGGAAAGTATGTAGGTTTATACCAGAATCATTTCTCTGTGTTTTGTTACACCTTTTGAATTTTTTTAATAAATAAGATGAAGAGTAAATACAAGGAAAGTGAGTGAAATTAAATTAATATTTGTCTTTTATCCTGAATGCCCTAAGAGATCTGGAAATATTGGGAAAGAAGAACATTATACATTATTTATATGCTGTTAACAAAATGGAAAAGAATGTTATATTTGCTCCTTAGGTATAAGTAGCCACATTTTATAATGGACAAACATCTCCTAACAAAGAGAATGAAACTAGAAAGGGACTAAGTTTGTCAAACTGGGATTCTAGAAAAATACTATGTAAAAGCAGGAGATATAAATAATTCTTCTTTTGGAAAGGACATTGAAAAAGATCTAATCTATCATTAATACAGAATTTCCTCTACATTGTCCATCTCAAAGTATAATAAGCACTAAGTACGGGCCAGTCACCAGGTTTGCAAAGGTGAATAAGGTATGTTTTTCCTACCCTCAGGAAATTACAGTATAGAAGTAAAAAATAGCTGGGAAATAGTTTGTAGGTAAGAGACAACAGTATGTTGTATAAAAATTATATGAAATAATTTTTTTTTCATCAGTACAGCAACAGCATAGAGCAGGGAGGGAATAATTGTTACATGTTGTCTCAGAGAACGCAGCCTAAGTATTTTAAGTCTAAGGTGGGTGTCTAAGTATTATAAGCATTTACCAGGAAGACATATGAATATTTGTCTGGATAATACTGAAGTATTTTTGATCTATCTGAAGTCTATTTGAAGCATAAGATGGAATGCCGTGTTTAGGGAAGGTGTTTTAGTCCTGAATCATAACGTACCTGTACAGACCTGCAGGACACAAAGAGGGAAGGCCGACGGGTGAGGAGCCTGGGGAGGCGGGTGGGGGCCGGGCCGTCTGAGTTCTCACAGGTCAGGCCAACATACCCAACCTCCGACTGGAAGCACCAAGAGGTGGGGCAGAGAAAGAAGTGGGATGTGGTTTTAGAGAGATCGCAGGAGTGGACAGCGTGTGGGGCGCCTGGGTGGCTCAGTCGTTAAGCGTCTGCCTTCGGCTCAGGTCATGATCCCAGGGTCCTGGGATCGAGCCCCACATCGGGCTCCCTGCTCCGCGGGAAGCCTGCTTCTCCCTCTCCCACTCCCCCTGCTGTGTTCCCTCTCTCACTGTGTCTTTCTCTGTCAAATAAATAAATAAATAAATAAATAAATAAATAAATCTTTAAAAAAAAAAAAAAAGGAGTGGAGAGCGTGGAGCACGGCCAGGGTAAGGACAGGGCCATTACGTAGAAAGTGACCACAAGGGTCTAGACACACAGAGGAAAAGACTAGAATCACAACACGTCCGTGGGGTAAAATTCCAAGGTACATTCTTAGGATATGGAGTTAAAGGAGGAGTTGAAGACAGATGCTTGGCAAGTGGCACAGGGTGATTTAATTGATATTAATATTCCTGGAATGCTTTACCCCTGGGTGGAATGGATGGTTTTAGCCACTGGTGGTCAGGGTTCTCAGAAAGACCATGAGGTGCCGCTGATGAAACTAACCTCTTCTGTGACAATTTTAAGACACTCTGGATGTCACTTACTTTATGGGGATAATGTCCCAGGTGCCCGTGATTAGTGAACATCACCTTCTTCAAAGACCTTTAGCTGCCATATAAATCAGCAGTATATGTGCTTCACTGAGCATTTGTAAATAACTTACAAATTAATTGCTCCCATTGTTCAGATAATTCTGCAGAAGGATGAATCAAATTAAAGTTGCTCTGTTTTTTGTTTGGCAGAATGGAGGGAAACTGAACTTTCTATGAACTTATGCAAAGCTGGACGGACATACATGTACATTTATGGTTATTGTAATAATAATTAGGAAAAGGTCCCTTTGATGTTTTGGCATATGGTGCCCTACAAAGTTAACTCCCTCACATCCAAACAATATCCTTGGACCATTTTACAAATAAAGAAATGATAAGGAATGAAATCCCTTTCAGTGAGAGACTGGCACCAAAGTTTATTCCATCAGACGAGCTTTATAGAAAATAAGCACCTGGCTCTCGCTTTAAACCCTTCACATAACTTTCCTGGGACCATATTGTACTCCATCCTTGGCTCAGGAACTTAAGTGCTAGGAAAAAAAGAAAATGGTCCAAGAAACTTAGGGATTTTATCGATAACATTTTCTACTTCTGCCTGCTCAATATCAGGTTTTTTTGAAAGAAAGATGTCTCATCATAGTTTCTACTACTGCATTTGCTCTTTCTGATGACCATGCACTAATATATTGGTATTATATCATCGAAAAGGTGAAACTCACTGTTCTAGTGTATAAGTTGACAAGGTTTGTATCCTTGGCAAATCCAATCATGGGGAAATTGGTGATGTGGCATACAAACAAGAAATTATAAAATAACTGACAGAGTCTAACAAAAAGTTTCCCATTTTATTGAGGTGTAATTTACATCGACTCAAGCCCATCCATTTTAAGTATATAGCTGTTGAGTTGTGAATATTTTATAATGTTGGGTAAATATTGCCATGGTCAGGATACAGAACATTTCCCTCATCCTATATATTTCACTTCTGTCGATTTGCACTGGTTCCCCTCATTAAAGTCCTGGCCCTAGGCAAACAATGATAGACCTCTTGTCACAATAGTTTAAGTTTTCCACAATCTTACATAAGTGAAATCATGCATATCTAATTTAGTATCATGTATTCAAGATGTATCGCAAGTGTGGGTGCAACTACTGCTGAGTTGTATTCCACACTATGGAGGTACCATAATTTGTGTATCTACTCACTAGTCAATAGATGTTTGAATTTTTAAAAAGGATTTGGCCATTGTGAATAATGTCGCCATGGTCTAATAGGGGAAGGTATGAAGAAAGAATAGTAAGAATGATATAAAGAAGGGTCATGAGCCAAAGAAGGCACGTGACCTTTAGAAGCTAAAAAAGGCAAGGAAGTCAATTCTTCTTAGAAGCCCCTACAAGGAATGTAGCCCTGCCAATCTGTCATTTATGACTGTGTGTAAACCACACTGTGTTGTCTTAAGCCTCTAGTTTGTGGTAATTTGTTATAGCAGCAACAGGACTAATACTGACTCTGGTTTGTCCATGTTTGAGTGTGGAGAGATGTTGTCATTTTTTTGGATACATACGTAGGAAGAAGAATGGCTGAGTCACATACAACATATACACTATTATTTCAAACAACCAGATCACCTTACAACATACTGTGTGCCAAGGGGAGGAAAACATTCCTGGCGATATCCAAGACTGCTCTCATATGTGACTGTCACTAAAATTAACTTAGGCGCTATCGGGATAAATTAATTTTTGTGACTAAAACTATGTGCATGGGAGTCAGAGAACTATGTTTTGGTACCTTACTAATTGTATAATGTTAGGAAGGCCACCTAGTTTCTTTACTCTCTAGTTTCCTTATCTACATGATGAAGATATCAACGTAAGTGAGAGTATGCATATGAACGGAATAGTAGAATCAGGCTCACTGTGCATGTAAAATATTATGATTACGAATATTTGGCAATTCCTACAAAGACACTCCTTAAAAACAATGTGTGTGTGTGTGTGTGTGTGTGTGTGTGTGTGTGTGTCTATCCCAGGTGGCTGGTGGAAATTATAACCGAGTGTGATTGTGAAAGATGTTAGTTAAAAAACTATTTTCAAGTTTACATTTGTAAATGGTCTGTCCAGTTCAGGTAAAATCAATTATAATATACTTTAAAAATATACTTTAAAGTTGTATTTGTCAGCATAAGAAGAGGGTAACAGTATATAATCAATAAAGTAAATTACCATAAATAATAAACTGATATTATTCCTTAGGTTATGTAAGAAATACTAGAATGTGTGTGTTGGGAGAGGGGAGGACAGGGTAAATCTGACCAAGCTTCTAAATCTCACCACTGATTTATAGTACATACAGCAAACTGAGTTACCTGGGTCTGTGTCCACATCCATATCTAATCTCTATGCATCTATCTGCACATCTCAAGCCACAGACTTACATCAGAGATGGGAGCGCTTTCTTCCAGAAAGTCTAGCTCTCTGGTTTTGTGCTATCCTCAGCCATTGATGACTGTTGTCTAGATCCATCAAAGCCTTAAAGGTTGCAATATGGTAATATCCTAATTCTACCATTCTTTCCTCATTGATTATTATGAATCTGAGCATAAAGTTTAATTCCCTTGTCAACTTGAGGTGATCTTGTACAAGAGTGCCAATATAAATTCTTCATAGCTTTCTAAATATCGAGGTGATTTACTAGCATCCTGTTAAAGTGACAACCCTTCCCCCCAGCCTGGTGCCTCGTGTGAAATTAACATTCTATTCAACTATTATTTGAGTGGTTTCTGACATAATTGAAGAAGAAAACTATCTTAGGGAGAAAAATAAAGCACAATTTTTATTAGACTAGGAAAGAGTAGAGGCTAATTTTATTAACCAGTTAAACAGTAATAGGAAAAAATGCACATACTGTGCCTTCTAGTTCAGTGGTAAGAAAAATTTCAGGCATGTGGGAAGAACAGAAGTTGATTATTTTTTTAAATCTTCTAACTGTGCCTTTTAAAATATAACTATTAAGCAATAACAAACACTCAAAACGCACAAAAACTCCCAAGCCATGACTGAACAGAACATTCACCTCGAAGTAATACAGACAATGCATACGATGAAGACTATGCACAGGATAACTCCTATAGGCTAAACCCTGAATGAGATTATTAAGAGTTACATTTCCTAATGAAATAATGCATCCAGGAAATGCCCATCAATGCTGCTAAAATCCTACGTGAAAGCTTTATGGGAACTTCATGACAATGCTGAACGCCACCTGAGTCCTGGGCTCCTGGAAAACAATGATGGTTAAGAAGTCTCCCCACCTCTTTCTACTTGAAGAAGGAACTTACTACAAAGAATCACCTTTCCACATTGGACTTAAAAAAGATTCGCAAATGATCCCCCCTTTTTCTAACCTATGACAAAGGCATACACAGACCCTCCAAATTCCCATTCTTCGCCTCATGAATGATAAGCTGAACTGTTTGTTCCCAGTGGCCAATCTGGACGACGTGACTGATGACTGCACTTGACCAGACTTTAGTCAGGCTTCTTTCCCATGCTGCCATCTGGACTCCCCGTCAGTTTGGGTCAGCATCAGAATGCAGAACAATCCTCTCAGTGGCCCTTTCCAAGCTTAAGAAAAGAAAGAAAGAAAGAAAGAGACAGAGACAGAGAGAGGGAGAGAACCTAAACCACTGCAGAAAGAGAGCGAGGGAGGAAGGAAAGGAGAAGGCAGGCAGGCAGGCAGGCCTGGTCATTTCTAGCCTCTATCCTTGATAACAGAACAGCCCTTCCGCCCAGTCCCTGCAATACCTATAGGCCTCCCAGGCCACGTCCCCTCTGCTGTCACAGCCCCCGTCACTTTCTGAGCCACACCGGCTGTTGCGATGCTCTTTCCCAACAGTGTCTCCTTACCACAGCTCAGACTGGGGTTGTTTGCTATTGGTAACAGAGGGACTAAACTGCCACTACCCAAACTGATCCATTTGTCACTAAGAGTAAGAAAAAGCAGGCAGTAAAAAGAAAGAAAAAAAAAATCCTACTTGTTAGGATGCAATAGGGAGCATACACTACCACCTCTACAGTATTCCCACCAAAAACAAACTAACAGACTTGAATCTGGATCTAACCAGGCCTCTAGCTCCAGCTATACCCCTTACAGGAAACAGAGAAGCCGGAAGAATAAATTTACGTTTGTTTGTTTGTTTGTTTGTTTGAAGCATGAGGATACAAAGTAGCCAGTCAAGACCACGGGGGGTTCTATAGGACACATGACCCACTTCCTTCAATGAAGCAATGTCCTGAAGAAAATGGGAAAAAGGAGGGAAAATTTTAGGTTCAAAAAGGCTTAAAAGATATAAGAATGATGCCTAAACTTTGTTTGGATCCTGACTTTAATGATCTGTAAAAAGATATTTTGAGACAATGAAGGAAAATTGAACTTGGACAGAATATTAGATGATATTAAGGAATTATCATTAATTTTGTTGGGTCTTGTTGCAGGACCCACTCTATTTTTTAAATGGCCTCATTTATTATAGATATCCTGAAATATTTATATCCTGAAATATTTATAAGTGAAATGGTATGATATTTGATATTTGCTTTAAAATACTCAGCAAAATACAAACATGGAGGGCACAGATGAAACAAGGTCAGCCACCACTTTTAGCTCCGATCAGCCATGTGACGGGCAGCGAAGAGTTCTGCACACTATTCTTTATAAATTCCTGTGTTTGAAAATTTTCATAATCAATGGTTAAAATGATGGCTATGGACTTCTGGTTTTAGCTCCATCATGGAAAGGGCTTAGAAGTCATCACTCCTATCCTTTTAACAAGAAAAAAGCTGAACAAACTAAAAATTGACCACTTTTCTTGGACTCATCAGAGAATTAAGGTCACAGGGAAAACTGGAATCACTAAATCTGGAGAGGTACAAAAATATACAGAATCAAGGCACAAATAGCTTTTCTGGAACAGAAGCTACCGGAACCATAAATTGGTAGGAACCCTCGAATGGTGATTCTGATGACTTGCTGGAGGCTGAGTGTGGACTACCATCAGATGAGACACTGTGGGGGCCAAGTCAGAGGGGACAACCACACAGTCACGGGTTTACCTTCAGGAACCCCATCAGCTCCTCCAAAAACAAAATCCTCTTGAGTGTCTGGCAGGAAGAGGAGAAAATTAAGCATTCTGAAATATTTCAGAATAATTTTTATAATAAAAGCCTGTTCTCCAAGGAAAAGATGACCCCATCCTCATCCACCCTGGGAAAGGGCAACCAACCATCCTCATCTAGCCCCCCTGTCTCACCTAAGGGGAGAAAAAAATGTTAGCAAACACTTGTGAGGGGGGCAGTTCTGAGGCCCCAAAACTAAAAAACTGAGATGTAATTTTACAATTATAGAATACATCTTGTCCCCCACACTTTACCCACACATCATGAGAGTGTCAGTACAACAGTGGATTACAGCTCAAAGAGCTTTAAAACAAAGCTGCACTTAAGAAGGAGCTCTTTGTTTTTCTTTGCCAAAAATAATGGCAGAGACCAACACTCGACACGAGGAGGAGCTGAGTCGGAGACACCCACTCCGGCGCCAGGACATGCAGACCAGCTTCCACCAGGATTATCACAGAGCTTCCACCGAAGACCTCCTCAGTTCCTGCTCCCTGACACACACACCTGGCTTTCAAAGGAAGATCACAAGGCAAAGCTAAAAGCCAGGGAAAAACAGTCAGAAGACTGTGACCTAGCACATGATCGGTTTATTTTGATTTAAAACCTTTGCTGAATGAGTAACAAAAGATACAATTAATAAATATCTGTAACATTCTGAGTGACAATGTATGTTCTTGTTTCTTTTAATCTGAAAACATTTCTAGGACATGTTTGTTGACATCTGCAGGAATCTGTGAGAGCTGATTTTGTAGTTAAACAACCATAAATTTGTTTAAACATCCATAATTTTTAAAACCAGTAATTTTTTCTAAAATTGTAGTATTTATGCCTAAACCTATATCAATTAGACAGATTCTTTAATCTTCTTGAGGGGAAAAAAAACCCTGAACTTCTAAATTCCTAAGGAAAAAAAATTTTTTTTTGCCCTGTAAATAAAAGTTTTCTCCAAATACAAAACAAAGAGAAACTGCAGGTCTTGGCTATGTCACTCTTTCAGTGACAAAATTCTTGTTGACTGGTTTGAAGAAATAACATCTGACAAGGTTAATACAAACAATTTATTCCAAAGGTGGGTGTTATCTCAGTAACTGTAGAAATGTTTCAAAGAAAAAACACAGAAGAACGAGAGCCACTATGGGTAAACGAACAACTTGAACTATCACGAATGGCTTAGCAGCTGCAGGATAGGCAGGGAAATGATATACTTAGAGGGAAAGACAGAGACGGTGAAAGGAGAGCTAAATTAGGTTTGGACTCAGAATAGGGAAGAAACAGAAGCCATGAAATGCAAAGCTTGGTGCACTAAATTCACTGGAGTGACTGAATTATTATTATATATTGACAGCGTGGTAAGGTTGCTCTGTTGCTAAGCGATATTCAGAAAACAAGCACTCTTTCTGTCTGGTACTCCTGTAGGGAAGGGGACAGATGAAGCAGGACTGGCTACAGGTAGATAATTAATAAAGCGCCATGATGGATACGTGAGATTTCCTAACACCCTGCCCCTTCCAGTTTTACTTGCTCAAAGTTTTCCTCAATAAAATAGTTCACATTTCACCTAGGATGTTAAAAATGTAAGTGCATATTTACTGGTCGACCTGCCATGAGAAAACCAAGACCTTTCACTCAGGTATTCGTCATTTATTTACTCAATGACAACCATATGCTAGATCCTAAATCCTGGCTTCAGTACTCTTTTCCACACTCCAACCGAGAACTTAGAGGGGAAATAGAGACAGAAAGAATTTATCATCAGATTCTAAAGAATATCAGAACAATGATAATCATGACGAAGTTGCAGCAATTATACAATATTCCCCTAACATAACAGAGAACAGATGAATAAACCCAAAGTAATCAGTAAACTGGCAGCAGCATCAATTTATTTTCGGTTTCTGTCCACCAGGGCCACCTGCACGGAGCCTCTGCTGCTCCAGGAGAAAGTCACACACTGGAATAATAATCCCATGAAGTCAGAAAATTTCTGTTTATTGTGGAATAAAACCACTCAACTTGCTGCAACTTGGTTAACATTTTCTTTTAATGAAAGATGCTCTGTGTTGAAAAAATAAATAAAATACACGTCATTGTTGGCAAAGGGAAGGAAGTAGGTAAGAAACCTGACATTGAGCTGCTGCCTTGGGGCCCCAGCCCGGTTAGCAAATTCTCATCATTACCAAGGTGAGTCATCGGCATTTCGTGGGTGTCGGCTGGGGGTGAGCCCGTGTTCTAAATATCCTGGGTGAGATGCAATTCAAGCAGAAAACAGGGCAGCCGATAACACAGGCAGGTTAGTGATGATCTCACAGTTACGCAGTTTCCTCTGTTAAACTTCAATGTAGAAATCTGAAGGCTGGCATCAGGGTCCCTGAAGTCCTCTGCCAAACGGAGACCCATTCTCCATGCTAACGCTTTACCTGAAGCCCCAACCAGGAACTGATTGGGAATGACTGATTTCTGTTATGCAAAATATTTTATTTACTTTTGAGCCTTCCATCTTCCCAACGCTACCTTTAAATCCAGCTGGTTTCCAAGAGCTACCGAACTATTGACTCTGTCCTGATATTTCCTCCTTATGCCCCTGCTTTGATGGGAGCCTGTACGGTTTCTCATGTAGACTGTTGGGGTAATAATTGATTTTTCTCCCTTATTCCAGAAGCGACCTCACCCTGACCACCATACACTCTGTGTGAGAATGACCTATCTAAACAATTACATGATCATGACATTCCTTCTTCTTCACTGTCTCCAGGGAAATAGCTGCATTTCTTAACTGGGTATGCTAGATGTCTGATGACATCACTCCCCCCACCTCCACCCCTGCCCCGTTCTTCCCCCTTCCCCCTCCCCTAGCTCCTGTGCCTTCACACCTGTTGCTGGCTTTGACCACAACTTGCTCTTCAAAACTGCCATTCTTCATGCTACCGTACACATTTTCTTCCATCTGTGCATATTCAACTTTTCAAACAAGTTACCATCTATGAGTTTTTGGAACCAGTTTTCTCAGGGTCCTTGTTTGGGCTGTTTTCGATCACCTCCCCTCCCTGAACCATTCCAGGGAAGCCCACTTTCCCTGTGTTGTCAGCGCCCAAGTGCCCCTTTATCTTCACTTTACTCACCGTGCCTCAGTTGTTGGTTTTGTTAGTGGTCTTTCGACTGGATTCAGCTCCTTGTGGACAGGGACTTTTGCCTTAATTTTCTATAAAGCTTTGTGTTTAGAACTGTCTGGAATATGGTAAGAAGCCCACTAAATGTTTGTTAAATGACTTCACACTTTGTAATAGTGACAACTGTTTTCAAGACCAGTCTTTTAATTCTCTCCTTCTCTCTGATTTCATATTAATCTCGAGGAAATAACCCATCATTTTACTCCCATTTTGGAAATTTTCAAACATTTCTCATTGTCAAGTGAGTGACCTGCAGATGTCTCTTCTAGGAGTTCATTTCTCTATTTGAAAAGCTCCTTT
The DNA here is from genome assembly GCF_004348235.1 of Phoca vitulina. Classification (NCBI taxonomy): domain Eukaryota; kingdom Metazoa; phylum Chordata; class Mammalia; order Carnivora; family Phocidae; genus Phoca; species Phoca vitulina. The sequence continues at coordinate 2,572,486 of NW_022589741.1, read as the reverse complement.
TTTAGATATCGTGTGCCCCAGTCAGGTAGAAACAATCACCCCCTCTTCTTCCCACATTCCTGCCCATCTCTGTCTCCACATCCTTGAGCATGCATTACCTTATGCAGTTAGTATTTTTCATTATTTAAAAATATGGAATTTGCACTTAGAAAAGAGCAATCCGGTAACATCTCATTTTATTTCATTTTGCATTCTACTTTTAGGGTGATTTCTTATTTCTCTATTGCATTAGTTGAAAAGAAGGACTATATATGCTACTAACTTTTATCTCCCATAATACCTTGCACATTGTAGGAGATCACTGTCTTTGTTGTGTGAGAAAAATAAATTAATGAATGAATAATGGTTGAGGGGTTAGTGTGTGTGTGCGTGTGCACGAAGCTGATTGCTGTAACAATCACAGAGATTCTTACATTTCCCAAGTCTTTCTTTTTTCTTTTTTTTTTTATAGCTAATACATTGAGGATTTCAGTTAAGTCTATCATATAAATAAGATAATTGTAGAATAATTAACAGGGAGTTAAGTCATGTTTAATAACTAAATGCAATCATTCCAATCTTTTGAAAGCACAGTAACGAGAAAGCAGAGGCGGCTGCCATGCAGCACAGAACTGAGTTCATGGGAAACGCGTCTGTGGGTAGAGTTAGGCATGGATGTCCTCCACCCCATACCCTCCTCATGTCCGGCGTCTGAGTCTCATGCAAGACTGGAGGGAAGCAGGAAGGGAAAGGAACAAAGACGAAAGGGTATTTTGAATAACTTTCTGATGAGAAGAGGGAAACTGACTTGGATCAGTGTGGACCCAGACCCCAGAAGGCATGAAAAACTTAACCCGAAGGGATTTGTAATTAGACTATTCTTAGAGCACGTTAACACCTCATTAATCTGAGTGGGCTATGACCTTAACATGTGAGGGATTTTAATAATTACCTTGGGAATAACAGTGCGTTCCCCTCTTTGTAACTTAAGTGTTTCTCTGAGTTTAGTGAAATTTCAGATGCTACTGGTCCATTTCAAACTCAGTGTTCACACACAGTATCCACCAGAACATTTAGCGATGTCAGAAAAGCCTCCACGTGATCAGAGACAGGACGGGCATGGGACTGGATCAGTGTAAACCATTAGTACAAGGAATTACAAAGCCATCCCATATTAGAGAATCATTACTGGGAGAAAATTTTAAATACAGGCATAATAAATAAATCCTATCACTAGGTCAATTAAGGACTGTTTAATGAAAAGTCTTAACCATGCAAACCATTGATTTATAAATTCCATTTCTAGGAACTGAAGGTCAATAAATAAAGCGGAGTATAAAGATTTGGTTAGAGGGATGGTTATTGCAGAACTGCTCATTAGAAAATAAATCTGCAAGAAACCAAACGTTCAATAATAACAGTGCATGGCATACTGTACTGCAGCCAGGAAGATACTGAGCAGATTTGTGTTTACTCCCTTGGGTAGCTATTCTCAAATGCCAAAAAAGAGACACACCAGTGACATATCACCCGGGACTGCAGACGATGCAGCACAGAGGTTAAGAACGAGAACCAGCCTTACCCTCAGTGTTAGTTACAGCTACTTCGTCTAGGCGAGCTGTTCAGTATTTCTGGGTCTAAGCTCCTCTAAGTGCAAAATGGTTTGCCCAATACAATGGCTTTTGGTGCCTACGATGCTATGAGCGATTTTTATTTCAATGTTAGATACAACCAGAAAAACCACCACTCATCCCCAGACACCCACACCACAGCTCTCCTCTGCTTTGCTGCTAGTCTGCAGTACTGAGCTGCTAAGTCATGAAGTCATGAGGCTGTGCTCGGAATGTCTATCCTCACTGCGTTTCCTTACTCTTCGCCATACATTTGGGAGCTAGGATGAAAGCAAAAGTGCTTTCAACTGCATTATTATTGTGGATTATGCAAACCAGTGTACTGGATTTAACAAGAAGAGATTCGGGAAATAATGATGAAAATTTCCACTGCATTCAGTAATTTAGTATTAGCATTAAATTGTTCTTCCACCATGGGTACAGCCCTCCCACAAAACAAGAATGCAATCGGATAAAGAACAGAGGCTCATGCACAGAATCTAGGACTTAGCCTAACTGCACAGTTGTTTCAACTATGTCAAGTACTGCCCTTTTTTCGAAGCACGAGAAACTGCCTTCATTTTTCCATCCCTTTTTTCCTTCTGTGTTAGTTTCTTATGCAACAAATTACCATAAACTTAGTGGCTTAAAATAATACAAATGTATTCTTATAGGAAGTCAGAAGCCCGAACTGGGTCTCACTGGGTTAAAATCAAGGTGTCAGTAGGACTGCACTCCTTCTGGAGGCTGTAGAGGAAAATCCATTTCCTTCAACAGTTTCTGGAAGCCACTTAGCTCCCCTGGCTCGTGACCTCCCTCTCTACCTTCAAAGCCAGCAGGATAACATCTACAAATCTTTCTTTCTCCGTGTCTTTCTTGCATGTGCATGCATGCACACACACACACAAAACACACAAACACACACACACACACTTCTCCGATTCCTGCCTGATCCTTTCCCTGATAAGGGCCCGGTGATTACACTGACCCTCCTGGATAATGCAGGATAACGTCTCCATCATGAACTCTTTAACCTTTAAAGTAATATACTCACATGGTCCAGGGATCAGGACGTTGACATCTTTGGAGCGACCATGGTTCTGTCTACCATGCTTTCCTTCTAAACAATCCTTTACACCAAAATAATTTTGAAGCATTCATCTCTTAATATCCCATAGAGATTTCCCATCAATTTCAGGACAAAATCCAAGACCTTGCCATGCAGGACCTAGCTCAGTAAATCTCATGTCCATCCTTAACTTGCATGAGTCCTCCACTAGTATCTTTATTCCAGCTGTCCTGACATTGCTCTGAACCTTCCTCCCTACACATGGCCACTTTCCTTGGTCCAGGTAAGGGACAAGAGAGAAATAAATGAAGCAATGATGTGACGAATCGAGGGAAGAGGAAAGAGGAGAGTTTAGTGGTATATTTAGAAAGTAGAATTATCCTTGCTTAGCGATCTCAATTATGGGGTACTCTGAGCTGACAGGTGTGAGAGGAAACTAGGAAAACCAGATTCTGAAGAAAGAACAGGTTTGGAGGTGGAGGAAGATCATGGGCTCATTTGTCACATACAGAAGAAAACATACAGTCGATGTTAGGATAAGAGCATTACTCCCTTTTGTGAAAAATTCAAGACTACCATTCGTATCAATGACTTTGAGTCCATTTTAATTATTTATTTATTTGAATTACACATCTTTAAAAACAAGAGAAACATCTGACAATACAAGGAGCTCTCGCTGCCTAAAAATACTCCCCTGTAGGGGCCTATGGGTGTTCCTCTTCAGCTGTTCTGCACAATCTTGCAAGACCAATGCAAACGATAAATGATGAAATGATTTTTGATTTGGATGGTAGGGCTGAGCATCCTGTCAGCAGTAAAAGACAGTTGGCCCATAATCTTTAGATGTTAGTCTATTCAGTGCTTTTGATTTAATTCCACAGGCAGGCTGTGAATAGCTAACTCGGTGATATTTGTCTTAGGTTTGCTTGCAAAGCTTTATTTGATGCCGATTCATAAATAATACTTGCTGCATTAGAGAATCTCATTATCCTTCATTAGGAAAAGCATACTAAACAGAAGCTAGGATTCCATGTGAGGCACTGTCTTTGGGATGAAAGAGCCAAGGAAGACAATGGCTTTGCAGTTTGGGGCACAGAGAGGCAAGCAAATAAATGCAGGCTCTAATCCCCTTGTCTTTGATACTTTGCTTAACCTAGGTCTTGTAACAGAAGACCAAACTTAGGCTATGAGACATTAGCCTAATAGATAGGAACAATTAGTAAACCTTCAAGTGAGTAGACGTTCATTATATCCCAGCCCTCCAGGAATACGGTGCCTGACTTAAGTGGTTGATAAGTAGTTTTTAAGTAAATTATCAATAGCAACATTAACTTTTCCCATATGTGAAATCAATTATATTAATCAGAAATTCTAAAATCCTCCTAAATGGGGATTAAATATTCTTTACACAGCAATTTTAACCAAGATTTACAGCATTTACAAAAATTTCCCTTCTCACACACATACACTTGTGCACACACACACACATACACACACACACACCTTAATTAGACAAAGATAGAACCCCTGCCTGTAGCTTTTCCCTTGTTATTTTAATGCTGGAAATGTACCTTAGGTTGACAAAGAAATAGAAAATGCAGTCCTTTATCTCAAAGAGCTTATGGTACACCAGGGATGACACAGCAAATGGAATGGGACAAAGTGGAATAGTCCTATTAGTCAGGTCACTAATTTCAGATACATTTATATCATTTTTAGGATGTACATATGAAATAGCTAGGAACAGAGTACTAATATAAATCAGAACAATGTTTTTTCCTAAAATATTTTAAACCAGCTTCTTCAAAGAAAGAGTATTATTTTAGAAATAGGAACATTTGGATTTTTGAGAAGCCAGTTTTGTAGGGGTTTAGAAACAAGTCGAGGCTAATGATTCAGAACACACGGGACGTTTAGCTGGACAGACCTCGGCAGCATAAGGCCTTCGTGGTGTTACCACCATTCTTAGCTGCTCGGTCAGCAGGCTAGATGGCCCAGATGTGCAGAAAGTGGGAGGATGACAGCATGACAGAGGCCACCTGTAAGACAGCTGGACAGATGGTTCAGCTCTACGCCACATCTGCAAGGCGTGTGGAATTGTTGGGCCATGGGGGAAGGCGGTAAGGAGGTGACCACAAACAGTGAGCTATACAAAGGAGCAGTAGGGTTATGGATGCAGATGCATATAGATACATAGACTGATCTGGCCAAATGAAAAGAAAATTAAGTTCTTATAAATTCCAGCAAGGGAGAATGCACCAATTTTATTGTTCTGGACCTAGTATACATCTTGAAAAAATTTGAAGCAATCTAACCAGTTCCTAGAAATGGGTGCAGAAAGAGTGGAGCTGATTGGGTTTCCACAAGGACCCATAATAAATAAAACAGACTCAGAATCAGCATGCTGAAAAGAAGATCCTCATGACAGACCTGTGTGGGTCATGGAATTGAATTGGGGATTCAGAAAAAGGTAAAGCTGAGTTTCATTGTTCCCTGAGTGCGAGGGGTGACTATTAAAATGACATTAGTTAGAGAGGGAAGAAGAAAGGAACGCCCATATGTGGCCTCCAAAACAGCTTTTCTCTTTTCCTGAATAAGTATTTCATAGTCACATGTCATTTTCATATAGGCAAACAAGAGGGTCACTAAAGAGTTAAAGAACAGGATATTCTGGGATTGTTTTTGTTTTTTTGTTTCATTTTTCTTTTAATTTTTATTTCAATTTAACTTAGTTAACACATAGTGTATTATTAGTTTCAGGGGTAGAATTTAGTGATTCATCAGTTGCATCTAACACCCAGTGCTCATTCCATCCATGGGCATTTAAGTTGCTTTAAACGACTTTATTAGTCAAGGTTCTCCAGAGAAACAGAACCACCACGGAGATCTTTTAGTAAGATAATGAAAGGAGAACATCTAAATGACAGTAGTAGATAAAACAGAAAGAATTCCTCCATCTTTGGAACCTGATTTGTTGATTCTTTGCTTCATTTTTTTCTTCTGTTGGCTTACAGAGGACAATTTTTTAGTTCATTTTCTGAGGGAGGGCTAAAAATGTATGAGCTTTTTAGCTAGTTGTAGTAAACGGCGGGAAATTGCTACATTCAACAAAGACTTGAATCACTCACTAACCCTGCTGCAAATGAAGGAAATGTTCCAGCAGCTTTTCCCTCGTGGCTAATTAAATATTTATATGAAAGAAAGTGATGTATCTCAATAAAGGAAATACATTCAATTTACAATAGTTGCAGAATGTATTGTCACCAATTTCAAACAAAGAGAGATTGCACAGAGCGATGCATTCATACTGAAATACAAAAACATTGCCCTTTGTCCTGACGTCACTTTCTTCTTTACGCAGCTAGATTCTAATATTACTGCACTAATTTATTAGGTCTATTTTTTGTTTCCATTTCAAGTTGAACTACTTCAAAATTTCTAATTTGCAAATTCAGTGCCTAAAACGAACATTTTACTACTTCAAGGCACTTGTCCTGTGTTGTCTCTCATAGTGCTTGCCATCTACTGGTATCACCCGTGGTCAAATATTATAATAATATGTAATAACAAAATGCTTAGAGCAGCTGAAAACTGACTCGCTGCTGCTGAATCCTAATTCATTTTTAGGATTTCCAAGAAACCAAATTGTTCAACCGTGCTCAACTCTGCATCTAAGATGTAATGTCAAGTCGGAAAATGGCTTCATAAAAAATTTCAACATCATAAATGCATTTCAAAGAAAGCGCTCTTGATGGCCCCTGCTCTAAGTCTGGCTTTAAATATCCAACAAGACTGAAATATGGTCACAGAATAAGAGTTCTCTGAGGTCATGCTACCTCTGAAAAAAGTACATGGTCATCACTGGTCACTGTTTTTCTGGGGGGAAGGAGAGAAGTGAGAAGAAAAATCCCTCAGTAGGTTTCTTATCGGTTTTGCAAAAACAGACTCTGCATTCATTTAAAGAAGCGAAAACACAGTGATATATTATTTTTAATATACTAAGAGATGTTATTTTATTTTTTAATATATTACTCCAAACGGATAGGAATGGAGTAGACATTGCAACGGCATGGCAGCTGGGGTGTGATGTGTTGCTTCTGGAAGCCTTGGTGGTTCTGTCTTACTTCCAGGGACGAGTGAATGTCCAGGGCTGGTTTTGCCTCAAGGTGATCGACTGCTAAGGCAAATACCTCCACATCCTCCCATGAATGGGAACGATCCATGCCTGCTCCCATGAAGTTTTATTGCATTTTGTATAAAAGCGCAGCCTTGCCCGTTGTATATTTCCACGTGGGAGGTCATCGCTGAAAGGTTCTCCCCACCAATTATTTTGGGTTTAGGAGTCCTCAGACTCGTATCTGTATATTCAGGGGATCATGCGACACGTTTACAAAATAACTAAAGTACTTAACTCTGCTTTGTTGACACTTTTTATTTTTCCATTCCATGACAAGATGGCAAAATAGTGTAAGATTAGTATGTCATATAAATTATTTAACCCTGGAGAAAAACCATATTGGGTTACTTTATTATCCATGAATAAAAGGGGTGACAAATAGAGATCTATTATGATAATATTACAGGGTATGCTCTCTGTTCCTAAGGTTTTCCATATGAAAGCTACAAGAAGAGGGGCTCCTGGCTGGCTCAGCCAGTGGAGCATGGAACCCCCAATCTCAGGATTGTAAGTTTGAGCCCACGTTAAGTGTAGAGATTACTTAAAAATAAAATCTTAAAAAAAAGAGAGAGAGAGAGACAAGAAGAAAAGGTATCTATTTCTTCACTAAGGAGTGAAGGTAAATTACTTGTTATGTCCCATGCAGGTGGTCAGGAAACTACCAAGCATTCTATCGGAGATCTTTAAATCGTACATTCCTACCCAGTACAGGATATCTTCTTCCCAGTACTCAATAAATGTCAGTGATAATGGCCAGTGTGGTGGGTCAAACTGACTTCAGAGCTCCTATAAAATCTAATTTTGCTCTCATTCTGGGCATGAAATTATGGCCCCCAGAATTTTTACCCCTAAAAAGATGCTGTAGGTCTTCATCAAAAATGGTTCCAAATGTGGTACAGCTTCAACTTTTCAAAAAGGTAAGTTTTAGAATTTACTCAATATATATGCACGCCAGTAAATGCATCTAACTTTATAAATAGGGCAATGCGTGCATTTTGAAGTTACATCTCACAAAGCGTACTGAAGGGGGAATGCATTCTGACAAATTAAGCAATTACTGCTTGACAGTGATTGTAGGTTAGGCCTTTTTCTGCCCGTTTTATTCAATTCTGAATACCCTGTTTCTAGGAGATGTCTGACACTTATTAAGCATCCCATGAAAGTTCATTGAATGAAGGAAGGTTATAATTCTTGAAACCAACATTGTTCATGTTTTATTTTGAATGAAAATTTAAAGGGATCCTTTAAGGCAAAAGACTATTGAATGGATACAATGATAATATCTAGTTTAGGAAAATAATCAAAGAAATTTGGTGGTAACATCTTTTAATACACAATAAAATTCAACTTCATTGGCCAACAATCTTAAAACTAATAGAACAAGGTCAGGATCGGGTTCCTCTTAGCTAGAAACCTTTACTTGCATATTTTACCAATGGGCACTGAAGAAATGGGAAAGGAAAAGTACACATGCTCTGGGGGTGGTTAATGGCCAAATACATTTTAGAAACCATACTCAATTTACCTCCCTCTCCAACAGTCTTAAAACAAAAGATTATTTTTACCTGTGTATCTCAAACTTATTTCACTATAGAATCTTTCATTCAAACTTATTTCACTATAGAATCTTCATCTCTACACACCTGGGAGAGCGAGCATTCTGAAGAACACAGTTTTAGGAAGTGTAATAGTATTGCATAATTACAACTGTTCTCTAAAATAACTTATAGATTTAAAGTCAGTCAGAGAAAGACAGATACCATATGATTTCACTCATATGTGGAATTTAAGAAACAAAATGAACGAGCAAAGGGGGAAAAAAAAGAAAAGAAACAGAGAGACACGCCAAGAAACAGGCAGCTAACTAGAGAGAACACACTGAAGGTCACCAGAGGGGAGGTGGGCCGGGGGATGGGGAAACAGGGGATGAAGGAGAGCACCTGTCATGATGAGCCCCTGGTGATGTAGGGAAGTGTCGAATCACTACATTGTACACTACAAACTAATATTACACTGCATGTAAACTAACTGGAATTTATTTATTTATTTATTTATTTATTTTTTAAAGATTTTCTTTATTTATTTGAGAGAGAGAGTGAGAGAGAGAGAGAGCACAAGACGGGGGAGCGGGAGAGGGAGAAGCAGACTCCCTGCCGAGCAGGGAGCCCGATGCGGGACTCGATCCCGGGACTCCAGGATCATGACCTGAGCCGAAGGCAGTCGCTTAACCAACTGAGCCACCCAGGCGCCCCTAACTGGAATTTAAATAAAAATTCAAAACTGAGTTCTACATTCAATGTCATTCTACTCAAAATCTAAAGAAATTTTGGGGGTCAAGTTTTATTTCAAATTTAACATAGGTGTACATACATATATGTATACAAGAGCACCGAATGAAAGTGAGAATTACTTTTTATGAGAGGAACACACTAATTTTTAGATTCTTTGACTTTAACAAATTATGTAAAAATTTGGAAATTTACTACATGGACTTTTGTCACTAGCTATGATGAGCACAGGGTTTTTTTTTTTGACATATTAACATGAAGAACTCAGTTTTTTGAATATTTAAGCATTATTTCATTTTCTAACTATGGGTTATGGCTCACCATTCAATTGATAGTCTCTTGCACTTGATTTGCTAAAACTTTATTCGAGATTTTTGCATCTTATGAGTGAGATTTCTTTCAAGTTTTATGCACTATATATGTACTATTTTTGTAGCTACATATTTTTAATTACTGGGAAATTATTGGGAAATTGTCCCTTTTTTTCTGTTCTAAATGGGTTAAATAGCCCCAGAGTTATGTGTTTCAAGTTTACAATAAACTAAACTATGGAATCTTCTAGGTGCATCTTTTCTGTTAGTAGTTTTTTGATAATTATCACAAAAAAATTCCAAGGCCTTTTGACTCTTCAGCTTACTACATTTTGTGGTCATTTTGGCAATTTGTATTTCCTAGAGAATAATTGCAACCATATTTTATTAGCATCATAAAATACAAAGTGTCTTTTTATTTCTTGGCTTATGCCAGATTTTGTACAATCCCTGTATTTTTTCATGTTTACATTACCAATTGGTTTATACATTTTATAGTTTAAAAGGAACCAACTCGTGACTTTATGTAACAATACAAACTTCTACCCTGTTTTCTACTTCATTATGTACTTTACTTTTTTAAGTCCTCGTAACTACTTTTTCTTATATCATCTTTCAGATTTTAGATTTCATTTTTGATTTAATTTATTTTAATATTATGTTAACATATAATCCAACTGTGAAGGGGAACATGCTGACATACAATTCATGTAGTCTCATATGTAGTGGTATTAATGTATAATCTTAGAGTTCATTTCATGTTAAATACAAAATAGTGTTAAAAAATGCTTCCTAATGGGGCAGACTTAAAAATGATCGCATTTGCCAGTGACTCATTTATATAAAGACTTTTCTAGGTTAGCAGACAAAACCCTTTTTGGTGGACCTACTTCTGTGGATTCACAGAAACCAAATTACTGAGGGTTGCAAAGAATTAGCAGGTCATTTGAAAAGCAGCTATCTCTTCACCCAGACTGTGGTTTTTCCTGCTCAGGTTCTCAGTCTATGAGCTTTGCTGAGGGACTGTTTTGGCTACTGGAAAAACCATAGGTTATTTTTAATTTCTGGTTGTCAAAGTCACCGCATCTGTAGGGAAAAAAAAAATGTTTCTTGACTAGACGTAGAGGTGGTTTTTATTTATTGTACTAATGCCTCTCATCTATCTATTTTCATGTTGTCCACAGTGATCACAAATTATTTTCAGGAAAAACATTTTTTTTTTTAAGTTTTATTTATTTATTTGTCAGAGAATGAGAGAGCCCATGAGCAGGGGGAGTGGCAGAAGGAGAGGGAGAAGCAGACTCCCTGCTGAGCTGGGAGCCCGATGCGGGGCTCGATCCCAGGACCGTGGGATCATGACCTGAGCCGAAGGCAGATGCTTAACCATCTGAGCCACCCAGGCGCCCTGGAAAATTCAGGTTGGTCTATAAGTTCACAACTGGAGACAAGCCCTTTGCTCCCAACACACACACAAAGCAGTGAGATGACTATGGAAATAGGTCATATGAGAATATCTGTAAAAAGAAAAAAAATTAAAAGAATATAAAATAATTCAAAAAATAAATGAATATAAATATCTCCCTGGGGTAGAAGAGAGAAGAGAATCAGGCTGAAGCCCCCAGCCGGATGGAAGCAGGAGTGGGGGCCAGGCATTGGTTTTAGAAACAGCTCAAAGGCTAATATCACTGCCAGTGAGGTGGGAAAGAGAGATGGGGAGGTCGGGCTCCTCCAAGAAGTCCCAACCTTTCTATTCATCCGAGGAAAGCAAATCAAAGCAAGCAAGACACACTATATCATACTCATCAATTTGGCCAAGGAAGGAAGGGAGAGCGAGGGGGAAATTAGGCAATTTCAGCTACCACTAGAGAAATGGGAACTTTTTTACGCTGCTGGTGAGGGTTTTGAAAGCTAGTATTTATGGACCACTCGAGGTGTTGCAGACATTGTTCCAAATACTTTGAACACATAACTTATTTCATCCTTACTGCAACCCAGTAAGATAGATGTTATTGTTACAGTCATTTGACAGATGAAAAAACTTAAGTCACAGAGAATTATCTTGTCAAGGTCACACAGCTAGTTCTCAGGGATTCTGACTCCAGATTCCATATAATCCTGAGAACATAAAATAGTACAATGACTTTTGAGAGCCGACTGGAAAATTGTAGTAAAGTTGAAGAAGCACACACTGAAAGACCACATATATCCACTTCTGGATGTCATTCCTACGCCTTGCACTTGGAATCAAGGAGGTGAGTGCAGAAAGGATCCTTGCAACATTATTTACAACAATGGCAGATGCACAGTATTTATTTCACACCAAGTAAAATTCTTACATTTATTAAGTATTTTGTTCTTCACAACAATCCCATGCAGGGTTACTATTACTATTTCTGATTTAAAAATGAAGAGGATGAGGCACAAAGAGGTGTGTATGAAGTGGCAAATATTTAAACTACCTAAATGCTGGGGCGCCTGGGTGGCTCAGTCGTTAAGCGTCTGCCTTCGTCTCAGGTCATGATCCCAGGGTCCTGGGATCAAGTCCTGCATTGGGCTCCCTGCTCAGCGGGGAATCTGCTTCTTCCTCTGCCTTTGCAGCTCCCCCTGCTTCTGCTCTCTCTCAAATAAATAAATAAATAAAATCTTAAAAAAATAAAAATAAACTACCTAAATGCTCATTAATAAAACAACAGATTGTAAGCCTAATATATTCATACATAGGAAGCTTACAGTGGTTATACAATGAGTAGTCTATATATTTATAGAGAGAGACAGAGACAGAGAGATGCACAAATCTGAAAAAAAAAACAATTTTTGGAAAAGTACTGATGCTAATATATTTTTAAAGGTAGGAAAACATAAGGATGATGTTCTTCGTGTACTGACAAGATTCTCTTTGGGTTGCAAGGGAAGACAATGGGATTGGTAATTGTGTACCAAGGGACACCAGTATCTACATAGTTTTATTTTTCAAACAAAACAAACTCTAAAGTTACTATGAACAAGTATCAAGATTTTTAAAAAACTGAGTAGTGGGTACACTGCTGTTTTTATATGATTCTCTGTATTTTCCACATGATTAATATATTTTATACTAAAATATGACGGTAAATTGAAATTGTATCCATCATGTATTAATCAACTTGACATTAACTTTATTAATGTTATTAAAGATTTACTTGTGCATGAGAACAAGTATCATGAAAAATAGCTAGCAGTATTTACCATTAATTAAGAATTTACTTTCTGAAACTCTCTAAGTTTTTATATTAATTTACTCATTTAATTATTTTATGAATTCTACTAGATTGGTGTAAATGTTGTTGAAATTGTTAAAGACAGAATGATTCAAGGATTGAACTGGGACCACCATGAAAGTGTTGAGTACCCAGCTCGCAGAGTCATTAAGAGGAGAAGCTGTTCCTGGAGTCGGTAACCTTCTATGAATCCTGTGAGTCCCATGAGTATATCCAGACAACACACAGAGCAGACATCTCAGGAGAGTTCCTAAGCGTCAATATGCACAGTACAGAAAGACATTATTTCACCAGACCTTTTCCCTTTAAAAACCAAGGTCTGTTCATATGTCTCTAAGACAGACACACTAGAAAGTCATATTTGAATCCTCTTGTACCTTTTAAATGTTTATTAACCTTTCCGTCATCACTGAGAGCCTTTAATTCTTACTTTCCTCCATACTGAACATTTTCAGAAATGCAGAAAGCACCAACTGTGGGAAAATGTAGCCTGCTGCATCTGCTAGCTTCTTCACCTCACATGCAGTCAATTTTCTCAGAGATAAAACATGGTGTAGCACGCGTCTGAAGTTAACTTAAGATAGACACTCACACCTGTTTCATCATCTCTGATAACATACACTCTTTAATCTTTATACACACAACATCCCCATATATTTTTTTCCCGCGGTGCTCACCCCACACCAATGTCCTGACAAGTACGTTATTGTCCTTCACTCTCGTGATCTATTGCTGTGTAACAAAATGCTCTCAAAGTCAGGGCTTTAAAACAGCAAAAACCAGCTGGTCATTACTGCAGTCGGGGCGGGATTCGGCGGGGATGTGTCCCTGCTGCAGTGACTTGAGCGGGGGGCTCCTACCGTGTGGCTCTGGGGACCCCATTCTGTGGGGAGCACTTTATTAGACTCCCCTCTCCCATCTTCTGAAAGGCAAACTGAAGGGACCCCCCCCCCCCAAAAGGGTTTATAGGATAAAGGAAAATATATTCAGCCTGCACAGATTAGTCAGAGTACAGGATCAGAGAGAACCTTGGGAGAGAAGGAAAAGATACAAAACCTGTACAAATTCTCAAGCAGGTTAGAAAGCGGAGAGGTTGGAGGGGCCACGACAAACGTGCTCACTGGGGGGGTCCGCCTCCCACCTCCGGACCCGGTGTGCAGACTGAGCACCTATCAGTGAAGCCACCAGTCACTTCCGAGAGCCCATCTCAGAGCCCAAGACTCATTTCTCTGAATCTCGATCCCCCAGAGTGGAAAGCAGCGAGATCTTAAGTTCTTTCAAACCCTAAGAGAAAGAGATCATTAAAAGTGTGTGGAAAACAGAGCAGCTTAGCTGTCATTTCTTGTGCCATTAACTTGGAAAGCAGCTCATTTCCATATACCTTTTCAGGCCCTGTAGATATTTTAGATACTTAATTTTAACACATGCTAAATCACTGCACCCTGCAATACAATTTTCTCATTTCACATGTGCAAAAGGCTTTTTTTTTTTTTTTTTTTTTTAACAGAACATCAAACTGGCATTTTTCCTCCCCAGGAAAATATTTAAATTGAGTTTTCAATTATGCAGAGAATTGTACAAGTGAATGAGGGAGCTCTCTATCAATCCGCCTGCTTTAGAACAAGGCGGGGTGAACTCTGCATATCTATCTCACTATATCTCGCTGAGGCTTTCTGGTACTTCAGATAATGTTGCAGCCAAGAATATGAACTGTTTTCCTTCCACGCACATAATGAGTCCATGGGTCAGTCCAATGAATGCCAACAGGATTATTCATTATCTGGTGACTGCTACATTTTTGAACAAATCTCCTGGCTTTGTTGGTCTACAGCTAGTCACTCTTCAAGGGCAATTTCCCAACCTTCGAGAAAGGGTACCTGAAACAACCCTACCTGATTCTGGAAAAATAAGGGAGATCTTGTTTGCATGCTATAAGCCATGCGTTTTTTTTTTTTTTTTTTTTCGAGTATCTACTGAGTACTCAGGTTTGTCCTAAGAGATATGTAAATTACATTTATCACACCCAAGAGTTGAAAATTGAAGATACAGCAAGCCACATAAAATAGTGGAGATTAACCACCAAACCTTGAATTTAACATTTAAATAATGAATACAACAAATAGGAATTGGATTGACGAGGAAAGAGAGTTGCAGGACTCTGCATTCTACAAGTGATTTTCTTGTATCCTTTTTCTATTTGGGGAGGAAAAGCAGATTCTCTGCCTCTCCGTAGGGAAGAGAACAAAGGAAGTATAGCTTCTTTTAAAGAACACTGTACTCTACAAAAAGGCCCACAGGTCCCTCCTCAATTTTCTTACATGATTATCTGGGTGTTAGGGGCAACGGCTGTGGGATGGGTTCTCTGACGGCACCTTTCAGTAGGTCCTGAGGAAGATGATCTGTCCAACAGCTGAGGGGTGTCTGAGTTTAGAATGTGGAATGTTCAGGAACATCTGTTCTTAACTTTGGACCTTCGTATCAATTTTAGGACAACAGAAAAATTCCACTCAGAACACAATATCCTCTCACATAAGCATGAATAAAGTTAGAGGTTTTGAGGGGGAGAGAAGAAATCAGAAAAGTTGGTAGGCATTAGATTTTGTTTCTGTGGGAAATAAAAGTCAAAGTTATACTAGGGATGGAGACAGTCAGCTTAGGCTAAGAAGTAAAGGTTTATAGTAAGTACTGGGAAAGAGAGAAGGACACGTAAAATTAATATCGTGCACTTAAAAGATCCATCTATATTGAGAAGTTTTACTCTTCAGTGAATCCAAGAAGCATATTTATGTAATTAAATAGGGTAGGTTTAATGTCTAGGCTTGATTCTGAGTTGAAGATCCAAAGAAGGATGAGGCTGGAGGCCATGGGGATGAAGGCAAGTGAAGACATTTGAAGAGTATGTTTCAGATTATTTATCTCTTAATTAGTCTCCTTGAAAAAAGGTCTTAGAAAAAACAAATTTTGGGATCCAATTGCCTTGAAAAACTGAATAGATCTTAGAGTCAAGAAGAGAGCTGTGTGTTAATCCAGTGTCATTCCAACTGAAAAGAGGCATGGATGAGAGATAAGAGCACATTCAGAATTATGAAAAGGGAGGCAAATCAAGATAAATGAGACAGCAAATACCAGGGAGTAAATGTATGACAATTAGTTTGAATTCAGAAACCAAATGGTGGCTCCATGAACTGGGAAGCAGGGAAGGATGAGAAAGCTGGACTAAACACCACCGTGTGCTGTTAGCCAGGATGAGTCTGAGCCACCCCTGAAACGTCCTAGGCTACACAGGAGTTGTAAGTGTGGGGAAAGACCAAGGTGGGATTTGGATAAGTAGGAGTGTAAACAGTAGTTAAAATTTTCATAGTAGATTAGATTTCCCAAGGACAGCATGGGAGTAAAAAGGTCAGCAGGCAAAGGATGGAACCCGTACTCTTAAGGGGCTGGAGGGAGTGAGGAGGAATAGAAAATTGGATGGAAACATAAGAAAAGGATGAAGAGTAAAGGATGAGGAGGAATAGAAAATTGGATGGATGAAGAGTAAAGTGTGAGACATGCTCACACTCAGATGTGTGAGCATGTCTAGAATGATGGTGGCACTTTTAAGAATTTTATTAGCTTATTAACTTTGAGTCACTAAGTAAAATATTAACTGGGTGACAGGCAATTAAGGAGGGCATGTGATGTGATGAGCACTTGGTGTTATAGGCAACTGATGAATTACTAAACTCTACACCTGAAACTAATGATGTTCTATATGTTGGCTAATTGAATTTAAATAAAAACAAAACAAAACAAAAACAAAAAAAATATGCAGCTAGATGCTTCAACTAAATTTTTATTTTTTCAAACTACTTTCTTTTTCCTCTTGCTATATAAATCTTATAATCATAATTAATGACCAACTATTTAAAAAATTTTAAATTAAAGGGCAACTGGCTGGGTGGCTCAGTCAGTTAAGTGTCTGACTCTTGGTTTCAGCTCAGGTCGTGATCTCAGGGTTGTGAGATCGAGACCCGTGTCAGGCTCCGCGCTCAGTGGGGCGTCTGCTTAGGGTTCTCTCTCTCCCTCTGCCCCTTCCCTGACTCACAAGCTCTCTCCTTCCTCTCTCTCTCTGTAAAATAAATAAGTCTTTAAAAAAAAATTAAGTATGGACTATGCTAGATTTATGACTAATGACCTTCAAAGTATCTAAAATATTAATTTATCATCTTACTCTAAAATTATATATATATATATGAGATTATTCATGTTTTAATTTTAGTCTTTAAGATTATTATTGTGGCAATTAGTTCCTTTCCCTAAATGAATGTCTACTTCCTGAGAAGGTAGATAATTTGAAAAGGAAAATTTCTTTTGGTAATCCACTTATATACAAAACATAGCCTTTAAGCGTGTATTATCTGTCAACAATATCCCTTCATAGTGTACTGAACCATTCTGCTCCTCTCCTTCCTGGTGCCAGTGTTCTGTTTCCTGCTCCTGGACGTCACATGGCCCACATCTCTCTACGACCTGGTGACTTGCTATTTCGGAGTGACTCTGGAAAAGGAGCAGCTGCGGTCTCTCCGTCTGCAGGTGCTCGAGTTCAGACTTTGAACAACTCTCTTCGTGAGCCGTATTTCTGTCACTCCTGCTATTTGTTTGGACTGGCTTCTGCCCCACAGGCGTGTGCGATGGCGGGACCGTCCAGCATCACCTGCCCTGCAGCTTGTCCTCTGCCCAAGTCCCTGCCCCACGCTGTGGAGCTGGTGTGTCCTTCTGCACTGAGATAGCACAGCTGGAGTGGTTTAAATTGCTCTGACCTTGGGTTACGGTGGGGTGAAGGGAAGTACCTTAAGATTAAGCTGGCTTCAGAAAATCTTCCTTTCAAGCACTACCAAAAAAAACCCAAAAATAAGAACAAAAACAAAACCAAAAACAACAACAACAAAAAAACCCAACAAAAAAAAACTCCCCCAAAAAACAAACAAACAAAAAAAACCACCTCTCTGGCTAAAAAGTCTTTGAATTAAAATTGCCTTAATGATAAAATTAACTCATTTAGTTCTCAAAAGCCCCAGGAAATAGTACTATCCCTCTGTGATTCCCATTGTAGAGGCAGGGAGTGAACCGCGGAAGCCCAAGGTCATGGAGCTGGTGAGCAGTGGAGTCAGGCACAGGACTGGGTCCTCCTCCGGCACGTTAGGCTGCCTCCTGGACCGCAAGTCTCAGCAAGGACTGGAGCAGAGGGGAAAACACTGAAGTCCAGGTCACAGCTTTGGGCCCAGCTCCTTGCACCTGCCCATCCAGGCTCCCAATACCGGCAGATCCGGTTTCCGGCAAGCCAGAGATGAGAGCTACGCGTCCTCCAGGGTCTCGGAGTCACTGGGCAGAGAGAGAGATGGTATTTGCTGCTGCATCCCTCCGGGTAAGAGCTGGGGCCAGCCACCAAGTCTGTCTCAGTCCAACTGCCCTGTCCAGAAACAGGCACACATCTATTTTAAAAGAGGAGAATCATTTAGTCATTAGTCTTGATCCTCAAAATGTGACTATTTGGTTCTCCAGAGCCATTGTAGATATTTTATTGCAAGGCTCAACCCGGCTGCTGTAAGGGCTTCCAGAGAGGCCTCATCCTGGCTGAGAATCTTGCACTAAAAGCTGTTGGTCGGATGAGTGACAGCATCAGACTGTGCTTCTGAGAGAGGATCCGGCATCGTTCAGAAGACGGGCGGCCACGGGGCAATAGGAGTTTCAGAGAGATGGTGCTGACCTACACACTGCACACAGTGGTGCCCAAGTCCCTTCTTCCTGAGCTAGCACTGCTTACAGGAACTTCTCAGAATTTGCCTTGATGGCTCCTGATGAATAATTGGTTGTATGAGAAAACTCTGCTTGGTTAACTCCGGTGACTTACTTAACAAACATCAATCAGTCAGAAAACTCACCTAATGATGCCAGGCTGAATTTTCAGTGTTTGATACTTTTAGCATCCCATGTCTCGGGGCATAAAACCATCTTGGGAGAACACTTTTCACAGACTTAATCCAGCCTTAAACTCCAATATGCCTCTTGGTCCATGCATGCATCCTCTGACAGAGAAGTGCACCAAAATGCTACGAAGACTAAGGAAAGGCCACAGCGATGGAAGACGCTCCTTGGTAAAAACACACTCTCCTCAGAAGGCAGCAGAGCCCCAAATCCAGAGTGAAATGAGATGTAGCGTATCAGTTCTCCATGAAGAACAGGAACGCAACATTTTAGTTTCGCAAATTATTGCAATGACAGGACAGGTACCTGGTAGTTCTCAGAGCTGACGATGTTGAGCCTTTTACGGTTTTGGAATGTATTTAATATGTCTCTTCCAACAATGAAATTGCAATATTTCCCCTTAAATTGTAGGTCCCGAAAATAACAGGAGGGATATTTAACAAACATTCTTCTTTACAATTTATGAAAATAACTTTTTAGATTGCAATAGAAAAAAAAAGCCTTTGGAAAGTTGTTTACCCCTCTTTTCATAGGGTGCTGCCAAGAGGAAATGAATAGTGTCTTTTGAGATATTCACAGACATCCGGTGTGGACTGGGGAGCTCGCTTTGAGAGCCAGCATTTATTCTATTTTCTGTATTTGAACCGTTCTGCACAAAGGCTGTCCCCGACTCAGTTGCAGTGTCTTACTGAGCACCAGAGGCTGGAACGTTCTCCCTCCTCATCCTCCCGGCCCTGCCCTCACTCGTCTCCTGCGGTACTGAGGTGGGAAGCAGGTCTTGCGCCCTCAGCCTCTCCTCCCTGGCTCAGCACGGGGCGACGTCCTGGGACAGATGTGTTTCCTAGGGCCGAGGTACTGGTAAGCCGGCGACCTCCGCGCTGGGTGAGACCAAGGGCAAGCCTCAGCAATACCCTCCCGCTAAGTGGACACCTTTCTCCCCCTTCAGGGATGAGTCTGAGATGGAGGAGAATGAGCCTTTCTGCCCCTGCGCCCCCTCACACCTCATGTGTGTGCTGTACAGTTTACATACGTTTTGCATTCTACTCGAACGGTGCCAAGACAATTTTCTAAGAATACAAACGTACAGATATAATTATAATCACACTTTCCTCCCAACTTCTGAGTGGCTCTCGCAATAACATATTTGTAGTGACTTCTTCCCATCAAATCTCCATAGCGTCAGATACTCTGTTTCTCTCCAAAGCCCACACGGAGCCTTTCCTATGGGTAGAAAATAAAGATGTTCGCAGAGCTTGCTCTGTGGTCCCAGTGGCCCTCGCCTCTTAGTCTCTTCCAACTTAACTCCTGAGATTTAGGTGATGGGGTTGCTGGCCTTGCTCTCTGTTGAGACTGACCCGCTTTTCTTGTGGTATCTCCCACTGCAGTTAGCTCTCTCCTGCTCCAAAGGACTTCGTCCTGACTCTCTATTTCTAGCATGTACAAGTTTCGATTCCCTGATGGGTGTGCTTTCTAAGTTTCTCCATCCTTCGGCCAGGTTTCAATGTCGTAAACTACCGCTGTCATCAAGACATGAGCTGGGGAGTGCCACGCTCCCAGAACTGGCTGGTGCAGGGCTGTCTAATGGCTGGCTAAGCCAGGGAGCGGCACTAGAGGATAATGAGGGTACAGAAGAATAAAAGCAGGGTCTTCCTTTGGGTCACATTATCCCCTCTTTCCTGAAATTTAGTCCTTGCGCGAGCCTCTGTCTTCCCTCTCCGTGGCACCCAACACCAACCTGCGGTTGTAACACTGCCCAGTGCACTCTACCCTGGGGCCGCCACACGGGGCCTCGCCCTGCAGCTAGTACACCAGGAGAGGAGCAGGGAATGCTCTAGAGCATTAGCTCCTTGACCAGGTACCAGCAGGTGTCCTGCCCACCAGGAAATCCTCCGGTCTGCACACCAACATCTCGGTCACGTGAGGGGTCTCCCGGGCTGCCCACTGTCCTGTAACGTCTACTTTTTCTCCCACCAACACAACCAGAAATGTGATGAGATCCAGGTTCCCAAACCTATTCCAGGAACAACCTCCTTAACAGCTCCTCAGGACTTGGCTGGCTCTCTCATTTCCATTGTGCTAGACTGGACTTACATAAAACAAAAAAGAAGGTTGCTTTGCCAGAGTATTTAAAAAATCAGCAGGTCGGTAAGAAGCTTAAATGATTTTGCCAACTTTTTCAGGGTGAAAAAGCAGTTACAAATATCCAAAGTTATAAGGTTAATGGTGAGTAGGGGCTCATATGTAATGAGACCGTGTGAGGCGCAAAGCAAGGGAGTACTGGGTCGACTAACCTAGAAGAGAAGGGAGCGCACACGGTGCATCTGGAAGAGATGCATACAGCAAGAACACAGGGCACACAAAAGTCAGCCAGGGAGGGCTCCCCGGGAGGACCCCGCACAGGTGGCTGGCGCTCCCGCGGGACATCCCCGCCCCCATGCGGTTAGAACACCCTCACAAAACTGTCCTTTCAACCAGCTCACATACGGCCTTTCCAACTGTAGGTTTGTACAGATGAAATCCCCCTGCCCCAAAACACAAAACCCTCCACTTCTTTTCCGAAAGTCACCTTTGAAACAAATCCTAAGAAGTCAACATCATTTCTAGGGAAGAAAGGAAATTAAGCAGCGTTATTTCTCACTCATTCCTTTTCACTATGGAATTTCCCCCATCCTTGCAAAATATCAAAGCAGTGGAAATATGAGGAGCTGTAGAGAATGTGTGGGCATTTAAGTCACAGAGGCTGGGAGCTGAATCTGACTTTGAACCTCTACGTAGAGACAGCTACACCTACCAAGCAAGCTTGAGGGGAGGCCTGAAAGAGGCAGTCCATGGGAAGTGTAGAGCCGACACATAACTGGGCTGACATAAATGCAAGTTATTTATTATTGCCACAACGTATATGTATTAGGCACCATAACTTGAGAGACGTCCTACATAAAATTGCTGAGACTTGAGTAAATGATGAAGGAGGAAGTTAAATTACACATTTATTTTTTAAGCACGCATTTGCTAAGTAGTATGTCCTGTGGTGCACGTCCTGGGGACAAAACAAATAACCCTCTCATCCGATAGCTCAAAGCTGCGTAGAGGAGACTGGGAACCAAGACGGACTGTGGAGGACACAGAGCGGCATGTGCACAAGGCGGACCTGTGACTGACGCCGAGGTGGCTCAGCTCAGGCTTCACAGGGAAAGTGCTACTGGCCTGGCTCTTACAGGATGAGCGAAAGTTCTGCAGATACAGGTGAATACACGTAGACATATCACAGAAACACAGACTGCCTCAGTTACACAAGGAGGTTTAAGGACTCATAAATGAGGCAGAATACGTAAATGAACACAGGGACAGCGAGCAGACTCAAAACATGTGGCTATGAACTTGACCAATAAACCCGAGCACCTTATTGGCAATCCCTTTGTAACCTCTTCTCCTGAGCTCGCACTGCAAATGCTGAAATGCACTCTCCCCGTGCTCCGCCTCCTTGAAGCTTACCCACTCCCTCTGTGCACTGAACCCTGGGCTCTGGATTCCCCTGGAGGTGCGTGCTTCTCAGCGTCTACTTTCCTTCCTTCAAATGATCATGTCCCATCTGCTTTGGGTAGTTTGGGGAACTGCCACTTCCGCTTACCAGTTATGCAATTCTGGTAGGACCGCCTAGGGTTTTCCTGGCACGCTCATTCCCTTGGCCATAGTGACCAAGGTCAAGGAAGGGTTTCAACATATTGGTTAATTTATTGGATGACTTCACTAATCAGCGGATGAATACAGACTTCAGCCAACAGGCACATTGTATTTTCCTGGCTATCAGGGCTGCTTTGGGCATTGGCGGATCATCTAACCCAGGCCCATAAGTGTGTTCTGTAGAACACCGGCCAGATGTGCTGGACAACAATGCATCTCCGAGGTGGGCGGCAGGAGGAGGTGAGGGCCATGGTCACGTTCCTCGCACAGAGCTCTCCCGGGGGAGCTGGGCGAGCCCGGGGCAGACGGAGTGTAGAAGGGAAATGCTGATGATCACAATTCTAGTTTCTAATTAAACTGAATTCTTCATTTACATTAGCCAACGATACCCCAGGTGTATTAGTCTCATTTAAGTTCAAGTATTGATCATTTTGAGCAGAAAGAATCCTGACGGATACTGTCATCTTTTCTGTCAGCTAGCTGCAGTTCTTCATTAGCCTATGTTTGTGAACTTTCACTTCCCAGATTCTGAGAACTCTACAGTTTGTAGAAATCAGTCTATTTTTTTTTAAGATTTTATTTATTTATTGGGGGTGGGCAGTGCATGAGCCGGGGCAGGGATGGAGGGGCAGAAGCAGAGGGAGAAGCAGACGCCCTGCGGAGCAGGGAGCCCGACGCGGGGCTCGATCCCAGGACCTGGGATCATGACCTGAGCCGAAGGCAGGTGCTTAACGACTGAGCCACCCAGGCGCCCAAAATCAGTCTATTTTTATCAACTGTCTACCCAGTTCATCCATCTGAGAGAATTTAAGTTCAAGAATTTCTGATACCTGTCACTGCCTTTTTTTTTTTCTCTTCGTTTTATTACTTTTCTTTGGGGTTCAGGAAATCAGTCTCCATGGTCTTTCAGCCCCTTGGGTTCCTAGGCCATCTGATTCTTACACTTTTATTCTACATTTATTTTATGGATGTGTGCAGCCAACATGCAGAAACACATTCGTATGTGCACGCCTCTAGGTCACTACTAAACTGACTCATAGTGCTTCAGAGCAGTCATCTATGCATGCTGTACCAAAATTTAAAACTATTTTAATACAGAATATAATTAAGCAAATAATGATCTGAAAAGGAGTATTACAACTTACCAATGGTAACATTCATATGGCTGCCACAAATTGGGTATGAATAACCAATATTCGAAAGTACAAAACAAAATATACATAACAAGCATTTTGTGCACGCTCTAACTTCTAATTTATTTATTTATTTTTGAATCGGAAAGTGCTTCAGGGTCATAAGCCAACATCTATCAGCCTTCTACTGTTAATTTTATAACGTGACTAATGGAGAATTCTAGTTGACTGCCTGGTGGGTAAGTTTGATCTTATTTAAATGATGGTGCTACAATCCAATTTTTCCCACGTAAGCTCTCTCTCTATATGCGCAGAGTGTTAGTTAATAGTGGTTCTTCTTGCTTCTCCTGCATCATTTTTTTCTTTAATAAGTGGCTTCAGGGAGAAATGAAACTTACTGGCTAAGGATTAAAAACAGTTACGTGTTCCCATCCAACTTACAATCAGTGTTTCTAATTAAACTCCATCCTTAGAAATTTCTTTGTCTCGAATCCAACCCATTGAGTGGTTACAGAATTGTCCAAGTGTATTCCTTCTATCTCCATGCTAATAGGTAATGTGCGGCTCATACATCTTTATAACCGTTCATTACCTGCAAACGGTATGCTCTGACTTTCGTGTCCTTGAAACTATGAAATAATTTTCCTCTAATTCAGTTCTTCTTAATGTTTCTACTTTAAATAGAATGTATTAGGAAAGTGAGATCTAAGCATTTTTAGCAATTCTGAGCTGGGGATATCAGTTTAGTCAGAACAGTGTCAAATGTGGAACCCAAGCAACATGATTGGTACTTTGAGGTTGAGGTTGATGTGACATTCTCTTGAACATATTTTAATGCTTATGCATATTTAAATTAAAATTTTAACCTCCTGACATTCAAACCAACAAGCCATTCACCATCCAACTAGAGAGACAAATGAGATGACACACAGCAAAAACCACCTGTGCTTAATCTACGCTCACTGCACAGAGATTTCTAAGAAGTCTAGTTGTTTGCTAACATTTTGACAGTGGATTCCGATATTAGCACAGCTTTTCTGACTGATTATACAGAAATAATTCATTTCAAATATTTGTCTATCTATGAAATGGCTGCTCGCTCGAAATGATGGGATGGTGCCTATTCAAGTCATGACATCCAGCTCGTTTTACGATGTCACTCTTTGTATGGCGAGTAAGTTTCTGGCGACCCCACACAATATGACTTCTTGTCTCCAGGAAGCCTGGGTGAAGTAGGAGTCTGGCTAGATACACTCTACCCCTCCCTCTCAGAGCCCACCTGTCCGGCAAAGTCTTACAGATTTTACCCCCTTTGGACCCCCGCTGTCGGCTTCAAAGCAGCAGGGCTCCCTCAGGGAGGTTTATCTGCGAACACGGCCAGACAGGCTGGCAGGTCAGGTGCCAGTGTTGGTTCTGCCCCAGCGTGGTCTTGTCCTGAGCCATGTGGGGGCCATGCAACCGCAGCTGCGCTGGGCTGGAGGGTTCTCACCTCAACTGAAAGTGGGACCCCCATGCACCACCAGGCCACAGGGGGAGAAATAATCACCCTGTCATCGCTCAATGCTGTTTCAAATTTATCACTTTCTCTCACATCTATCACAGTGCCAGTTTTGGATTAAGATGCCGAAGTGAACATTCTCATGTTCAGCAGGCGGCACACGGGAAAGTTATTGTATTTGACTGAATCTCTACTTGCGGTGAACGGGCGACGCCGAAACTGGCAAGTTGCCAGGGGCCTTTGGCTTCATTCCGTAATTGTCAAGTTCCATGGCATCGAGCAGTCATTTTAATCCCAAGTCACAGGAGTTATTTTGCAACCCGAGATCCAGTGCTGCTACTTAAAACCAAAATATGCCACCATTTATGGCACGGAAATACTGAACACCCTTCTTGCCAATGGCCTCTGTGTTTATTTACTTCAAGTCCCAAAAAACAGCGCAGATCGGTCTCGCCACCCACGTTATCAATAGTACAGCAAATTCATAAAGAGTCTTTCTTCGGCGAACGGAAGCGATTCTGCAGTCTGACTGAACTCCCAGCGTCCCAGTGTGGGAGACGGGAAGGGGCAGGGTATGTCCTCCAGTGTCGAGTTCAGGGAAGTAAGGAATACAAAAGTTAAGTGGCTGGTCTCCACTTATTCAAAATAAATGTATCCGGGAGCGGAGCCAGGAATAAAGATCAAGTCTCCTGGCTCAGGCTCTAGGCCCCATGCTGCCTCACAGCTCTCAGAATGTTCATCTTCTTGGAAAGCGCTACCAAGCCTTCCCCTAGGGCCACACCAGACTCAGACACACTGCCATCTGCTGACCCACCGAGGGCCGTACGCACCGCTTTCCCTCGAGCACGCCATCTCCGGGAGGCCAACGGGCTGGGTCTCCTGGCCTCCGTAGGAGAGCAGGAAAGGAAGCAAATGAATTTAGGACACCCCCTTCCCCATCAAAGGACCCACATCCTGACACTCTTAATATTTACATAACAATGCAATGATGCGCTCTGTTCTTTATACGCGGAACGCCCTTGCAACCCTATGTTTCCCCCTGTGCCCTTACTCTGACACATTCTTCCAAAAACCTGGATCGTCTAAAACAGCCTTTCTTACAACATTAACAGTCTGGGGAATGCCATCCATTTCTGTGTTGTCTGTATTGTCTTTTACCAGTGTCCTACGAGATAGGCTAGTTACCCTACAAGGTGCCAAAGACAGAATCACAGAATCCAAGCTACACAGCCACAGTCCTGGGATGGTAGAAAATACCATAAAAATGTCCTCACGGGGCTCTAACAGTAAGAGAACAGGATCTTAAATACATCTTCAACAGGACTCCCTTTGTTCAGAGCCAAGCTATTTGTTCCCCAGAAACACTGTCAGTATCTTCTTTCACCATATCTACCCTTCACAGCCTGCCTGCACGTTCCTTAGGACAAAAGTAACATTTTCCAGACTCAACAAAGTTATGGTGAACACAATTTATTTTTCCATCTCATTATCGTAGCTGAGTTCAAGTCATAATGTCTGTCTGTCTCCGGTGCTCATCCCTGTACTTAGTTCTCTACCTCTAAGGTAAAAGTTGAGTTTAAATAGTTGGAATATTTTCTTTTATGAGAAAGATGAAATAATATTAATATATTACTACAGAATCAACATCCACAGGAACAGCTCAGACGGGAGCTGAGGCATCTGTGTGACCCCAGTTACATGAACGCATTCTGCTTTAAGATCTTAAGAAAAAATTCTTGCCTGTGAAGGTGGTTCACAGACATCTTGGTTAAGAAATGTTAAATATAGAACTTATTTCTGATCTCTCAGGATATAAAAGCTCATATTCATGACAATGTAATCATTCTTATAAAGGAATTTTGCTGATCTTTACAATTAGTTATCCTTTGAAGTTCACAGTTTGAAACTCAATTCAAAGACCATATTTGAATTTGGAAGAAATGTCTGTATTTGTCCATCCAAATCTTTACAGGAATATCTTATCTTGAGGTCATCTTGGGCAGAAATAAGAAATGGTGTTGTTTCCACATTTTTTCAATATTAAGAGGGTGTCAAGAGTCACAAAAGACGTGGGGAGTACCAGCAGGGAAATATTAAAGAATGGAAACATTAGGGAGTTTTACTGACTCGGTGAAATCACAACATTGTGGAATTTTAATTGAAATTCTCTCTACAGAGAGAAAACTCCAGCCCAGAAATCTGGTTCTCTCATGTGCAGTGCTGAGTGGAGGCCTATTAGATGCGGAGGGTAAGACTGAGGTCAGGGAACACAGGAGGTGAGGAGCACAGAGAAGGAACGGGAGGTTGCCAAGGCATCTGAACCTCTTTGGTATGAGCTTGGACGAGGAGCCAGCTCTCTGGAGGGTTTATCTGAACTAAAACTAAACCACCAGACTTTCGGAGAAGCAGTAACAGGAACAAAATGTTCTTTAGCCTTGTTCTATTTAAAGCTCATGCATCTGTAATAATCTTTCACAAAATGATTATTCATACTTGCTTCTCTTTATAACATGGTGACAATACATCACACTGTAAGAATAGCAGTTAGATTGTAAAAGTGCTTGTGAAAACTTCTTTTTTTTCCTGACACTAGAAAAGGGAATTAGTTCAATGGTGTTACTCATATTTCCTATGTTATTGATCTTTTTATTTTTCCTATCCTTCCATTTTACATAATTTGCTGTAAAACAGGATTATAACATCTTATATTTTTTTAAGATTTTATTTATTTGAGAGAGAGAGAAAGCACAAGCAGAGGGGGAAGGCTGAGGGAGAAAGAGAAGCAGACTCCCCCCTGAGCAGGGAGCCCGATGTGGGGCTCCATCCCAGGACCCTGAGATCATGACCTGAGCCGAAGGCAGATGCTTAACTGGCTGACCCACCCAGGTGCCCCAACATCTTATTTTTAAAATAAAGACTATAAGAATAATTCCAAATGAGATTTCAGACCTTGGTACAAAATAGCACCATTTGTTTTAAGTAGAACATTATGCTCTCCGCTTTAGCTTCCAACCTAGGTGAGTGAGGAAGTATGGAGCGTGGCATTCGGCGGAATTGAGGACAGTCGAGCGCTCAGAGGCCAAAGCAGCAGGAGTCCACAGAGCCAGAGCCGGGGGGTAATCAGTTGCAAAGAAGAAATCTCTGACCGTAGGTAGAAGGTCTGTCTCAAGTTCTGTATGTACATGTGTGTGAGAAATCTTCCTGAAGCTGAAGAAAGAGCCACCGGGAAGGATTAGGGAGGATAATTACAGTTCATACAGAGCCAGAAATACTGCCTATTCCCACCATCCAGAAGAGTTAGTTCATCAAGAAGATATAACAATCCTAAATATATTTGCATACACTAACAGAGGTTCAAAATACACAATGAAAAAATAGATATAAATGCACGGGGAAATAGATATAACCACAATTATAGTTGGAGATTTCAACATCCTACTCTGGATAGCTGAGGGAAGAAGTAATGTCAGTTCTATACAGACTCTCAAAAACTGAAGAGGAGGGAAACCTTCCCAATCACTCAATGATGACAGCATTACCCTGACAGCAAAACCAGAAAAAAAAAAAAAAAAAAAAAAAAAACTTGCTAAGAAAACTAAACCAGAGACCAATATTTCTCATGAAGACAGATACAATACATAAACATAATCCAACATATGTAAACGAAGTAATGCATCATTATCAAGTAGAGATTATCCCAGCAAATGCTAGGCTGGTTTAACATTTGAACATTTACCAATATAATTTACTATAATAACAGATAAAAAAAAAAAAACCATATGATAATGTCAATAAATACAAAAAAACCCCACAAAAAACTTGGTGAAATCCAATGTCTATTCTTGATAAAAAAATCTCAGTATATGAAAAAAAGACGAGAACTTGATTTTAAAAATCTAAAAAAAGTGTATGAAATATCATACTTTTAGTTTTAAGAGACTGATTGTTTTTCTCTTAAGTTCAAAAACAAGGAAATCTCATTATTTCTGTTCAGTATCATCCTGAAGGTTCTAGTCTATACACTAAAGCAAGAAAAATAATAACTCACACAGATTGGAAAGAAAGAAGTCAAACCGTTTGCAGACAACATGATCATTTATGTAGAAAATTCAGTGGCATCTACAACAACAACAACAACAAAACTATTAGAAGTAAGTGAGTTTAGGAAATTTGCAAGATGCAAGATCAATACTGAATAAATAAGTTATATTTCTACATACTAGTAGTGAACAATCAGAAATAAAAAGTAGCATTTGTAATAATATAAAAAATACAAAATGCTTATGAATAAATGTGATGAAAGATATGAAGACCATGACACTGAGAGCTACAAAACATTGATGAGAGAAATTAAAGAACACATATAAATAGAAATAAGATCTGTTCATAGCTGAGAAGACTCAATACTGTTAAGATATTAATTCTTCACAAATTGATCCATAGTCAATGAAATCTTAGTTAAAACTCAGCAGGCTGTTCTATAGAAATTGGAAATAAAAATTCTAATTTTTCATACGGAAATTCAACAGGTCTAGAGAAGTTAAAATAACATTGAAAAAAATAGTTGGATGATTATTACATAACCTGACTTCAATACAGATTATAGAAGTTACAGTAATCAAGGCTGTGATCTTGGCATCAAAGTAGATCAATGCAACAAATCAGGCAAATCAATGGAACAGATTAAAGAATACAAGGATTGGTTTTTAGCAAAAATGCAAAGATAATTCAGTGGAGAAAGAATAGTCTTTTCAAAATAAAATGATGATGGGGCACCTGGATGGCTAAGTCGGTTAAGTGTCTGACTTTGGCTGAGGTCATGATCCCGGAATCCTGGGATTGAGCTCCATGTGAGGCTCCCTCCTCAGCAGGGAGTCTGTTTCTCTCTCTTTCCCTCTGTCCCTCCCCTGTGCTCATGCTCTCTCTCTCTCTCTAAATAGATAAATAAAATATTTAAATTTTTTTTAAAGTTTCAAAATAAAATGATGCTGAAACAATTGGATATGCATATAAAAAAGGTGAACTTTAATCCATACTTCATATCATGTAGAAAAGTTAACTGAAAATGGATCATAGATGTAAGTATAAATTTAAAACTATTTAAATTCCTAGAGGAAAACAGGAGCTAGTCTTTGTTATCAAGTTAGTACGGATTTCTTACATAAAAATTAAAAGCAGAAATGTATACCAGAAAAAAGTGATGAATCCCATGTCATCAAAATTAAGTACATTTGCTCTTAAAATTTTCTGTTAAGAGAATGGAAAGGAAAGCCACAGACCAGTGGAAAACATTCGCAATACATAATGTTGGCAAAGAACTTGTATCTAGAATACACAAGGAGCTTTCAAAGGAAGAAACAAAAGCCACACTATATCTTTGGCAAAAATATTGAACCCACTCTTTAGAAAACATGAATGAATGAGCTCACTCCTGCCCCTTCCACGCAAAGAGCTCCTGGGAGCACCCGGGGAGATAGTAAGCATCTACAAGCCCAGAGAAGAGGTCTCAGAATGAGCCTCACCTTGTCAGCACCTCGATGTTGGACTTCCCACCTCCAGAAGTGTAAGACATAAATTTCTGTTGTATAAGAAAGAAAAAAGTATGTGGATGCTAAATAAGCACAGGAAAAGTCTTCCAGTCTTACCTGTGAACTTTGAGGGGGCGCTCTGTCTTGGTAAGGCACTTCTGCCTTACACTCAGCTGCACTTGGTGTCCCCAAACTCTCTGGGCCACAAACCTGCCGTCTTACGACGGGAAAGGGCAGTAAGCCAGAAGTCTTGAGGGCATAGATATGTTACATACATATTTTTGAACTTTTTTTTTTTTCACATGAAATGCCATGGCCTGTAGTTAACTTTGTGGCTTCTTACAGAAACTACTTGAAAATGAATCCTAAGTGGTTTGGGGGGGCAAGATAAAGTAGTTCTTCAATGTATGTAGTAGTTCTTTATGTTTTAAAGACAAACTTCGAAAAATACAAGTCTGGGGCCTCCAAAATAGGGTCTAGTTCCCAGAATCTTAGAGTCTCCCTAGAAATGAACCTGGAATCTTAACACACAGCTCTGGCCAGTTTCAGATAGAAGGTGGAGAGAAAAAATTAAGTTTCATGGATCAGTGCATTCTTGGAATTTTGCTTGTTGTAACTGTACAGAGAGAGTTCCTTGTAGATGGTGTATCTCAGATCAGTACTGCCCGGAGAAGTCATGTCAGAGGGAATGAAAGCTGGCTGAGATGAATTCTAAGGTCCTCAGTTTCCCAATGTAATTGTCAAATTGTTTATTCATAGATTATTTTACAAATACTTTAATAAAATTTACTTTGATATTTCATTAATTTTAAGCAAACTGAATATTACTGAAATTAAAATATCCTTTTATAATAATTTTTAGATTAAAATATTTCCAAGGATATAGTGGGCCTTTAAATACTCATTGATAAGAAACCAGTTTTTATACATTTTTAAAAATTCTTTTGAAGGTTTTATTTATCTATTTGAGAGAGAGAGCATGCATGAGCAGGGGGGAGAGGAAAAGGGAGAAGGAGAAGTAGACTCCCTGCTGAGCAGGGAGCCCGACACGGGACTCGATCCCAGAACCCTGGGATCTTGACCTGAGCCAAAGGCAGACATTTAACTAACTGAGCCACCCAGGTGCCCCAAGAAACAAGTTTTTAGTACTGAAATTTTACCATTATTTTATAATTCTAATTGAACTTATTTTGCTTTCCCCAGATAAAAACATGTTGTTGAATGATTTTTTTTTAGAATACTTTGGGAATGGAATTATTTTCATTTACCCACAGAAGCATATTAGAAAAATGAACGACCTTTCCCTGAAACCTCAAGAGATGGAAAATTTAAAACCAAGCCCTTTAAAGGAGCATCAGAGTCTACTCTCAGGAAGAAAAGAAAAACGCTACAGAATTAAAGAGGAAAATGTTCCAGGGGCACCTGGGTGGCTCAGATGGTTAAGCGTCTGCCTTCGGCTCAGGTCATGATCCCAGGGTCCTGGGATCGAGTCCCGCATCGGGCTCTCTGCTAGGCAGGGAGCCTACTTCTCCCTATACCTCTGCATCTCTCTCTCTGACTCTCATGAATAAATAAATACAACATTTAAAAAAAAAAAAAAGAAAGAAAGAAAATGTTCCAAGGAACAATTTCTAATGTCTAACTTGACATGAAGTCTGGCTGAATTGAGGCACACAAACATACTTGAACCAGGCCACGTGCTGGAGTTTACCTCTGCCATCCACTCTGACAACACTGTGGCTATCTGAGCTCCACTAAATCAGACCCTACAGAGACCCTATAAGGCGACACCGCTCACCAGGGGGTCATTCAGTGAAGGAGAAAAGTGCCCTAGGGCTCTGAACATTAGCTGGTTGTGGGCTTCTGGGTAGAGTTCCTGAACATCTGTAGATCAACTTCACTGGACTAGACAAGGACAGGGTCAAATGAGAATAAAATTAAAAACCCTTCCATTTCTAACGTATGACTCTTCTAGAAATTTGTGAGTAAAGTTCAATGGTTGTTGCAGATACAGACTGAGACCAACCCACCTGTCCTGAAAAATCCACTGCATGACAGAGGGGTGGGTGGTGGGTTTTCCAACCTCCAGACTTAGAAATTAGAGTAGGGCTATATACGTGTTCTCTGCACACTGACTTGGCAAGAATTTGTGGGCGGCTATCATGTGCGCAGAAGAGCAGAAGAACTTAACATGCTTTTGATTATTGATCAGCATGGCTATGGCGGCAAACTCCACAGTATGTGCATATGAATTATCAACTGCAGTATTACTGTAGTTTCTGTGCTGAGAAAACTGTCCCTGACATCGTTTACTGGCATTCTTTATGCCCTTAGGGATAACAACTAATT
This sequence comes from Phoca vitulina, assembly GCF_004348235.1. Classification (NCBI taxonomy): domain Eukaryota; kingdom Metazoa; phylum Chordata; class Mammalia; order Carnivora; family Phocidae; genus Phoca; species Phoca vitulina. The sequence goes on along the minus strand of NW_022589741.1, from coordinate 2,539,642 downwards.
TTAATGTGAGAGTAGGCTAAAAATTAATTATGAAAGCAAATACATTCTGCAAAAGACAACAAGCCAATCCTGCATCCCTAAAGCAAATATTACTCTGGTAGCAGCACTCAACTAACAGATTTAACTTGTCATTGTTGACTCGTGTTTCTAATGTGGGCTAGGAACTTGCACAAACATTGATTCGTTCATACGTGTATTGAATACCTCACTATGTATCAGTCACTAGGTAAGGCACTGGGAAGAAAGGTCAGTAAGACATAGCCTCTTGCCTCTGAGTATAATGTAGTGTGCGCAGGATGGCTGGAGAGAATGGATCAGCTACAGTACAGAATTACAATGGGGTTTCTAAAGATACGAAAGCGCATACCATGGCAGTACATTCCAGATGTTAGTGGAGAGGTTTCAAAACTGCATGCTATTAGATTGTGCCAGGGTATACAGTTCTGACCTAATCCAGAAGTAAACCATGCATGGATTTTGAAGAAGAGTAATGACCAGATTAGATTTGTGTTAGAATGATCATTCCAGTTGTATCATGAAGAGGGTCAAGACTGAGCACAAAAATCCCTACAGGGAGCAAACTGAAACAGACAGGAAGGTGCGGGGGAAGCAGGGTGAATTAAGAAAGGGGTGGGGACAAATTGACCTTCAGGCCCCTCATTTCCAGTATCACACTGGAGCATGATATTGTTTCTTAGTTACAATACCGGCTGAAGGATGGAGGTAGTTTCAGAGTCTTTGACTTTGTCTTCCCCATTGTTACAGCTTTTACCCCAAAGGCTAAGGAATCACAGTGCAGGTTTTACCAACTGCTAAGTATTTTAATTACACATTCGGGAAAAAGAAAAACGACCACTGGATGAATCCACGGACCCAAGAGACCCACTGTAAGCTAGAACTTTGCCAAGACTCTATTATCTGGCCCCGAATGACCACAGACGTATCAGAGGACCATGATGAATTTGAAAGAATCTCCAGGGAACAGCGCCAGTTCAGATAGGTGTCCAATGGTCCTTGAAATGTTTGAATAATACAATTATCTCAGTCTACTGCTTCACCTGAGTAACTGTCTGTAAATCTCCTAGAGGAAGGCCTGAGGAGATTACTGAATATATTTTCAGTGATGTTGCAGAGTCCCTTGTCTTGGGGACCTGGTCTCCTCTCTAACCAATGGATTCCAGATCTGAAAACAGGCTCAAGTTAGGGAACTGAAAAAAGGTTCACAATTTTTTACTGAAGTAACTTCCCTCGGCCTTCTGGTCATCAATCTGGTTTCTTCTACTGGGAAGAGCTGACTAGGACCCTTGTGAATGGCCTGTTTTGCCCTCATGGATACCAAGCTCAAAACCCTTTGTAGGTCAGGTCCCTTGGCTTCTGCTCTGACTTGCTAGGTAATAGGATAACTGTAGCCTATTAGATTTAGTATTTAGCTCCACCACCTGTCCTAGATGTTGGGGGAGTCCTATCATGCCTATTATTCTCAGCAAGCCACATTTTATAATTGTGTCTCTTACTGATAGCCTGGCTTACCGAGTAAAACCACCACGGAAAGTTCCAGTGCTGTTGGTGCCGAGGTCATCATAGCACTTAGTATGTCCTGTGCACCTTCCCATGGATCATAATTATCTGGTAGACCTGCCATACATGCTCTGTCCAATCCCAGATGCCCACTTTCATGAGCATTTTGATTTGTTTTTGTCCTTTTTGCTGTGGTAATTCTAGCCTTTTAATGTCACTCATGTGACGTGAACGTGAAGCAAGTAGCAAGTTTGCCCCATCTCCTGGGATCTCTGCCTTCGTGTTAAATCCTACAGCCCAGGAGAGCATTTCCAAGACAATGAACTCTTTCCTATCCTATTGTATATTCTTGCCCTTTGATTAAGCACCCTCAGAATACAGTCCCACTCATACTCCCCCAGGACCTACTGGTATATGAGATCTATTTCTTACAGTTCTTGCGGGCTCTAGAACCAGCTAGGTTATGCAACAACTTAACCCTAGTTATAAGAGTAGTGGCCATGAGAGAAGGTGGAGATCTTGAGGGGCACCCCTGATTCTGGTTGTCTACCAACATAAAAGACGGGGAATGGGGCATGGTGGCCCTTGATGGGGTGCTACTCTTACAGACTCAGTAGGATTCTGAGAAGACAAAAGATACGTGGCATCCACCCTGCTGTCTTCATCCAATATGTTGAAGCCCCAGGGTGTTTGGTTTTATTAACCAGGGAAAATGACCTTGACATAACAAAACAGCTTTGGTGAGCATTTAACCATCTTTGAGGTTGGCCTCTCTGTTATGTTTTTGACTTGGTCCTCAGCTTTCTCTTCCTCTCACTACAGGAGAGGCTTTCCCATCGGGCTTTCAGTGGCCCAGTACTCCCCTCTACACTACCTTTCCGTAGAACATCAGTGGCATGTGGCAACAGCCAGGCAAGCATGTTAGCCTCACAGCCACCGTTTTCTGTATACATTTCAAACACCAAGTGCATTCCCTTCCTCCACAACACCCTCCTAGTCCACTAGCAGTAAAAGGGTTGGCAAATGGACCAGCACCTTCCAGCAGGTGTACCTGTGCTCCACCAAATTTCAGCACTGGGACTCCCACTGTCAGACAGGTAAGTAGTGGATGATCCAACCTCAAAACACAACTTCAAACATGATTTATCTTCTCACCTGCTTTCCTCAACTACTCCCAGCCAATAATCACAATTTATTAAGAATGAATATTATGATGCTGGCCTGCCGAAACCTTGACCAAAATGGCAGGGAGCACTAAGTGAGAATTTCCCCAGAACTACCCCATATCGGGTTGAAACTATAGAGATTTTATACGACTGCCTTGATCAGATACGGACTGCCCCAGACAGCTCTCTACAGTCGAGGCAGACCCTGAAGGAGAGGACAACTGGATGGTTCTACTCAACACACTCTCTACAGCTGGACAGAAAGTCCTTTGTCTTTTTTTTTTTTTTTTCAGGTAATCTCTACATCCAACATCGGCTCAAGCTCACAATCCAGAGATCAAGAGTTGCATACCTTACTGACTGAGCCAGCCAGGCGCCCCTGGACAGAAAGTCCTTTGAAGGGAATTCTCTCTACACATTTCCAGGTCTTCCAAGTTACATGAGTCTTTTCAAAAGCCAACTCTTGGCTTTGTTAATTTTCTCTATTATTTATTTCACTGACTTTTGCTCTTAATTTGGTTCTTCTCTATTGATTTACTTATATTTAATTTGCTGTTCCTTTTCTAGCTTCTTGAGATGAACACGTAAGTCACTATTATTAGCTTTTATTTTTGTCTATTAGAAATATTTACACTTATAAATTTCCCACTAATCACAGATTTAACTGCATCCCACAGGTTTAAAACTTAATATCATCCTTGAGTCATGGGTTATTTTAAAAGTTTATCACTTATTCTATAAATATTTGAATTTTTTAAGTAATCTTTTTATATTGCCTTCTTGCATAATTTCAGTGTAAGAAAAGAACATACACTGAAGAATTTCAATCCTATGAAATGTGCTGTGATTTTTTTTTTTTTCTGACCCAGGATATGGTCTACTTTGAAAGATTATTCTTCAGTTGTTTAATGCAATCTTCTTATTTCACTTACGTCAATGATTACAAGTGTTATTCTTTTTTAACCCTGATGATTTATTTTCTGCTTGTCCTAATATTTACATAGGTTCTAATGACTCTATCTTTTCCATGTTTTCTGTTGGTTTCATTAGTTTTTATTTTATGTATTTTTTAAAGATTTATTTTTTATTTTGGGTGGGGAGAGATAGAGCACACAAGGGAGAGGAGCAGACGGAGAGGGAGAAGCAGACTCCCCGCTGAGCACAGAGCCCAACTCAGGGCTAGATCCCAGGACCCTGAGATCATGACCTGAGCCGAAACCAAGGGTCGGATGCTTAACTGACTGAACCACCCAGATGCCCCTGTTTTATGTATTTTGAGTGTGTGTTATTAGACTATTTTAGTCTATGTTATTGCATGAGTAGCATACAAATTTAGAATTATTATAACTTTCTGATGAAAGTAAAAGTTTATTTTGATGAAATGTCAGTCTTTTCAATAGTCCTTGTCTTTACTCCAAGTTGTATGTTGCTATTAATTCAGCTATATCAGACTTCTATGGGACATAACTTACTGTCTATCACCTATGATAGTCATTGAGGTTTTTCCAAATCGAAAACTTTTGTCCTTAACTGTAGTTTTCTATACATATATATATATATCCATGTAATTACTGATATATTCAGTTTTAAATCTACCATCTTAAAGTTTCCTATTTATACTATCTGTTCTTTGTTCCTTTTTAATCCTTCCTTATTTAGGACTTTTTAAACCATTCAATTTATTTTCTTCTACACACTTTTAATTAATTTTTTTAGTGGCTAACCTAAGTATTAATATATGTGTCCTTATTAGACCTTATTTCTAATTTATACTTTCACTAGTATCTGGACAAGGCAAGTAATTCACAACCTGAACTCGATTTTCTTATTTTCATGGATTTGACTTCTCTACATATTTTAAATAGTGAATATTCTTTTATTTTGACCTCCTTGATAACATCTTTTCATAACTGTTTTAGTGTGGTCACCCCAAGATAAATTTGATTTTTGTTTACAAAGGACTTTATTTTCTTTGTTCTTTGAAGGAACAGAATTCTAAAGTGGGACTTATATTTTTCTCAAGTGTTTTAGGATAACATCTCTTTGTCTTATAGTTTCTACTGTTTCCAAGTTTTCGGTCTTATTATTTCACCCCTGAAGGAAACATGACTATTTATATAGCTGCTTTTCATATCTTCCTGTTTTCAACTTTTCAGCCAAACCAACAATGAGCCTGCATGTGTTTGTGTGTGTGTGTGTTCTTTTATTCGAGATATTTTGAAAACTATTTGAAACAGGGCCTTGATAATTCTTTTTTTAAGCTTTGTAAAAATGATGGCTTTTTATTTTCACTGAGTGATTGCTTCTTTCAATTCTCTGTTGTCCTTCTTCTGAGACTAATGACACAAACTTCCAGACTCTTCACTATGCTGTATCTGGCCCTTACAAACTTTTCTTTTTCATTTTTTATATTCTTTGGGCTTCGATGTGGGACTTTCTTGCTGAACCACCTTCTAGTTCACTAATCCTTGGTTTTATGGTGCTTAATTGCTATTGTAATTTTTCTTACATTCTTACTTTCAGTTACTATATATTTTTCTAGAATTTGTATTATTTCAATAGGTTCCAGTTCTCTGGTTAAATTCTCCATTTTTTCCCTCTAGTTTTCAAACACATTAATCATAGTTATTTTGGTATTTTGTGCCTAATAATTACAATGATCAAATCTCTTATGGGTGTTTTACTACTGTCTTTGATTTTTTTCTTCTAATTTTCTTTTTTGTCTTTTTTTTTTCTTTTTCAGTCATTTTGTTCTACTTCCTTCTGTGACAGATTTCTTTTTTCAACTTGACTTTGGAGGAAAAAAAACAACAACATAGTGATAGTGAACAATATGATCTTCCTGCAAAAAGAATTTAGGGTAATTCTTACAAGTCACTGGAGTATGACCAGATCCTCTTCACGTGGTGTAGTCTGGAGTTCACGCTTTGTAAGCCCTGTTCTAGCTGTACTCTGCCTTCGCGTATGAATGTGTTCCTTACATTTCTATGGTGTAGCTCTTACTGCTAAGGGTAGCCCTTTGAGGTTCTCAGTTGGGATGTTTTCCTGAGTCCCTTGTTTCCGTGAGTGTGTGTGAGAAGGGACCTCTACAGTGGCTTCCACAGTACTGGGAAGTGGGTGAGTTCTCTGCCTTCTCAGTGCCAAACACCAAACCCGTACAGCTGAGGAGGTGGCAAATGCTCTGGGCAAACCTGCATGCAGGATTTGAGGCTAATTTCTCTGCAGGGCACTCTCCTCCAGGATCACTTCCTCTCTAGTTCGGCTGCCTTGGTTTCCCTGAACTCAGAACATGTTCACCCCATCATAAGACCAGCAGGATGCTCAGCCATGACTCCCTCTTTTGCCTCCATCCCCGTCCCTGAGAATCAGCAGATGAATGGGTGGGAGCACCTCAGAGGCGAACGTGGTGCTCACCTTGATGCAATTTCCTCTTCTCTTAGGTCTCATCTCCACAAATCTTGGCCCTGTGATTGTTTTCTAAAGAATTCACACAGCTGCTTTGCTTTGCTTTGCTTTGTTTTTGTTTTCTATCTAGATTTTACATCTACTTCCTTCAGGAGGATTTCTCTGATACACGCTACTCCCTCACAGACAGAAGCAAAATTCCCAACTCTGCTTTTAAAGATATAAACTCCAACAGTGTTTGTTTCCAATTTAATATCTTCTAAGTCTAGACACATTTGCTAATTTTGTGTTTTGTTATCAAAATTCCAAAATTCAGAGATATTGTGAGAAATGTCAAAACTGCCCACATGTTTGGTCTGTGGTTCCAGCAACATACCAGAGCAATTTTTCACATTTGATGACCCCTCTGGAGAGCGAGCCCTGGCTGTTATTGCCCAATGAGGAAAGGTTAAAAGGAAAACCACAAGCAGAAATATAATACGTTCAGGAAATTGCTGGAACAATTCCTGTGTGGGCTGTGATACAAAAGAGAGCCTTCCTGCACCCTGGGTGAGCTTTAGGACGCTCTCCAGAGCCCGTCCCCACAGCATGGCATTGACACGTGTGCATAGGGACTACGAGAAGTTTAATGATTTGGAATGAAAAATGAGTAATCTGATGTGACTGGAGAGTCAGCAACTGTGGATGTTCTTTTCTTCCTTCTCAGCTCCCTCACACCCACTGTCTTATAGGTCTACACAGTACTCTTTACTACAGTAAGAGAAACAGAAGATCTTTTTTTCATTGTATAATTTTAACGAGAAGAATTTTTCACCTTTGTGAAATCTTTGGGAGAGTCTGGTATGCATCCCTACCGGAGCCGGATGACCTTAGGCAGGGACCAGCAAACCTCTCTGGCCCTAGGAGAAAGAGAAAGACGGTGGATTTGGAGAGTAGTAAGAATAGGTCATGAGACCGTGTCTTACCACAGAAAGGGTTCAAAGGGCCACGTCAAGTATGGAGGGGGTGTTAGTTAGATAACTTCCTCTCTGGACGATGCCAAAACACACAGGCACCATTTCCCTGAAGAGAAGCAAAGTTGAAATCAGAAGGAAATAATTGCATTAAACAGGAAAAAGACAGGAGACAACAGGAGGATGACAGACAAAAGCACAGAGAGTTTAAAGGAAAGTAGGCAAGGAACTCGCCACAGGCTGTGTAGAAGCTCACAGCTTTACTGCTAAACGAGCCAGACGTACTTCTCCACTGTGCTCTGGGCAGGCCACGGAGGCAAAAACACAGGTGTACGGGGTCAGACTGAATGTCAGTGGTCACCCCGGCATCATTACCCCACTCAATACCCTAACATGACGGACGTCTGAACGGGGTGTCTGTCCACTGCTTAAGCACATCTGTGATAACTTTCCTAGATGTCAGTAACTTTGTTCTGGCTTGTTCCTGCTAAAGACAAACAAGATCTTAGAGGGGCCACTACGCAGCCGCCTTCCTCATACTCTGTCTCTTCATACTGGCCCCCTGCCTTTCCCCCATCTGCCTTCTATCTTTCTCTCTTTCTTATTTGTATTCCCTCCTTCTGTCTCTCATATGCCCACTTTTCAAAACCACCAGCCTTAAAAGGAAGGGGGAAGAGCAAAAAGTGTTAATCTAGGGAGAGTCAGCAAAGTGGGATGGGGGGAAAACAAGATCATGTTTCAACCCCTTACCATTTACAAGGACCGCCTCTGCTACAGCCTAAAACATTTTCATAGAGCTCTCATGGAAACATCCAATCCTAAGAACCTCACCACTTCAGTCAGCTTATTCTGTTCCTCATCAGTTAACGACTGTTAAAAAAATTTCTCCAGTGAGCTAAAATCTGCCACTCTCTGAACTTAGGTCAATGGTGTTCCTGGTGCTGCAAGATGCTGAGGGCGTTCAGACCCACTAAAAAAACACGGAGTCCTTTTGTATCAGCTAGGAAGCTGGGAAGTGGGTTAGCACTCAACCACGGTCACGCCAGGAAACAGAGGATTAGTATTAGTTAATACTGAATCCTAGTTACCGGTCTGATTTTGGGCTCCCTTTATAGTTGACTCTGGGCTTTCCCATAATTCCTTGCTGTTTTAACAGTTTTCGGGGCAGCACAACATTGATTCTGTTTCTCCTCCACTAGAAAAGCTAGGAAACACTCAACAGACCAAATTGAAAGGTGAATAAAGAAAAGATTTGAAGACAGTAATTGTTTATCGAGAATGAAGTTGCCAATGCTGCAATAAACATTTCTCCATTCATGAATCTGAGAAAAGACAGATTTTAATTTCCTCAGGGTGTTTCGTGCCTGTTAATAGAAGGTCAAATCTACAGCAGGCGGCACCTCTGACTGGCAGGTACGAGACCTCGGTTTAAATACAGGTTTGGCCGCAGCACTAATGCGTGACGTCGGGCAAAACACCTCACTCGGGATATTCAATTTCTCATGTATACAATGGCACCAATACCACATAAGTAAAATATACAAATATTATAAGATATTAATAGATATAAAATATATTTTCCCCCACTAGACTATGTGTTCCTTGAGGGAAGTAACTGATATTATTACCCTTCTTTGTATCTAAATCCTAAAACACAGAAGTAAGTGCTCACTAAAAGTCCATTGGGAAAAAAAAGCACTAATAGCTGCAGTACTTCCTTTCACTCCCTCTTATTTTGTAGGCAAACAAGTTCCAGTAAACAGAAGACAAACTCTTTAGGGCCAAATATTAGGAGGCAGCTTGGAAATCTTTAATGTGTTAGTAAGATTAAAAATCACTTTATATTGAGGTATCAGAATTTTTACTTAAAAATATATAATTTTCTCAGTGAAATAAGTAAAAAAAATATAATTTTAAGTAGCCCTCCCCCAATATATCCATAATACTGTATTATAGGAATACTGTATTAAGGAAAAGTAACTACTTGATATTTGTTTGCTAAACAAGTGTATATATGTCCTAGCATCCTCAAATAAAGAAAACACCCAAGTACCTCCTATAATTTTTAATGATTTTTAATAATTCCTAATTTCTGGAGTTCAAACTAAGAAAAACAATTAGAATGGATGTCTCATGACAGCTGACAGTATGTTGTGAGGATCATCCCATACTGGGGACATGGTAATCTAACAAAGCTCTTTGAAAGGGTAACACAAGAATCCTGAAATCCTGAATGTTTTACACAAAGAACCTAGTGAGTTAGTCATCATTAAGATAATAAAAATACTGCTAATGCAAATGGACTGTCCCCCTGCATCTTTCTGAAACAGAGTCTGTAAATATAAACATAGAACCTGCCTCTTTAAGTCTTTACTTCGCTGCAGGTTGAGCTCTCAAAAATTACTTGGTAAGCACAGAGAAAACACTCTCAGGTTAGCCGTTTTCAGCCTGATCAAATGACTGTTTATCCCTGAAACGTCTGCCCCTCCCTGTAGTCACCAGTACTTAGAGTGACTGCCTATTCTGCTTCCCGGGAAGGCGTGAGGAATAAGGAATGGCTCACGCAAGACTCTTGTTAGCTACAGCCTCCCGCAGATGTCTGTAATTAGGGTTAAATGGGGGACCCATGCTTATTTGGAAGTAGAAAATACTTTAAGGGAGAGGATGCATGTGAGTTGGAACTTAAAGGAAGAACCGAGGGTAGGGATCCAATGTGGGAACAAGGCATTTAAGCAGCGGGAAGAGCAGAAAGCCTTGGAAGAGAAATATGTTAGTATGAACAGAAGATGGGGGGTATGGAGTAAAGATTAACGGGAAGTTAGATAAGAAGAGTAGGTTGGGGTGAAGTTACAGAGAGCCATGGAAGTCCAGCTGAGAAGCGGGACAGAGCTAACTGGACAGCGAGGTGATGCTGCAATATGGCATTTGAAATGGCGAAGAAGGAACTTGCAATCACTACGACTGAACCCAATGATGAGTTTTTCTAGCACTGAATACACTGATTTTCTGAGAGTGTGTTACCTTTTTTAGATCAGAATTACTTTTTTATTATGTTCGATTAGCCACCGTATAGTACATCATTAGTTTTTGATGTAGTGTTCAATGATTCATTAGTTGCATATAACACCCAGTACTCATCACAACATGTGCCCTCCTTAATACCCATCACCCGGTTACCCCATCCTCCCACCCCCTCCCCTCTGATGGTCTCTTCAATAAATGGTGCTGGGAAAATTGGACAGCAACATGCAGAAGAATGAAACTGGACCATTCTCTTACACCACACACAAAGATAAACTCAAAATGGATGAAAGACCTCAATGTGAGACAGGAGTCCATCAAAATGCTAGAGGAGAACATAGGCAGTAACCTCTTCGGCATCGGCCAAAGCAACCTCTTTCAGACACGTCTCCAAAGGCAAGGGAAACAAAAAAAAAATGAGCTTTTGGTACTTCATCAAGATAAAAAGCTTCTGCACAGCAAAGAAAACAGTCAATAAAACTAAGAGGCAGCCCACGGAAAGATATTTGCAAATGACGTTACAGATAAAGGGCTGGTTTTCAAGATCTATAAAGAACTTCTCAAACTCAACACCCAAAAAACAAATAATCCAGTCAATAAATGGGCAGAAGACATGAACAGACAGAGATATACAAATGACTAACAGACATATGAAAAAATGTTCAACATCCCTAGCCATCAGGGAAGTTCAAATCAAAACCACACTGAGATACCACCTTACGCTAGTTAGAATGGCAAAAATTAACAAAAACAGGAAACAACAAATTTGGCGAGAATGTGGAGAAAGGGGAACCCTCTTACACTGTTGGTGAGAATGTAAGCTGGGGCAGCCACTCTGGAAAACAGTATGGAGGTTTCTCAAGACGTTAAAAATAGAGCCACCCTATGACCCAGCAATTGCGCTACTAGGTATTTACCCCAAAGATATTGATGTAGTGAGAAGAAGGGGCACATGCACCCCAATGTTCATAGCAGCAATGTCTGCAATAGCCAAACTGTGGAAAGAGCCGAGATGCCCTTCAACAGATGAATGGATAAAGAAGATGTGGTCCATATATACAATGGAATATTACTCAGCCATCAGAAAAGATGAATACCCACCATTTGCATCGACATGGATGGAACTGGAGGGGATTATGCTAAGTGAAATAAGACAATCAGAGAAACACAATCATCTTATGGTTTCACTCATATGTGGAACGTAAGGAATAGCACGGAGGACCACAGGGGAAGGGAGGGAAAACTGAAGGGGGGGGAAATCAGAGAGGGAGACAAACCATGAGAGACTCCTGACTCCGGGAAACAATCTGAGGGTTTCAGAATTACTTTTAAAATTCAGATGCCTACTACAGCTCCTTAGAGCATTCGGTCACTCTTCACTTGAGAAATATGGAGAAACGTCCATACGCATGTATATGTTTCAGATAAAAGAGGGCTAATAAGTGAAACTCGACCCACGGTTACAAAGGGCTTGGCTGGTTCTACAATGTGCCACATGCTGTTGAGCCTGGCAGACAACATATCCACATCATGTCCTGCTCTAAGCAGTATTTTGCATATGCTCTAACACACAGGGGATGTTTAGCTAACAGGCGGTTTAATAAGCGCCCTTCCTTAACATCTGAATTCAACGTGGAGATGTCACTTGTCACTCAAGATGCCTCGGCAGCCCACTCTGTCCTCACTGGTGCCCCACACAGTGCTTTCAGCTCGCGGCACAGCTCAGCGTCCTGTGCTCCTCTCTGCATCCTCTCCCTCTAGAGGCACAGGCTCGCTCTGTCTCCCACGCATCTGCTTCATGGAAAAGAGACTGTAGAATTGCTTCCTGTCAAGTCATAGAGGCAACTCGCTCATGAACCAGCTACTGTGGAGGGGAGAGACAGCCGTGTCAGCAACGTTTTCCTGCTTACATGTTTTTGTTTCAAGGCAGGTGTTCTGTTTCCTTGTCCTAAGCAGGGATGACTGTGGCGTGGGCACTTTTCGGTACCCTAATCGGAACAGCCCAATGCTGACTCTCAAGCACGTGGATGTAACCCAGGGAGAGGGTGAAACCCAGTCACGGTGGGAAGCAGCACCCAGGGCCGAAAAGGACGGATGTGCCCTCACGTTTCTGAACACACGTCTCCCAGGAAGCACACCTTTCATGCATTACCCTGGAATGAGGGTTTGAGTTTTTACTGTAGAGAATTCTGATTGCTTGATTACACAATGCCTGCCGAGAACCAAGGGGAGCCGTTGAAAGGGTCCAGAGGATGTACCCTCTCTTGAACAGAGCTGAAAACCTGCTGCCGCTGCCACATCCCGATCACAGAATGCCACATGTCGGGGGCCCTGGCACAGCTCCCCAGTCCTGGCCGAGCCGGGCCAGAGGGGCCAGGCGGGGAGAAGAGACGCAAACCTGACTGGCAAGAAAACAGAGCTCCAGCCCCCAATCTGATGCTCAGGATCTTTGTGTACTTGGGACTAGTCCCTTTATCCCCGTTTTTCATCTCTAACATGAGAGTTATCAAATCTGCTCCATGACCTTCACAGGATTCTTATCAGATCAAGCTTTTAAAACTGGTAAAATGCAATTCCACGGAACAGCCCTGTTATTCTGTAGTCTCATATTTACTCTTAAGATGATTGAGAAAAGCCGAAATTGGCCCCCATACATACGAAGCTAACTCTGAGAAAAGCTGTAAGTCAGTAACACTGAAGGGTCTGCTTGCCATTCACTGAGGCTGAGAGATCTCAGAGATTCAATTCTCTGATACCCAAGCGCATTTGATTCTTCTCTTATAATACAACAAAAATGCTTCTGTCTTGCACTTACCACACTCTAATATCTAGAAAGTAATATTTTTGATACTTTACTATCAAACGGTATTACCTGGTGGCATAAGGTAAAAAAAAGTGGCCGTGGGCTTTATCATGGGCCCAAAGAATAAGGGTTTGGCTAAATAAACAGTTATTAGAAGCATAATCACTGACAGCGAGATGCTGTGGCATCCTAGAACGGCCACCCAACTTGGAGTCACAGGTTATGGAACTAGCTCTTCTCAACTGTGAATCCATGTAACAAGCCATCATGTGCTACTTAATTCTTTGGCCCTTTGGTGTTCTTATCTACAGAATGAAGACAAAAACTGATATGCCGTTGGACTGTGTTGGACACACAAAGTGATAAAGTTTGTGTAAGTATTTGCAATATATAACAGCACAATAAAATATATAATTACAGCAGTAGTAGTGTTTGCAATAAAACAGGAAGGGAAGGTGAGACTTGGTGGACGGCAGGGTATGGTGAGTTCCTCCCATTCTGGAAGAGAAAGAAGCTAAACCTTCCCCAACGACAAATGAGAACAAAAGGCTGTTCAGTCACTTGTAGATCTTGCAAGAAAAATGAGGGACGTGATTGGATGAAGGTCAACAGTGAATACACTAGTCATTCATTTTGGTCACCTATTCAAATTATCTGGAATTCTTTTGTCCCCACTCCTAAATCTGGATTAGAAAGATTTCACTGTCTTCTGTGTAATATTAAACTTACTATACATAGCTGTTATCTTATAAAATAAACTACTATAGCACAGAATGTCACTCAGGATTAAGGATCAATATAATGTATTTTGGTATACTAAAGTAGAGGGAGGATGTAAATAAATAATATAGCTAAAATTAAACTAAGTCAATCTGAAAGAGATTACTCCAAAGGAAACTACTCAAAAAGAAATAAACACAAAAGCTAACAATGTGAAGTGCTTAGAAATACAGCAATGATAGTAATGGAATAAAAAGGGCAAAAATGAACTGATACAAGGCATCTATTGGCATCTGCTTCTACACAGAGATATTTAATGATATCTTAAGTTTAGGCACCTTGATGTGTCTTTTCATCTCTTTATGCTGTATTTTGTTTTTATTTGATATTGGCATAACAGTGCTTTTCCTTATTCTCAATGAATTTTGGATAAGCCATTAAAGGCATCAGTTCTAGCTATTATAGGCTTCAGAGATAAATATCTGGAATTTTTTTTTAATTGCTCAGATATCCATCTACCAAACATCCAGATATTTAGAAATATCCAAATTACTGGATATAGAGTTTAACCTCTGGGTGATGAAGATGTATCAGTTACTGTGTATTAATATTAATTGATAGAGCCATATGCCCAGTGGCCAAGCTAATATCCTTGAAAGATGTGAAAGGCTGACAGAATGAAAAATGCGGACATCTGGATCATTTTTCTTTCTCAGAAGTGTTAATGTAGTCCTATAATTAAACATGCTCAATCAACAGATTCTTTAATAATTCCTATCAAGAATAAATATCACAGAAAATTTCTATTTAGCCAGATATGTATTTATTTAACAAGCTTTGCTAGTGGCAAACATAAAAGTCTTTGAAACTTCAACAACAAAAAAGGGAAGGTTTGTGTAAATTAATGTTAGTGAAAGCTCAAACAGAAATTGCTCATGAATTATAAGGAAACAGGCATCAATAAGCAAACCAGTTACCACAGACAAAAGCAGGTGTAGTAAGGAGACTTCTCTGGCTGAAACCACAGCTTTGAGGATCAGCAAATTCCCTGACTGATAGTTCCCTTAGATTGTGTGTGTATGTTATCAGAGTAACGAGTCAAAAACTGGAAAATCACAAGTACTCAGTTATCTGGTGATCATGAGGTTAAAGATTTTGGCAGATTTTTCAGTTCACATTTTTAGAGTGATGATGCTGTTCACACAAAAATCTAAAAAAACAAGTTACAAAGTGAGAATAAAAGGTTAACAATTACTAGGAGGAGACTAGAAGGAAAGGAAAATATCTCAGGCTTACTACTGATTTTGATTGTTTTCAAGCTGCTCTCAATTAGAGTCTGGATATTTGTAGATACTCATTTTGGCCGAATCCATGTATAGGTTTCAATAAGCCATAGTATTCTAAGGGGACTGTCTTTGCCATGACACCAGTCGATGGTCCTGAAAGCATTATCAGTATTTTAATCCGTGATCATTTACAGTAAAGGAGATGAAGGAGGAAGTTACAGAGAACTCTGCATTAGCACATGACGATTTTATTTCACTCTCATCCAATCCACTACTGGGCAGGTAAATTCAGGGCTTGTCATGAAAAACTCCAAACGGAATTAGCCTAGGTTCTTAGTTGCAAGTAATGGAAAGTAAATCTGGATGATTTAATCAGCCGCCAGAAGGAGGGAGAACCAGACTCTGTAAGAGTAAGAAAAAGGGACAAGTGGAATCAAAATCACAGCATGCTGAGACCACTCCTGTGGCCACTGCTATCAGAGCCACGGACTGCACTGCCACGGTGGAGAGCTCCTGCACACCAGGCGTTTTCTCTGCCATGATGCTCACAGATGTCCCCTCCTCTGAGACGCCTCAACATAAATAAAATGGAGGGGGAGCATTCGGTACTGGTAACACCACATGCCCAACCTGGGGAGCATTCGGTACTGGTAACACCACACGCCCAATCTGTTTCTGCCCGGGTGACCTGGAAAACCAGACTGTCTTTTCAGTGTCCACAGACTCATACAGTGTGGGCAATGCTCCAACATGGGGAGGATGTTCATTTCCTGGGCAGATAAACAAAGAGACGAAAGCTCACTAAACGACATAGAATGTTAGGAAAGGTGCATGCTACAGTGTGAATTTTGGAATTTGGGATCCCTATTTCCTAAATATATAACCTCCAACATATTTCCTGTCCTTTTTGGGCATCTACTGGTTTGTAATTCCCATGAGGGTAAGACCAGGGTCTGACTTGTCTGTGTGGTATTTCTAGCAGTAGGACAATGCCTGACAATGAGCCAAAGTCCTCAAGTAGCTCTTGAATGAATGACGAGGCCACAGTCCACCACTGCGCATGCTGACAACAGCATGTAACATGCATCCTAAACACCTGTTTTCTGTGTGTGGGATTACTCAACACGTATTTCACACCTACCAAACTAAGCACCAGGAAATCAGGGTCAGTGTCTTATTTCTGATTGTCTCTACTGTGCAGAGCATGGGGTCTAACACTTGGTAAGCATCTGCTAAATAGCAGATGAATGAGTGCAAGCCTGGATATATTTTCTCACCTGCAAATTTGATATAGTATCCTACTCATTTGAGTCAATGAAAGTATGTCAAGATATTCTTACATAGTAAGTGCTCATTGTCGTTGTTTCTCTTCTGGACGAAATGACCTCCAGAATTAAGAGTTCATTGTGAAATTCGAAAATTTAGTCCTCTCATGTAGACAGCAGGAAAACATTGTGCCATTATATTTATTAACCTATTTTGTTCTAATGCATTTACATTCTTCTTTAATGTGCTGAGAGCTCTCCCAATGCAGAGAACAGGTCTCAGCTTTTATTTCATCAAAGTCAGTGTCTCCTAATGTTTAATCCATGTTCATTTTCTTGAAAAAAATTAATAAACGAGTGAATGGCTATGCGACAATGGACTTTCATTATTTCCTAGACTACAAGAGTCATTTCAGAATCAATAACATCACTTTTCACGTAATGAAAGAAATATATTGTAAATGAAAACCCACCACAGCTTCTTTGTTCTTTATCCATGTTTGCCTATAAGAGCCAAAGTTTAATAAGATGCTTGAAGTAATGTATGCTTCTAAATGCTGAGTACACATTACCAAATAAGAAAGTTTTCTTTATTTTGAAAAAGAGAAAGAATTTTGATAAAAACTGAAAAAAATCAGGCCTCAGGAGCAACAACAGAAGGCAATCTACTGACAGATGATTGTGGAGCAACACTGGGGGGCAGGGCAGCCGAGTAATACTTAGCAGGCACGGTTAAGAAACCCAAATAAAGAAGAACAAGGATAAAAGTGCAGATAAAACCATGTATTTGTGGATACAACTAATATATATGATATAGTTTTCAAGGAAGAAAACATCCTAGAAGTGAAGAGGCACACATTAAAAGTCAATACTGGAAAGGTTTACTGGATGACCAGTAAAATGAATAAAGAATTTCATTTGTGTACATCATCACATACTTTCAAAGCCTTGTGGATAAGAAGATAATCTTCAAAGCATCAGAGGTCATATTACAGGAGTGGGAATCAAAATGACACTGGGCTACTCGGTAGCAATTCTGGATCCTAGAGTAAAATGGAGCAACATTTTCTAAATTCCAAGGAAAATTATTTTTTTAACCTAGCATGCTCTGTTACAACCAAATACCATTAAAACTGTAAAACAGATTAAAGACATTTAAAACTAATCAATGACTGGGGCGCCTGGGTGGCTCAGTTAGTTGGGCGTCCTACTCTTCATTTTGGCTCAGGTCATGATCTTGGGGTTGTGATATTGAGCCCCTGTATCGGGCTTTGCACTGGGTGTGGAGCCTGCTTGTCCTTCTCCCTCTGCTCTTCTCCCCACTCTCTCTCTCTCTAATAAATAAATACTTAAAAATCTTTAAAATAAATAATTAAGGATTTAACAGTTAATCTTCCAAGTATCCTTTCCTAGGAAGTTGTAGAAAAGGTACTTGTGGGAAGTAAAACAAGAGGAAGGAGTGGGATCCAGAAAGGAGGCCTCACTGTAGAAGGAGGGCGAAAGAAAGTGCCAAGATGGAGGCCCGGTGGCAGGTGAGGACCAAGCAGTGCAGATGGCAGCAGAAGGGAAAAGAGAAGAAGGAGTAAGAGAACCAGGAATTTAAAAACAGAAACAAGCCAGGGGCTCCTGGGTGGCTCAGTTGGTTAAGCGACTGCCTTCGGCTCAGGTCATGATCCTGGAGTCCCGGGATCGAGTCCCGCATCGGGCTCCCTGCTCAGCAGGGAGTCTGCTTCTCCCTCTCCCGCTCCCCCCTCTTGTGCTCTCTCTCTCTCTCTCAAATAAATAAATAAAATCCTTAAAAAAAAAACAACAAAAAACAGAAACAAGCCAGATATACAATTTGGTGTGTTATGGCTTGTGTGGAAAATTATTGCTTTTGGGAAAAGTAATGGAAGATAAATAGATAATTATGTAAATAAAAGCAATAAGGCAATGGTTAAATCTGAGGAAAAATAATATGACTAAAGAATAAATAATCTAATCTATATTTTTGGCCTCCTCAGTGAAAAAAATATGTATGTATTCACCTACATAGAATAGTGTAAGAGCCTGCTATTGATTTAACTAATTATACGTTAAGTATGTTGGGAAAAAAAAAGTAGGGAAATAAGGATGAAATTACACAAGTGAGTTAAAGGCTCAGCTACTATAATGGGGAACCAGTAATGTCTGCCTAAAATAAATTCAGAAGAAGTTCTAAAGATAAAGAATATCCAATGGGAAAAAGACAGTCTCTTCAACAAATGGTGTTGGGAAAACTAGACAGCCACATGCAGAAGAATGAAACTGGAGCACTTTCTTGCATCATACACAAAAATAAACTCAAAATGGATTGAAGACTTAAATATGAGACCTAAATCCATAAAAATCCTAGAGGAGAGCATAGGCAGTAACTTCTTTGATGTTGGCCATACCAACTTCATAGTAGATCTGTCTCCTGAGGCAAGGGAAACAAAAGCAAAAATAAACTATTGGGACTTCATCAAAATAAAAAGTTTCTGCACAGTGAAGGAAACAACCAACAAAACTAAAAGGCAACCTTCAAAATGGGCGAAAATTTGCAAATGACATATCTGATAAAGGGTTAGTATCCAAAATATATAAAGAACTTACACAACTCAACACCCAAACCCCAAATAATCCAATTTTTAAAAAGGGTAGATGATATGAAAAGACATTTCTCCAAAGAGAGCATCCAGATGGTCAACAGACACATGACAGGATGTTCATCATCACTTACCGTCAGGGAAATATAAATCAAAACTACAATAAGATATCACCTCACA
Organism: Phoca vitulina; assembly: GCF_004348235.1. Taxonomy (NCBI): domain Eukaryota; kingdom Metazoa; phylum Chordata; class Mammalia; order Carnivora; family Phocidae; genus Phoca; species Phoca vitulina. Next base: position 2,520,719 of record NW_022589741.1, on the reverse strand, counting down.
CCTGTCAGAATAGCTAAAATCAACAACACAGGAAACAACAGATATTGGTGAGGATGCAGAGAAAGGGGAACCCTCTTACACTGTTGGTGAGAATGCAAACTGGTGCAGCCACTCTGGAAAACAGTATGGAGGTTCCTCAAAAAGTTAAAAATAGAACTACCCTGTGATCCAGCAATGAGCATGGTGGGGGGTGGGGAGGGAAGAGAGAGAGAGAGACAAACCAAGAAACAGACTCTGAACTACAGAGAACACACTGATGGTGACCAGGGGGGAGGCAGGCGGGGTTTGGGAAAACAGGTGATGAGGATGAAGGAGGGCACCTGTTGTGATGAGCACCAAGTGATGTATGGAAGTGTCTAATCACTACATTGCACACCTGAAATTAATACTACACTGTATGTTAATTAATTGGAATTTAAATAAAAACTCAAAAAAATACGTTGTCCAGAAATATGAATGTAAATATCAGAAAAACTAGATGAAAGACTCAAAAGTTTGTCTTTACAGAGAAAGAGAAATTGGAAGACATATAAGGGTGGAGTTTAGAAAATCTGTTTTTGACTTTGAGGCTTAGAGAACTATTTGATATTTATAAACAATATGTCATTCTTACTTAGGAAATAACAATAGGCTCAAGAGCAGCCAAAAACAATTGCAATGAAATAAGAAAAATGACAATGCAACATTGGACATGAAGGGACAAGATTTACATTTACATTATATGTATAATAATTTGTATTTATAATATGAATGCTTACCTAGAAAATCTATGCCAGTCAAGTGAACAATTCTTTGAATTAAGAGAAGCATTAAGTAAGCAAATACAAGATAAACAGATAAACCTGAGGAGCTTCCCTACCTACCATGGAATACTACCAGCTGCTCTTCCTACCTGACCCACCCCCTTTTCCTGCCTGCACCCTTGTTTCCTCTGAGGGAAGCACTGCACCAGGAAATATGGTTTTTGTGGGAAATAATCCCAAGAGTCCAACTCCATCTGTGCAAGTCAAAAAGACCTAGATCTTTCTCTCCAACTCCTTGGAATAGAGAGAAGACAGGTATCCCATCTCAACTCAGCCCACTGGACTCTTGAGAACTTTCAATGGTGAGCTCATGACTCAAGTTCAGAAAGAATGATAGGACTGGACTAATGCAGCCGCAGAGTCCACACCCGGCTGTGCTTGGCTGCTTCAGTGTTACTGTATTTCCATTTTCTTAGCACTCCAGAAGAACTCTGGATGTTGCCTACTGAAAAGCTTCCCCCTGCCCCTTATGTATGTGAGCCTCCAGTATCTTTGGAAAAAGTCTTTATTGCCTATTTTTGTCCTGAGAGTTTTGTTGCTTGCAACCGAGAATCCTAACTGATATGAGCACCTGGGGATAAATATAACAAGAAATAGTTCTGATGTATATCATAACATGTCAAAGCAGATAAAGAAGCCTCAATAATAATAAATTACAAGAGAAGTGGAACATCCAAATATGTATCTATAAACTCAGTACAATCCCAGTGAACATATCTAATAGTATTATTACAGGAGAACACAAATAAGTCAATGGAATTAAATAAGGAGTCTATAATCATAACCTTTTAAACAAAGGATTATTGGAAGAAATAGATAAGCAATATTTACGAACTTATATTACCCTTTCATACCAGAAAGAAAAGCAATTTTTAGAGATATGCATGGCCAATATAGGAAAATATTCTTATATAATAAACAAAGAGGGACTTACTAAGCTAGATATAAAAATCAAAAGCTATAAGGAAGAAACACTGGCATAGACTTCTGTAAGAAGAAAAGCACCATGGTCAAAACTAAAGGGTAAATGATAATTTGAAACCATTTATAATAGATCAAAGTTAATATCCACATTATATAGTAATCTTCCATACATTGTTAAGAAAAAACATACACCAAGAAATTAAATAGACTGTATGCACAAGATTTCCAAGATTGAATACAAAAGGTATATAAGGACATAAAACTATGATCAATACAGTAGTGAGAAAATCCAAGTTAAATCATTTCAAGATACCTCTTTTTATGTCCTTTACTTTGGAAACACTTAAAAACTTCAAATAAACAATCCAGAAAACACTGAAGGGTAACAAGTGCACACAAGAATTGGAGGTGAAGATCTGAACTGTTAGATCTAGGAGGACATGTCGGCATTTTTTAGGGAAAGTTTAAGTTATTTATTTTAACCAATTCCAATTCCAGTTTACTACCATTCAGAAATAGTTACATATTTGCATATATAATGGCACTTAATGAAACTTTGTTCTTAAAAATGAGAAACTGGAAATAATCTAATATTCATTAGTAGAGGATTAGTTAAAAAGAATGCTCGCATACTGGAACAGAATTTTTGGGGAGAAAATGCATCCAGAATTTCAGGACAGGTTCAAGGCCAGACGTCAGATCCCTAGAGAGAGAAATGTAGACCTCTGGTAATCACGTTACAACCTGTAGGAATAGAAGTATCTGCTTCTCCTTGGCTGAATGAGGGACTATAGCCACCTCACAAGGTGGACACTTGGTTTCTCCTCTGTTCTACCATTTCTGCATTCCCGACTGCAGGAGTAGCTCTTCCCCTCAGGAGCCAGGGTCTAAGCCTGTGATCACAGCTGCAGGATGCAGCCGGCCAGGGGCCTCAAGCCTTCCCCCCGCCTCAGCATTCTGCTGACATCATTTCCGTCAGGTACTGTGCTGTACATCACGTCTCCTGCAAGAAGTCACCCACCTGGGAAGCTGGCCTGTAGGATCAGCTTTGCACAACTGGCCAAAAAGCCAGCTGTTATTTTCAGAATTGTTGTGATCTGGTAGATAAACTACTGGTAGCTTCAAACCATGAAGAGTAAGATTATTTCCACCTCACAAGTCAGTGAAGGTAAAAATCAGGGCTTTAATTTTTTTCTTCCCCACTGAAGTGGTTGTTAAACACTTCCTAGCATATCACTGCTTTTAATTCTAACTTCTCATTATGAAACACTATATAAACATTTACAAGAATGAGGCAGAGCTATTTTTACCAACAACAAATAAATTTTACCAACAAGAAATAATTTCTAGGACATAATAATACCATGAAGGGGCGCCTGGGTGGCTCAGTCGTTAAGCGTCTTCCTTCAGCTCAGGTCGTGATCCCAGGGTCCTGGGATCGAGCCCCACATCGGGCTCCCTGCTCGGCGGGAAGCCTGCTTCTCCCTCTCCCTCTCCCCCTGCTGTGTTCCCTCTCTCACTGTGTCTCTCTCTGTCAAATAAATAAATAAAATCTTAAAAAAAAATAATACCATGAAGAACAATGCTTATAGAATACCAATTTTGTGGAAAAGAAAAGCTTATATGAAATGTGTAGATATGTAAATGTCTAGAATAAAAGCTCCAGAAATTCACATAAAATAGGTGACAAAGGTTGGCTACGGAGAATCATGGTGGGGTTGGGGTTCTTTTTCTTATCTATATAGAATATACAATCTCTGATACAGACTAGTTTAAAAATCTGTAAAAAGATAATGTCAATATGTTTTATATAAAATTTTTAAATATTAAAGCTAAATAATAATAAATAATGAAGAAAATATTTGCCAAACAAAATATCTAATGCATTAATACTTTTAATATATAAAAAATTTCTGACAAATAATAAAATTAATAGACACCAATAAAAAATATACAAATACAGAGCAAGAACACACAAAATACTAATTTATCATACAGCAAATTATCATAAGCAGAAAAAGAATGTAAAAATAAAATTTTCAAATATTCAAATATTTCAAAATTAAAAATAATTATTGTACGATATAAAAAATATACACTATAGGTACATTAGATAGAAACTCACCTATAGCACCATTAGAATAACTAATTGGTGTATTTCCTGAAATAATTTTATCAATATGTTTTGAGAGTCATTAATATTATCACTATTTTTCGCCAAGTTGTTGCAGAGTTTGGAATATATAATAAGGAAACAGTTATATATACAGAAAGGTTTTTTTGGTTTTTTTTTTAGAAGGCATCTTTCTTTTTTCTTTCAAGATTTTATTTAAATTCAAGTTAGTTAACACATACTATAATATTAGTTTCAGGAGTAGAATTCAGTGATTCATCACTTAGGATAACACCCAGGGCTCATCACAACAAGTGCCTCCTTAATGCCCATCCCCCATCTAGCCCATCCCCCACCCACCTCCCTCCATCCACCCTCAGTTTGTTTTCTATCATTAAGAGTCTGTTTTATGGTTTGCCTCCCTCTTTCTTTTTTTTCCTTCCCCCTGTGTTGATCTGTTTTGTTTCTTAAATTTCACATATGAGTGAAATCATATGGTATTTGTCTTTCTCTGACTGCCTTAGCAAAATAAGTCAGAAAGTATTTTTGATTAAGAATTGTCATTATGGGGCGCCTGGGTGGTGCAGTAGGTTAATCATCTGGCTCTTGGCTTCAGCTCAGGTCATGATCTCAGGGTTGTGAGATCGAGCCCCGTTTCAGGTTCCAGGCTTAGCGGGGGAGTCTGCTTCAGACTGTCTCTCCCTCTCCCTCAGCACCACCCACTCATGTGCACACGCTCTCTCTCTTTCTCAAATAGATAAATAAATCTTTAAAAAAAAAAAATTGTCATTATAGTTTACTTATACAACTGAAGTAATGGGTATTCAAAATATATGAGGAAGGGCATTGAAAACATCCTGTAATTTCCTCATTTATCAAATTATATTTATATTCATTTTATAAAAAAGTGTGAAGACTAGGGGACTACCCGGCTGGCTCAGTGGGTAGAATATGTGAGTCTTGATCTCTAGGTTGTGAGTTCGAGCCCCACGCTGGGTGTAGAGATTACTTAAAAAAAGGCGAAAACTAGAAAGGGCAAGTTTTATTTGGCAGGCACAATAAATGACAGCTATTTTTTTTTACATTTAAAATAAAAAGTGGAATTTAAAAGTGAGATGTAGGATGATACACCTGTCTTCCCCCCTTCCCCTACTTTTTCTTTATCTAGCTAACTTTTACTCATCGCTCAGGATCAATGTGAAGGTCACTTTTCTAAGGGAGTTTCTGGCCTCCCTCCAACTGAATTTCCTCTGTTATATATTCACAGGACACTCTGCTCCTCTCCTTTGAAATTATAGTTGTAATTTATTGCTTTGAAACTATTTAATTGTAACTTTCAGAAGAAATATGAAATAGAAATCCAAAATGGGCTATATTTATCTTACAGTTAAGTATATATCCAGCTTCTAAAAACTGTAAATACTCCATAATAAGTTGAGAAAATGGATAAAAATGACTGATAGATTTAATGAATGCTTGATTGATATCAAAAATTAAAAAAAAAAGATAAAATGCTCCAAAATGGTTCTGGTGGATTACTTAAGGATTGAGATTATACATGATTTTTTTTTTTTTTTTGGATTCACATTTAAGTCTCTATACATACATTTTACTAGTCTTATAAAGTAACTATTTATCAGCTATATAATCAGAAAATCAATCACTATCTTACAAACTGTGGCAACAGGAGTTGATAATGGAAAAATAATAAATGGAAAAAATAATTTAATAGGCTTTTCCAAATTATTACTGGCTGAGGAAGAAAATGAATGGAAAATTGAAGGAATTTATCCAAAATAATCTGAAGGCACATGACTCTAAAGACAATCCTTCCATTTCAGAACATATTGTAAAAAAAAAATTGTTCACATTTATAATGTATGTTTTAAGTGAAAATAAAAGTTATATTCTCAAAACAGGAATCAATAATCTAGTCTCCATTCCTGGTTTTGCCACTAACTTTTGGTGAACAGTAAGTTTAGTTTTCAGAGCCTAAGTATTTGTAATCTATGAGAATAGTGGACTCTATTTTTCTATCTTTAATATCTTATCTTTCCCAACTTTCCAGATTCACAGAAGGGATTGGCTGAGTTTAGGAAAGGACTGAGGAAATCCCATCTGTAGATTCCATATTAGTCTACACCTATGTTCGCATTGGTGGCAGGTGTGGGGGAGAACAAAAATGAAGTTTATGTGATTCATCAGGACTCATTAAACAAGGACTAAATGTGACAGGACCGGACATTTCCAGGTTCCTGCCAAGTAGACAAGCTGACAAATCAAAGACTGTATGACTAGATTATGGCCTCTGCAGGAAAGTAGGTAAAGCTTTGAACTTTATATATATCAGAAAGCAACTGACTCGTGATTTCAGGGACTTAAATTACTTTCAGAGAGCTTGACATCTAAAATGAAGACAAATTCTTTTTTTTTTTTTAAGATTTTATTTATTTATTTGAAACAGACAGAGAGTGAGCACATGAGTGGGGGGAGGAGTAGAGGGGGAGGGAAGGCGAGAGGGAGAGCTGAGCTCAACCCCACGACACAAGATCATGACCTGAACTGAAACCAAGAGTCAGATGCTCAACTGACTGAGCCACCCAGGTGCCCCAGGAAGACAAATTCTTGACTTAAACAGATACATGTTTCCCTGTAGTTTTTCTGTTGTTTGTTGTGGCTTGTTTATAAAACAGATTTAATTAGTTGTGGTATGATATTCTATTTTTTTAAAGATTTTACTTCTTTAGAGAGAGACACAGAGACAGAGAGCAAGCAGGGGTGGGGCAGAGGGAGAGGGAGAGAGTATCTCAAGCAGGCTCCCCGCTAAGCGCAGACCCCGACGCAGGGCTCGATCTCACAGCCCTGAGATCATGACCTGAGCTGAAACCAAGAGTCCGACGTTTACCTGAATGAGCCACCCAGGCACCCACCCATGGAATGATATTCTAATACAGTAATACTAAAAATGGTCATAAATTTCACAGATGAGCACAAGATAATTTCTTAAAAGTAAAAGAAATCTGCTTTCATTTATTATACAGTTTACTCCATTTACATTTTACTTCACATTTTTTTCTCAAAAGGAAACTTCCACAGCTTACGGAAAATATCGTAACCCAATTCAAATAAGACCTGAGCTTATTAACTGACCTGAAGGATCACCCACAGAGGCCCACTGTCTGGCAAACGCATCCATGTTTTCTATTCCTGAAGATAAGTTTAGCTAATTTGCACTTTCTCCTGCAACTCTGCTAATGACATCAGGATTATCTTCCTCTACTCTCTACAATCAGATTTTTAAAATAACTCTTAAAAAAAAAACTTTAAAAAATATTATACTTATCAATCAGTTACAGTAGGAAGAACACTGGTAATCAAAATATTAATGGATCTTGATGTTTTTATTGCTAAAAGAAACCTGATATTTTTTTGAAAAAAAAAATGAGTAGCAAAAGAAAGCCTAAATACCAACTAATAAAAAGACTCCATTTTAAAGCTAGTTTAGAAGAGGAGAAGAGACTGCATGTGACTGATGGGAGGAAGCAGCCCTGGGGACCTTGTTAAGATCCCTGAAGCCATATACCAGGTGAATGCTTTTATTGAAATTTGCTAATAATAAAACCACTGCTTTTGCTTTTGTAAGTTGAGTCATCATCATCAGATCCCCTATGTATTCTGAGGCCAAGATCTCAGCAAGAAGGATGACCACCCTGCATGGTTTCCCACTAGCTTACCACAGCTAGAGGAACAAGAATAATTGTCAGTGTGATACTGTTCAGCAGAATCATTACTTTTGCAGAGAGGAAGGCCCCGTCTCCTGGTCTCAGAGAGAGACCTTTCCTTTTCCTCCTCAGGTGGGAGAAGACAGGGCCCTAGTTTTTTATTTTTTATTTTCTTTTAGTATTTTTTCCCTCTGACTATCTAATGATTTTGGAAGATATGTGTGGGTTTTTTGGTTGTTGTTGATGAATTAGAGATGGCAATTAAATAGAAATACTCTATATATTATTAAAATTAATGTCCAAAACAAAATATGTTCTTAATCTCATATTTATAAAAATATGAGTAATCAACTTATTTTTAAATAAGGCAGTGGCCATTTTGAAAATCTCTTCTAAGTAATTAAATCTAGTCAATCTAGTCACTTGATGACATTCTTTCTTACTGAAGAAAGTGCATCTGATTAAAAGTGGATTTAAATCCTCGTGAGACTGCCTTCCCTTCTGACCGCAGGAGGCCGGTCCCACACCCCCTCTTCTTCCAGCTCCCAGTGTCTGTCAGCCTTTCAGGTACACGTTCATTCCTGACGGACTGTCACATCTTGGCCTCCCACTGAACCAATGTGTTCATACAGGTGTTGCTCCAGAGGCTCTTGGAACATAATTTGTTCCCTAAGAGTAGGTGTTCGGATTTGAATGTCTGTGTCCCCCGCAAACTCAGATGATGGAATCCCAACCCTCAATGTGGTGGTGTTAGGTCATGAGGATAAGCTCTCACAAATGGGATTAGCGCCCTTACAAGAAGTCACACGCTTAGCTGGCTCTCTTCGCCGTTCGCCACATGAGGATGTATGAAGGAGCTGCCATCTACAACCCGGGTGATAGTCCTAATTGGAACCTGACCGTGACCCCAGATTTCCACACCCCAGAATTCTGGAAAATAAATGTCTGTTGTTGATAAGTCACCCAGCGGATGGTATTTTGTTACAGCAGACCAAGCTAAGACAGTAAGTCTTACAAGGAGGTATTACTGCCCCTATTAATAAAGCTAACATTTGTTGAACATTTCTTAAATATCAGGCTCTATGCTAAGTGCTTTATGTGCAATTACTCTTTTAATCCCCTTTACAACTCCATGAAATAGGATCTATTATTATCTCACATTACAGATAAGAAATGGATCTCAGATAGGTCACATAGCTGCTAAGTCATAGCGCGGAGACTCGAACTAATCCCACAACACTCTGTGAAACTGCCTCCCCTGTGTTGGGATTCTAACCACTGGTTTCTCTCTTTTCTGTTTCAGCAAAGGGGTATAGGTTTTTGCTTGTTTTATCTTTACATTTATCTTTTTTTTTTAATTTTTTTATTGTTATGTTAATCCCCATACATTACATCATTAGTTTTAGATGTAGTGTTCCATGATTCATTGTTTGTGCATAACACCCAGTGCTCCATGCAGAACTTGCCCTCTTTAATACCCATCACCAGGCTAACCCATCCTCCCACGCCCCTCCCCTCTAGAACCCTCAGTTTGTTTTTCAGAGTCCATCGTCTCTCATGGTTCGTCTCCTCCTCCTATTTCCCCCCCTTCATTCATCCCCATCTGCTATCTTCTTCTTCTTCTTTTTTTTTTTTTCTTAACATATATTGCATTATTTGTTTCAGAGGTACAGATCTGAGATTCAACAGTCTTGCACAATTCACAGCGCTTACTAGAACACATACCCTCCCCAGTGTCTATCACCCAGTCACCCCATCCCTCCCACCCCACCCCCCACTCCAGCAACCCTCAGTTTGTTTCCTGAGATGAAGAATTCCTCATATCAGTGAGGTCATATGATACATGTCTTTCTCTGTTTGACTTATTTCGCTCAGCATAATACCCTCCAGTTCCATCCACGTCATTGCAGATGGCAAGATCTCATTCCTTTTGATGGCTGCATAATATTCCATTGTATATATATACCACTACTTCTTTATCCATTCATCTGTCGATGAACATCTTGGCTCTTTCCACAGTTTGGCTATTGTGGACATTGCTGCTATAAACATCGGGGTGCATGTACCCTTTCGGATCCCTACTTTTGTATCTTTGGGGTAAATACCCAGTAGTGCAATTGCTGGATCATATGGTAGCTCTATCTTCAACTTTTTGAGGAACCTCCATACTGTTTTCCAGAGTGGCTGCACCAGCTTGCATTCCCACCAACAGTGTAGGAGGGTTCCCCTTTCTCCGCATCCCCGCCAACATCTGTCATTTCCTGACTTTTACATTTATCTTTTAACTTTTGTTTCCTTCAGAAAGAGACCTCGTTTTGCCTAAGGGAGGACCTAAATTACAAAAAGGTTAGCATCGTATGAGACTGCATAAGTCATTTCACTAAATGTGACTTCAGTGCATAGATCTTATGAAGATTGTATGTAGCCAGACACAGGAAAACTGTAAAGATTCAGCTTGTTAGGGTGACACAACTGAGACATGTCTGTTTCCCGGGACATAAACTGAGATTAGAAGGCACAGAGAACAGCAATAGGGAGTTACCTCTTGAACAGAAATGTTTTGTGTTAGCTCCTCTCAAAAATAATCTGAATGAAAAATGACTCTCCACTGTAGGGAGAATAGCAGAATGGTAGCAGAAAATGTTTACGACTTATTTCTTTTTTCAATTTTATCCAAGAAATCAACCTGTAAAACACATGTATGCTGGTGGTGTTGGTCAATTTGTACCAGTTTGTGCGGAGAAGGCAGCAAATCCACCCACATTTATACACACAAGAGTATGGACAGCATGAAGAAAAAGCAGCTGACAGAAGAAAGGAGGGAGATATATTTTTTTAAAGATTTTGTTTATTTATTTGAAAGAGAGAAAGAGAGCAAAAGCACGAGCAGGGGGGTAGGGACAGAGCAGGGAGCCCGATGCGGGGGGCTCGATCGCAGGACCCTGGGATCATGACCCGAGCCAAAGGCAGACACTTAACCAACTGAGCCCCCCAGGTGCCCTGGAGGGAGATATTTTTAAGACTATTTCTCCGCGCCATTCTTGAATACCTTTAATGAGAATGTTAGTTGTAATTAGGATCTCCCCTTATCAAGAAATCATCGTTTATAACAGAGATTGGCAAAACTCTTCTATAAAGAGTGAGATAATAAATATTTTAGGCTATGAAGGCTAGTTGGTTTCTATCACAACTGTTCCATTCTGCCATTTTAGCACAAAAGCGGCCACAGACGTATTTACACAAACGGGAATGGCTTTATTCCAATAAAACCACAAACACTGGCAACCAGGCTGTGGGCCATAGCGTGAAATCCCTGGTCGAGATAACTGAGACTCAGAAATATGAATACTTCCGATAAAATGAACTGAACTTGTTTAATAATAAAATCTCAAAGATGAAAGTGATTACTGAGGAAGTATGTGCTAATATTCTTCCTGTTATTTATGGGTCTAAACACAAGAAAACAAACAATGCATTCTATAGCTTGAGGTAGTAAAGTCCAATCAAGAATGAGAGTTTTATTTATTTATTTTTTTAAAGATTTTATTTATTTATTTGAGACAGAGAGAGCAAGAGAGAGAAAACACAAGCGGGGAAGGGCAGACACCCTTCCTGCTGAGCAGGAAGCCCGATATGGGGCTCGATCCCAAGACTCCAGGATCATGACCTGAGTCGAAGGCAGACGCTTAACCGACTGAGCCACCCAGGTGCCCCAAGAATAAGAGTTTTAATGAAGTCAGGACAATACAGTTGGTGAGCCTGAGTTCAATGGCAGCATGAGCAGAACTTCTTGAAAAAACATCCACATAGAAAGATATTAATTGAATCTGGGACCATTTCAGAATCTTAAATGTGTGATCATGGATAATCTCTAAGCTTGTTATTGAGGTCCTTACAGACACATGTCCTATATCCACTCTTGCTATTCCTTGCTCCAACATTTATGGAAGATTTCGAAAGTAGTATGCAGTCATTTGTAATGCATACACACCTATTCATACACATACATATAGGAAAAAGAAGAAAATGTACCATTTGAGGAACTAGCAACTCTATGCACAAAAGCACCAAGGAAGATGCAGGTTTGAGGTTCAGTGAGTGAGGAGAGAAAAGGCCACCTGCCAAAGCCTTCTCCTCTTTGACTCTGATCACAGATACCTCTGGAAGGCTTTTACTTACTCTGACTGCACACATCATCTGCTGAACAAGCTCAATTACATCAAAGACAAAGGAAAGTAAGAGTAGTAGTCATTCTTTTTCTGGACATAAGAAAGCTCACAGTCACTGCCCTGTAACCCAGAGTTGAAAACTGGGCAGATCTTATAATGATTTTATAAAAAAAGATTATTGGAAAATCTGCTTTTCTTCATGTTTTCCATACATTGTGAATTATACCATCATTTATGCAATCCCATTAGCTAGAAACATCTCATCTTCTCCCACTCTCCACTTCCGAGCCCTGACAATCCTATACATTCTATCGCCATACCAATTCTAAAGCATGACCCCACTTCTATATACCCACTGCTACTGCCTTCCTTATGGCCATAAATTGCATCTCAGCTAGACTTGTAGGACAATCTTCTAAGACTCTTACCTTTTATATATTCTCTTTCGTGGAAATCAAAACTACAATGAGATATTACCACACACCTATTAGGATGGCTAGTATCAAAAAGCCAAGAGATCGTAGGTATTGGCAAGGATATAAAGAAAAGGAAACACTTGTGCATCGTAAGTGGGAATGTAAACTGGTACACCACTATGGAAAACAGTATGGAGACGCCCCAAGAAATTAAAAATAGAACTACTGTAGGACCCAAAAATTCCACCTGTAGGTATTTATCTGAAAGAAATGAAATCACTATCTCAAGGAGGTATCTTCACCCCCACGTTTATTGCAGCACTGTTCACAAGAGCTGAGATAGGCTAACAACCTAAGTGTTTACTGATAGATGAATGGATAAAGAAAATGTATAAATATATATAAGTATAAATAAAGTATATATATTATATTTACAAAGGAGTATTATTCTGCCATTAAAAAGAGGGAAACACCACCGGCCTGGCTACCGCTGTGCACACAGGACCCAAGCTGGGCTACCAGAAAAGCTGTGCCCAACCATGCTGATTGGCAAAGAAGCTGGCATATGACCCAAAGTGGGTCTATTTCCTTTAAAAAAAAGATTAATTTATTTATTTGAGAGAGAGAGAGAGAGAGAGAGTGGGGGGAGGAGCAGAGGGAGAGGGACAAGTAGACTCTACACCCAGCACGGAGCCTAACATGGGGCTCAGTCTCACAACCCCGACATCATGACCTGAACTGAAATCAAGAGTCAGATGCTTAACCGACTGAGCCATCCAGGTGCCCCACTCTCTAAATATTTCTAACTCCAGCTAGGAAAAGAGCATTCTTTCATCTCTGGTTATATAGTTAAAGAACTTGAGTACAAAACGGAGGTCTATTTTCCAATACTCCACCTCCACATCCCTCTTATGTAGTAGCAGAGAAAGAAGAAACTGTGCAGAGGAGAGTAGAAACGAGAAACGGCTGCCATCCTGACAGTTCGAATCCCGGATCATACTCATCCCTGACACTAGCTTCCATCCACATGACTGTGCTCTGTTCTTCCACCTGGTGACGGGACCTAATTAATTTCTTGTTTTAGCTTACACTGCTGTACTGTCCCTTGTGATTCAAGAGTTTTGACAAATGCAACTGCCATTTCTTACACTGGCTTTAGTCCTTCTGTCACCTTTTTGAAGATCTGCTTCATGTCCATAAATGCAACTTTATCCCTGGACTCCTCTTTCAACCATCCTGAGGCCAGAGTCAACAGGCCAGCATACTCTTTCTCCTTCCTTAATCTCATTCCTGTCCTGTTTGGTTTTCTGAATCCCACCAGGTAGGCTGTGAAGAGCTTTAGAATCCAACAACAGGAACCTCTGAGAGCCCTGAGAGCTCATGATGGCACCAGACAGAGATAAAACTTGTTGGAGAAAGCCAGCTCCTGGTGGGACGGACAGTTGTTCAATGAGAGACTACCGGAAAGGAAGAAGAGCTGAAGTTATGAAAAATGACTCATAAAAGTCCCAGTCAAAGCACTTGGAGTAAATAATCATTAGAACTTGGTGACATTGATGAAATACTCCAGTCGGAAGGCCTGAATGTCTGCTCCGAGTCTATGGACAAATAAATTAGCCTTGTTGAATTTCAGTTTCCTTTTCTTTTATTGGGTATTAATAACTCATCTGGCTATATCACAGTTGTGTGAAGATGAAATAATGAATGGGCAAACTCTGAAAATTGGATAGAACTTTATAAATACAAGAATCCTGTAGGGGCACCTGGAGGGCTCAGGAGGTTGAACATCTGACTCTTGGTTTCAGCTCAGGTCATGGTCTCAGGGTGCTGAGATGGAGCCCCACATAGAGCCCTGCCTGGGGCTCCCAAACTCAGTGGGGAGTCTGCTTCAGATTGTTTCCCACAGGCTTATGCTCCCTTACTCTCTCCCCAACAAATAAATATTAAAAAAAAAAAAAAGAATACATAATACCTTAAACCAAAGGAGTAAGTCCAGATTATAGAACATGAGCTGCTGAGACAGGCTAGCGGGACCAGGGACACTTCTACCCACCCCATGCTGGGTCACACTCAATAGGGGCTATATTTTCTGTTTACTTACCTATCAAAAGCACTACCGAAAGTTTAAACAGTACTACTTTCCAAGTAATTTAACTTTTTGAGGATAACAGGAAAAAATATCATTCCTGGTTTTCAAGGTCTGGATTCAATAAGTAATATAAATATAACACTTGGTGAAGACATGGCAGTCTCTCTGACACTGCTAAGAATTAAATAAGGGTGGGAAAAAAGGCTATTTTGGACCCTTTTTAAGAGTTTCTTTTTTTTTTTGCTGATTCTGCAAGGATTCAAGATAATTAGATTTATAAAACAACATAGCAAGAACTCCCAATTTCTGCATTGTGACAGGCTCATTGATAAAACCTGCTCAGGCAGAAACCAAGTTGGAGAGAATGACAGTTTATTATTCTTGTTCTCCTTAAGTAAAGGAAATATCCTTAGAAAGTTGAATCCATCCATCCTCTTTTAAACAGAGGTCATTAGTCTTTTTCCTTTATTAAAATGAGCACGAATTGAACATTCATAAATTGATTCTCTCTATTCAGCTGCGGTCTGAAACTAAGCTTCCATACATTTTAACAGACATTTTCTGAGTCAGAATCTCCCGGCAACACGTTCAGAATATAGCTCTGACCTTATAACTGTTAAAAAAAAAAAAAAAAAAAAAAAAGCAAAAAAGCAGTTTCAACCTGATAAAAACTCACAATGTAGTGTCGCTTATGAACTTAAAAGAATGGCAATGACAACTATTCTTGGTCACTCATTTCCAAGATTTGCAGATTTCACATAATAATAAATAGCCTTTCAGGGTAAATACAAAGCCACATATCGACAGTCCCATCTCTTGCTATCTCTAGTATTCCTGCAGTAATTACTGAGCGTGTACAGGACACAAGGCATTGAGCTAGAAATAGTCATAGGAAGACACCTCAGCACTCCATTCAAAGACCATCCAATTCAGGAAGGGGAAAGGTGCTACTTCCTTGCTCTGCACTTGACTTTAATTAGTTTTCTGACCTTGGGTAAGTCACTTTTCCTGTGTCATCCAGTCACTTAACACTTTTTTACGGAGGGCTGCCCATGGGCCAGGCACAAGACAGACTGAGGAAGGACTTAGCCTTCATGGAGCTGATGTCACAGTAGGTCAGACATACATTAAAGAATTGAACCCAGAGATAAATACATCTACAGATTGTGCAAAGTATAATAAAAAGAATTTGATGTGAAAGGATATTTAAAACCTTGGCCCCTGATTTATTCTGCCCGTCCTCGGAGGCTTATCCGAGAGGCTTATCTAAGGAAGTGAAATTCAAGCTGGTCCCCCTGTGGACAAAGAGCCAAAGAGGGACCGTTAACAGGTTTGAGGAACGTGAGGTCAGTGTGGCTGGAAAGCACAGATCAAAGGGAAGGAGGGCAGCAGGTGGGACTTTAAGAGCTGGAAACAGCACAGCCTACATCCTGTAAAGCCTTATGGACGTGTTACGAATTCTGGACTTGATCCTGAATGAAATGAAAGATCTCTGAAGGATGTTAGGCAACTGAATGGCGTGATCAGATCTGTATTTTTAACAGTGACCTGGGCTGACGTGGAACGAGGAGACTGGCAGAAAAAGATGTGGCAATTAGACGTAACAGACTAGACATTCACACAATGAACTGTAGACAGGAAACCACAGTACCCAACAAAAAGAGAGAAGACAGAATACGTTCTATCACACACTGCCAGTTATGTAACGACGGCCTGGCCAGAACACATGTGAGTAGAAGGATATATACTAAACCCCTGAAAGTGGTTGCTCTGGAATGCCTGCACAGGAACTGTAACAAGGAGCAGGTGTTAAGGGCATAAACAGCTGGGTGAAACAACAGAGTGGCCTCCATCACTCCTCCAGTGATGTCAGCAGGCTAGGAAGTGCCAGTACGAGAAACAGGAAATCCTGTCCCCGGTTCCCGTGTGGGCATGCGCTGAGGGAGTAGCATTTGAGATGAATCTTAGTGGAATAAGCAGGGGTGTGATAATAAGGGATGAAAAGTTTTATTTCAGACACAGCATGAACAAAGCAAATATTTGCAAAATACAGAGAATGTTTGAGCAGTGGGGTTCAGTTTAGTTTGGCTAGAATATAATTACAATAATAAAAAAGCAAAGGGAGGAGAAAGACTGTAAAAATAGGTTGGATCTAGATACTGATAACTTTGCATGCCCTTTGCATTGACCTTCTCCTTAGTAATAAATTCTGCACCATGTTTGCAGCAGGAAAGAGATGGGAAATACAGGTGTATGGTAGATTTAAAAACTGTATAGAACAGACTGAATGGGGAGAAGAGAGTTGAGGAATTTGAAGCAGAGAGACCAGGTACAGGGTTCCTACAGCAGCCCAGGAAAACGTAACCAGACAGAAAGGTACATAGAAGTCCAGGATAAGAGATTACAAGGACTCAAACATGCATTTCCAGGAAGAAAGGGAAAAGTCAGAAGTAGAGTGTGGGCAAGTCATCATCTGGCTTCGCCAGGAGGACCACAGGAAATTCTGTGGTGAAGAAGAGGAAGATGTCAAAGAACTCAGGAAATTACAGATAGAATTGAGAGAGAATTGAGATCTCTTTATGAGGAAAGAAATTTAAAACAAGTAATTAGAACAAAATGAGGGTTGCTGGAGGGGAGGTGGGGGGGGATGGGGTAACTGGGTGATGGGCATTAAGGAGGGCAGTGATGTGATGAGCGCTGAGTGTTATAAACAACTGATGAATCACGGAACTCTACATCTGAAACTAATGATGTACTATATGTTGGCTAATTGAATTTAAATTAAAAATAAATTAATTTTAAAAATTTAAAAAAATAAAACAAGTCATTAGAAATTCAATTTTAAACACCTTCACTGCAGAGTGCTAGCAGAATATGCAGGTGGATGAATTAAGAAGGAAACAGGAATGCAAGATAGGAGTAAATGAACCAGAGATGGACCAGATGAATATGAGACGAATAACTGGTAGATTGCTGGAGTACAGCAAACTTGGGTTTGAACTGATGCTGATATTATGCATTGCACACTATTGTCTTTTATAATTTTAATCAGTTTATCCACACAATAAATATTATTTTAGCACTTCTTAAGTACAGGATGATACAAGGAGCTGGGGTTATAGCAGTGAAGAATAAAACACAGCACCCATTCTTGTCACTCTTATAGTGAGAGGTTTTCACATTCAATATTAACTAAGCAACTACTAAGTTCAGAGGATTGGGGACAGGCAGATGAGCAAGATGTGCCCCTTGCTGTATTGTGAGTACCAAGAGAGCGACAGAGACACCCAAAGGAAGGAGACTCCACAGAGGACACTGGACCTGGCTCCTAAGGAATGATTAGAAGTCCATCAAAGTACATTCATATGGACTATCGGCTCCTTTAGTTCTGATCTCAACTCTGGGAGGGTCAAGTAAACAGCTCCTATTAAAGATGTGTTTCTTTGGGGATATTCTGACCTATTTAGCAAGATAAGAAAAGGACAGTTTGGTCATCCTGTCAATCCGTGTGTTCCTCTTTCCAGTATCACTGCTTCGTTTGAATTATGTCTTTTTATTTAGCTCTAGGTGGAAGAACCAAGTATTCTATGAGAAGATTGGTCTTTCAGGGGTGTGAAATGGTGTGTTTGTTGAACAAAATATACAGTGTCTAACACATTATGATTAATTCAGGCAAATATATTCTCTAAAGAGAAGTCTTCATTTTACTCTGTCTACAAAGAAGTGGATTTAGTAAATAGGTTAAAACAAAGGTTCTCTGTCAATAAGACTTTTCCACAATATTATAAAGGTGGCAAAGATCTCTCTCTTTGACAAAAGGGCTTTTACTTTCCCAAACACCAGTGAATATAAATAACAAGCAAAATAGTTTTCAGTTAGATTCAGGGTTTGATATTAATATACTCTAAAGGATTTAAATTTTAGCTGAGTTTAAAACTAACAACCAACATGTTAGAAGTTAATTATTATTCCCCAAATTAAGTGCTTTATTTTGCAGAGCATGCATTGTGCCTCCTAAGAAAATAGGCATTTTGTTTTCTGTTTAATTATCCGCTTTTTTCTGTCGATCAGTGTCAGTAATTTGTCAAAAAAGAGTCAAGGACATCCTGCTTTCGTATCCATGCAAATAGGATTCAATTATCCCCAATGAGTTTGCAAAACTTGCGTAAGTCATTAATTTGAAAACCATGAGAATTAACGCAGGGGAATTTGGAGTTGCTGTCAAAGACATTTTAAAATTACTCCCATTTAAACTTTGATTATTAACACTCAGAAAATGCCTAGTGCAGCTAATTTTAACTACTACAAACGATAACTTATATCATAAAAAACACAACTGGTCAACTCTATTATCTTAGGTCTAGCATAATTTTGTCTAAAACTTAACCTTTCTTTAGATTAAAATATGACTATATCAGACAGCTAATATGACACAAAGTAAATATGCCAGCAGAGTAGGAAATGATCTCGCTGGGTGCTTCAATCCCCTCTAATCCATATTACATATGTGAACACAAATAGAGGCTCATTCTCTACATGTGTGTGGAAATTTCTTCCATTCACTTGTAAGTTTAGCTCTATCTGTCCCAGAGCTCACACAATGATTTATCTTAAGCTGTCGAATATTTTTTAAATTACTCATTTAATAATGCCTCATTGATCATCCATTAAATACAAGGCCCTATGCAAGGCACTGAGTATTAAAACATGTCAGTAGTCCAGGGACTGGATCAGCTCATAATATAGTAAAATGCATTTCATTTTGATTGACAATTATACAATCACTATAGTGAATTGATCATTTATGAGAGGCACGCCTCTATGCTAAGTGTTTTATTTCTTTTTATAGATAGAATAAACGATCACATCTACCGCACACTCTCTGCTCTCCCATATTCTCGCTATCCACCTTACATCAGGCTCCCTGCCTTACCACTCCACTAAAAATGCTCCTAACAGTAACCTCCACCCTACTAAATGCACTGTCGAGTTGTCAACCCTCATCTTCCTCCACCGAGCAGCAGCAGAGGACACAGTTGGTAACATCCCCTTTTGAGAAACACTTCCTTCACTTGGGTTCCAGGCCTTCACATCCTCCTGACTTTCCTGCCATCCTCTGGCTGAGTCTTCCTTATCTCCCTGACTCAATTTCAAGATGATGCAGGTCTCAGGTCTCAGACTTCCTATTTGCTTATTTTCTATATCCACTGTCTTGATTTTACTTATTCTTACAGTTTTACACTCTAGACACACATACACATGTACACACTGAGGACTATCAAATTCACATATCTGTTCCTTGCACACCACCTTTATATTTAATATCTTCACTCTTACGTCTAGTAGGAGCCTCAAGCTTCTATCTGTAGTCAGCTTCTGTTCTTTCTCCCATCAGTCCCCTCATGAAGGCCCCCAACTCTCTCTCCACTCTCAGGAAATGAAGACCTGATCCTTCTCCTTGCTCAGATGAATACCTTGGAAACATCCCTGATTCCAAAACTTCTCTCAAACTCCACATCTAATCTGTGAGCAACATCTGCCTTTAAAAATACATCTAAAGGACTCTTGGTTTTGGCTCAGGTCATGATCTCAGGGTCCTGAGATCGAGCCCCACACCCGCCTCCACCTCAGCGGGGAGTCTGCTCAACCAACTGAGCCACCCAGGCACCCCTGGTCTTTTTTTTTTTTTCTATAGGAAATGAAACACGTTTATTTCAACATATACACATCACATAAACATATATATGTTATGAAGTACTCTGAACCTTCAAAATTAGTTTGGATATTTGAATATGAGAAGGAATATCTTTATTCATTTGAAACAAACAAAATTATTCATAGTATGGTTGGTAGAACACACATCAGAGTAAAAAAGGTAATATATGCTGGGTGATAAAGTTGTTATTAATAATGGAATCAGAGAAATCTAGAGTTATGCCTTCCAACATTCCTTACATAATCACTACAAACCTACTGTATGCCAATTTCTATATAAAGGATGCTAGGAAATGTTTACCATTTAGTCATGGTAGCTGCTTTCAAGTCATCCACATACCATCTAAAAGAGTAGACAGACATAAACAAGGAATTGTAACAGAGCATAGTGATTCCAAACTAGAAGCTTAGTACAAACTATAGTGACAACTCAATGAGGAAGTAACCAACTTTATTTAGGATGCGAGAATCAGAGAGATTATACTTAACGTCTTGAATGATAAGTAGTTGGTCATTAGGCAAAAAGCAGATGAGTGTTCAATGCAAAGACATAGCTTGAACAAGATGAAACACAATGTGTTCGGGAAATCCTAGGTAGTTGGCTGGAACCATATTACTGAGTTTGGATTTTAGCCTGTAGGTATTATGGGGTATTGAGGTATTTTATAGTTTCAGTAGGAAACGGCATACTTGATTTGCTATTCAGAAAGTCAACTGAAGGAAGAGGATTAGGAAGTGAAAGACACTAGAAAGGAAAGCTCTCAGGAGTCAAGCAACGTATTCCAAGGAAAAGCTGCAAGAAAGCATGAACTAGAGCACTGGTGGCGGACCTCTACCAGTGAAGAGAGATGTGAAAGCGCCTTCAAAGGTGGAACTGACAGGACTTAGTGCCCCGTTTGCTGTGTGAGGCTAGAAATCATCTAAGATAATGCCCACACTTATCTCAAACAGAATGGCAAGAAGTTCTAATAAAAAAAAGAGGGTGTGGGAGAAGTAACAGGGGGCAGTCAGAAGAGACATGAGAAACAGAACAATGAGTTTGCTTTTTGATATGTGAAACACTGAGCTTATGGGAGGATAGCGTATATATGAGCCTCAAAAGTAGATGCAAAATCTGGATCAAACACGGAGCATCGAACCTTTCCAGAAGACCTGCGTTTCCCCCTCTTCTCTGTGCTCCTGTGTGCTCACGCTGTCTTCCCCAGCTCAGTGTAGTGCACGTCAGCGGAACTGAGCGCTGACACCTGGCTTCAGTCCCCACGCGCTGTAAGGGCTAGAGGAGGAAGACGCAAGAGCACACTGGAAAGTGATTTTCAAAGCACTTTTTTTTTTTCCTTCGAAGTTGGAGAAAGGAGGTCATCACTATCCTCTGTTCATCCATTTCTTCTAATTTCATCTACCAGCCGAAGCTCCGAGGAACAGGGGGGTCAGGATTCATCATGCATAAGAAGACATGGTGCTGGGGTGCCTGGGGGGCTCAGTCGGTTAAGTGTCCCCCTTTGGCTCAGGTCGTGATCCCGGGGTCCTGGGATAGAGTCCCGTGTCGGGCTCCCTGCTCAGCAGGGAGTCTCCCTCTCCCTCTGCTGCCACCCCTCCCCCTCTGCTTGTGCTCTCTCTCTCTCAAATAAATAAATAAAATCTTAAAAAAAAAGGCGGCGTGGTGCTGTGACTGCCGTACCTGGACTCTCGCAGGTGCTGCAGTCACGTAAGCTGGGGCTACAGAGGGCTTGGTCCTCCCCAAGCAGGAAACAGATAATCAACTTGCAGGCTCGGGAAGATAGCTGTCTCAATTCAAGCATCCTTTTTCCATGTGAATCCCTGGTGGTTGTGCCCTAAATCACCAACCAGCTCATCCCCCGGCTGCAAATCTGGATTCCTTACCCCCTTGCTATGCCTGATCTTTCCATTTCTATGAATTTCCTGATGTTTTGTGTTCTGCTTTCTCTGCGTCTGTGCACTCGATGTTTGTGCCGTCCTTCTGTGATCTGAACGAACATCTGTCCACGTGCTCACCCATGCCTGACCTCTCCTCTAATGCTCAGGGACTGCCTGAGCAGACGGGCGCCCACTCAACCCATTCCTTTGTGCCCCATCTCTCATGCCCACTACGGTACCAGGTGCAGCAGAAGCTGAAACTAGATGGTAGGAAAGAAGAGGGATATGGGTGCGATAACATCAGTTGTTGGAGCCACAATCCCCTCTGGGTGACTAACTTTCAATCTCACTTTTCACATTCCCCATGGAAGTATTCAGTTTTACTTCTTCTTTTCTAACAGGCAATTTTAGAGAAAAAGAAATCTACTACCTCTAAAAGAAATTATCTGTGGAAGTCATGCTATGAGTTGAGAGAAGTCTGACCCCCCAAGGGGAATACTTTCCAAGTTACATTAATAAAACTGCTACTATAAAATGCAGCAAGTCATGAAACCCAGAAGTTTGATTAGGTACAGTAACAGCATCACAGTCACCCATGGGTCTATATTATACTACATTACAAGTTAAATTATGAAATTTTGCTGAACATATATGCAATGCGGGGTATCAGCTGCTACTCAAATGTTGTTCTTACGTACTTCTTTCTATGTCCATCGTATTTAGCTTTTCCTAAAGTTTCTTGTTTTCCTAGTGTCCCTCTTCCCAAATTTCACTCCAAATTAAATACTAGATGCAACACTTATTCAACATTTGATATGTCATATGTGTTTTTCAGAAACATACATGATTAACATGCAGGTGTTATGAAGTGTTGAGGCATTGAATAGTTTTAGGAGCATCATACAATTTCTGAAGCATGTTCTTATCTAAAAAAAATAGATCCTCACATAATCTGTTAAAACCATCAGGGTAGGCGCCTGGGTGGCTCAGTCGTTAAGCGTCTGCCTTCGGCTCAGGTCATGATCCCAGGGTCCTGGGATCGAGCCCCGCATTGGGCTTCTGCTCCCCGGGAAGCCTGCTTCTCCCTCTCCCACTCCCCCTGCTTGTGTTCTCTCTCTCGCTGTCAAATAAATAAACAAAATCTTAAAAAAAAAAAAACAACTGTTAGGGTAAATATTACTATTCCTATCCTGAACAAAGAAACAAAGGTGCATAAGAACTCATGCCAATGATAAAAAGCATTCCATAGTTCCTGTGAAATTAGGCATCCTGAGACTATTCCACTATCCCATATTATTTTTCTATTTCTATTTCTTATATTTCTTTTATTATTTATCATCATCTACTACACTATCCATGCAACTTATCTTATTTCTGTTTATCTCCCCACACACACTAGAGTGGAATGCAAGCTCCATCCGGCGGAGTTTGGCTGTGTTTGCTTCTGTGTTGGCTGAATCAAGAAAAATACTTGGCATACAGGAGACATTCAATACACTTACTGAAGGAATTAACAAAAAAGTTGAAAGGGAACTCCTCGTTAGTAATAACAGACGCCTGAAAATGGTGGACAAATGGCGTCAAATCATTACAGCTAGTATTCATTGAGCACTTAGCAAACAGCAAGTGCTGTGCCCACAGGCATGATCTTGTGATGGAGTTCATCACAGTGGGTAAGAGAAAATCAACTCCATGGTGAGACTCCTTGAGTCTAAATCGCAAGTCCACATTTATTAGCTTATAGCTGCCCTCAGAAAAGTCACAGAATCTTTTCAACTTTCAACTCTTAAACTTTAACATAGGAGTGATAAAAATATGACCTAATAACACTTTCGCAAGGATAAAACCTTGTAAATCTATTATAATTGCTCAGGTAAATGATGCTAACTTAGGTAACGGTAATTCTTATTAAAGCCAATGTGCTATGTATGATTGTTATCCCCATTTTACAAAGGAGGAGTGTGAAGTGTAGTATGGTTAGGAAATTTGCCGAAGATCACAGGGCAAACTATAACCTCAGATCATCCTGACACCGCAGCTCACATTCTTAACCTCACCAATACCCAGCCACTGGGAAAATAATTTTTAAATAAAAAAAAATATATGTACCTGGCCACCACAAGAACACTATAGTCTACTAACATCTTAATAAAAAGCTATATATATTTATTCCATTTTTATTTTTTTACGATTTTTTTTTAATTTTATTATGTTATGTTAGTCACCATACATTACATCATTAGTTTTTGATGTAGTGATCCACGATCCATTGCTTGCGTATAACACCCAGTGCTCCATGCAGTATGTACCCTCCTTAATACCCATCACCAGGTTAACACATCCCCCCACCCCCCTCCCCTCTAAAACCCTCAGATTGTTTCTCAGAGTCCATAGTCTCTCATGGTTCATCTCTCCCTCCGATCTGCCCCCCTTCATCTTTCCCTTCCTTCTCCTAATGTCCTCCATGCTATTCTTTATGTTCCACAATAAGTGAAATCATAGGATAACTGACTTTCTCTGCTTGACTTCTTTCACTTAGCATAATCTCCTCCAGTCCCATCCATGTTGATGTAAAAGTTGGGTATTCATCCTTTCTGATGTAATATTCCATTGTATATATGGACCACATCTTCTTTATCCATTCATCTGTTGAAAGGCATCTCAGCTCTTTCCACAGTTTGGCTATTGTGGACATTGCTGCTATGAACATTGGGGTGCATATGGCCCTTCTTTTCACTACATCTGTGTCTTTGGGGTAAATACTCAGGAGTGCAATTGCTGGGTCATAGGGTAGCTCTATTTTTAATTTTTTGAGGCACCTCCACACTATTTTCCAAAGTGGCTGTACCAACTTGCATTCCCACCAACAGTGTAAGAGGGTTCCCCTTTCTCCACAACCTCTACAACATTTGTTGTTTCTTGCCTTGTCCATTTTTGCCATTCTAACTGGTGTAAAGTGGTATCGCAATGTGGTTTTGATTTGAATTTCCCTGATGGCTAATGATGATGAACATTTTTTCATGTGTCTGTTAGCCATTTGTATGTCTTCTTCGGAGAAGTGTCTGTTCATGTCTTCTGCCCATTTTTTGAACTGATTATTTGTTTTTTGGGTGTTGAGTTTGAGAAGTTCTTTATAGATCTTGGATACCAGCTCTTTATCTGTAGTGTCATTTGCAAATATCTTCTCCCATTCTGTGGGTTGCCTCTCTGTTTTGTTGACTGTTTCCTTTGCTGTGCAGAAGCTTTTTATCTTGATGAAGTCCCAAAAGTTCATTTTGCTTTTGTTTCACTAGCCTTTGGAGATGCATCTTGAAAGAAGTTGCTGTGGACGATGTCAAAGAGGTTACTGCCTATGTTCTCCTCTAGGATTTTGATGGATTCCTGTCTCACATTGAGGTCTTTCACCCATTTTGAGTTTATCTTTGTGTATGGTGTGAGAGAATGGTCAAGTTTTTTTATGATTTTTATCTTTTTTTAAAGATTTTATTTATTTATTTGAGAGAGAGAGAGAGTACAAGCAGAGAGTAGGGACAGAGGGAGAGAGATAAGCAGACTCCCCAATGAGCAGGGAGCCTGATGCGGTGCTTGATCCTGAGCCGAAGGCAGACACCTAACCTAATGAGCCACCCAGGTGCCCCTATTTGTTCCATTTTTAAACTTAGGTTGTGTGCTGAAAAGAATCTGAGTTTGCAGGCAGAGAAGTGAACATAATATATTCAAGAACATGGTTAAATTCTCTCATTGCACTGGGCCTGTATTGCAGCAAATATTTATTGAAATAAGTTGGCCTCCTACTGGGACTTAAAACAAGTTTTATTAAACAAAAATTTCCATTGGAATGGTATTTGCTATTTAGGGTTTCACCAGCATGTAATATAATCTCCAAACCAGGAATTTAGTTAGATCTTAAGTGAGTTTGAAAAGGACATACAGATGCATAGAATATATAACAATACATCAATCACACACGTGTTGATCATGATTTGGGTTATTCTCTCCTCATCCCTTTTTTCTCTCCCTCCCACTCCCTCTCTCTTTCTTTCATTCTTTACTTTGTCAGTGTGTGAATGCACATATAGAAACTTAAGAATCTGTATGTGGATGACAGTTGAGAATAGTTATCCTGAGGGTTTCATTACAGCAATGATGGATAAAGAATCATTGTCAAATAAATGCAGTATGGGACATATTTCTGTGTGGACACACTACACACACTCACAGTGGCTTGTGGGGAGAGGAAGAGACAGAGAAAGAGGAGAGGGAGAAGGAGAAAGGGAGAAGGCAGGGGAGAGAGAGGGAGGGAGAGAGAGTGAAATCTACAAAGCCAGGACACTAGGGTTTCAAATTCTCTGGGGAATGACATTTGTTAGGCATGTTTTCTGGAAGTCTATAGCCTAGCTGCCTGGAATAAATACACTTGGCTATTCTCTTTTCCTTTCCCCATAATAGGGTCAGTGGGGTGAGCTCTTATTTATAGAGGAAACTGGTTCCAGGAAATTGGGTAGGTGGTTACAGTGGAGTCTGTTTGTAATGTGAGCTAAAGGTTTCACACTTTATACTCTTGAACAGAGAGAAAGAGAGAGAGATTTCTTGCATTATTTCTTCCTACCTATATCCTCCTACCAAAAATTTGACATTATCTTTCCCTTGAACTATATTCTGATTTGAATCCCAGATGTTGATTGTTTTCTTTTTATAAAATTCAATCAATTCTTATATGTGCTTTTTTAAAGGAATGTTTATGTATTGCAACTGATTTGTATGTGTTACTAATTGTCACAATAAATAAACTGTCAAAAAACATTTGTGTATCATCATCATCATCATGATCATCATTATCACCACCACCATCCCATTATAGGGATTTTTCTTTTTTTCTTTTACTTTTTACTTTTTTTTTTTTTACTTTTTTTTGTAGATCAGGTATAATCAGAAATCAGCTAAAGATGAATACCAAAATTGAGCCACATAACAAGGGCATTCTTAGGAATCAAGACAAAGCTGTCATGCCACAGCTAGAAACATGTGGAGATGAGGATATAATTAAAGCAAGGAGATAAAGGAAGACTAGAAATACCAGTGAACAGTGTTGGAGAAGGTAAAGAGAAAGGAAAGTGGGGACTCCATAGACCACAGGCGGAGGGCTGCTGGGAGGCAGAAGGGCTCACATGTCTAAAGCCTTTGTCTTCGGTGACTATAATTCTCTTCTGCTTGGTTCAGGCACATATCTTCAAATTCTGTCTGCCTTTCTAAACAGCTAAGTAATTTTTTACACTTGGCAATATGAATTTACAATAAGAGTTGAAAAATTATTTCCAGGAGATGGGAGGGAATGGTACTCTAATGAATGAACACAAGCTGTTCACTCAGCAGTGTTCTCCACTGTAATACTTAAATTACAGTGGTGGCATTTAAACTCTAGTTCCTGGTACTTAAGTTTGATATTTGAAAGAGAAGTGTCCATTTTATTAATATTCATGTATACTATACACACACACATACACACACACACAAATGCCCCACTGCCCCACTTCCCACTGGTATATTCACATTGGTCAATTTATATGCAAATGTAACATCTAAAACTTGCATAATTTTATATGTATGAAATAATGCAAAAAAAAGTATTCCTTGGAAAGAACTCTACAGCCTGTCCTTTCCATTGACAATATAGAGTATAGCAGGTAGTTTCTAGCGAACAAAAAGATACCAGCAGGGTTCCTACTCCCAAATCTACCCTTTCGTGCTAAAATATTTGGGTGGTTCTATGCCAACTGAAAAATGGTCACCATTCAGGACCAAGCTTTCTTTCGAGTTAATCCCTAGGATTGTACTTCCATCATGTTTTCATTATAAAAACTTTAACATTGGGCTAGGGCACTTTACAAGTGTGTGATTAAGGAAGGAATGAATCCCCAAAGTTGGAGGAAGACACAATTCAACCAAGAAAATCATCTTTCCTTTTTCTGTACATCTTTCCTTTGAAAGTGTAAGCTGTCCAGAGGTGTTTTTATTTGCTGCTCTGTACCCTCATTCTGACGCTGACTTAATGGAAAGTGAGATCGACTGGAAAGTGCAATCGACTCAACACCCATCCACACTGATAAGTGTGCTTAATTGGCGCCTTCCTTCCCCTGGAGAGTATTAAGCCCCATATAAAGTGACTTATTATTTTCATTAAATACAGGTGATTAAGTCTATAAACAGGCTTTCTGTCTGTTAATAAAAAGATATCAGAACTCCCAAGAATTCAAAGTCACTGCTTTTAATAAATGCAGCTGACTGCAAAGATCTATTTATAGATTTATCAGTGATTTATAAATGGCTTAAAAGCTTTGTTCAAATCACACAAAGCACGAAAATAAATCATCTCAAGATTCACTTATAAATTGGAAAAACATAATTATGCTGAAGACTTTACAATATATGGAACGAAAATAATCACTAAAGTTGGATCATTTGGCTTTTACCAAATTAGAAACATATTTTTTTAACTCGAAAGATATTGAGCAATAGCATTCTAAATACCATATTCCTTTCTCAACAGAATACTAGACCAAGTTGAACTTTCGTTAATTGTACGGACTGATATTCTGATGTTAAAAGAACCTCGGGTGCTCCCATTGAGAGGAAATAAAGTTACAATTACTTCTTTACACTGAGCTGACATCATCTTTTATGGTATTGAAGAGTATCATATATAGGAAAACAACATGCTTTGAATGATAATGTTTCTCTTGTGAAAACATCAAAATAACATGAATTGATACAATTACATTTTCTAAGTCTTTGCTTTGAAATTTGAAAATCCCAACTCATAAATGGCTTGTAAATAATTAATCCAGAAATCTGTTCAGCTCCTACAGCACACACAAAAGAAATGCACCTCATTTTGAAAGCAAAATATGTTCTTATGTCCTACAACAGGCTAAACCTTTAAGCAGTCTAATGGATCACCATGGGAAGCTTTACTCAGAAATGCATAAAACAAGTAAATTTTCATCAAAATGGTATTTATGAGATCTCATTCAGCCCAAGTGTCCATCTGCATAGGTTATTAAAAAGTCAAGGCGTCTAATGGGCAAGTGGCACATAGCAAAAACTTAGTCAGCATTTTCTGTTCTATCCTCTACAAATCACAATAAATCAAGAAAGAACTCAACTGTTAACACCTCTAAACTCTTACCACTGCACATCAGAGAAATGCTACAGCTAAAGAGTCTCACGTTTAAGTGACTGAATTAAAAAGGTTAAGTTTAGATAGGGTTTAGGTTTAATAGCTCTTCCCACACAGGCTGAAACATGTCCCACTATCTCAGAGTTCATTCTCCAGCATTAGGGACTTCATTTCAGAAATTTTACCAACTAATTCTGCAGATTACAAAGATCTATTATAGCCAAGTTGCCAGGCAGCGAGAAAGAGGGAGACAAGAGACATAAACATTCTCTGATAGTATTTTGATTAAGGTTGCAAATATTTAGCTACCATTCATTTAGAGGTTTGTGGCATTTGCATTTAACTTATTTTGGGGGATGACAAACTGATATGTTAGTCAAGAATTTCATTTTTGTGGAATGTTGAAAAATGACCAACGCGAATATGAAAAAAGAATTTGGTGAGAGTGAGTAGATGGTGGAAAACTTAACCTGATTAGTCTAAATTAATCTATGATGAATCTAAAACCTTAATATGGGGCTAGATTCTGGGGGCAGCAGTACTGAAGGCTTCCCAGCTCAGCCTCTGGCTTTTCTTCTGAGGACAAGAGAAGAGCTGTGAATTATCACTCCACCATTCACCTACTTGAACTACAGTGCTCTTTTAATGGTATTTGAAATCCCACTAAAAACATGGGAGTGCCTGCTACTTGTGATGGCTATTAAAAACAAACAAACAAACAAAACAGTGATGTAAATGTTACAGAAAGAGAACAAGACTGAAATCCAATGTTACCTAAACTCATATACCTACAGCAAATAAAACTGAGTACACACTCACAGAATTCCTAGAGCAATGGTTCTAAACCATGGCACTGAGTTGGGATCACCTGGAATACTCATGGAAACTATCATCAATGTTCAATACCTCTCCTCCCAGGAATTCTGACACAGGGCGCCTGGGAGAAATAGCAGTAAATCTTAACAGCTCCCTATAGGAAAGGGCTTTGGCTCTGGGCTTTGCTGGGCCCTGCACAGCATGAACAAAGTTCTAGAGCTTATGGAACAGTGTACCTGAATGTCTTCAACCTTTATTCTTTTTTTCTCCTTTTTTGTTCTTTGTTTAGAAAATAAATACCTGGAAAAAGTATGTGGAATTTCATATAATTGTGATCTTCCCTTATGATAATTATGTATTTGTTTATGTATCTGAATAGTCCTCCTTGCAAGAGAGCAAATAGATTTTCTCATTATTCTTTTCAATATCTAAATCTAAATACAGAATGGAAACTTTGCAAAGTAAGTGATAACATTAGATGCAAAATTCCCTGCTTGTCTCTGATGTATGATCTCAGCATTTACATGCATCTATACCGGAGATTATACCAATTTCATGAAACCCACCTTCATTTCTTAAGGTTTCCTTCTATAATTCTTGCAAAAGTTGTTCATTCAAATAACCTTCATCATAAGAATTTGCTATAAAATCCTATGATACTTTGTATCTCTGGGCCAAGCGGTTGATGGAAGGCTCTAATCACTGGAGGGACACCTGCCCACCACTATGTAGTATTTGTGGAAGACACAGAAAACCTGCCCTGCTGTGAGAATGTTCTCTTGCAGTACGCAGGAGGGTGACTGCAGCGGGAATTTTCCTACTAGCTACAAAAATTCGTATTGTCACCCATTTCTTACCCAACGGGAAATAAATTATTGGAACATTTGCACACAGCCGGAACCAGAGTATTTGTGGACATTATGTATGTGGCCATTACGAGTGATGTGTTTTCCAAGGGTACTGACCCTACTTTTATTAAGAAATGTCCAATTTTATCTTTGATTTAAAAAATTCCTTGAGCATAAATGCAAAAACTGCTTTAAAATATTTGTTTGCTAATTCTAATATCTAGACTATCTCAAAGTTTCTATCATTTGTCTTTCCCCTAGAGAAAACATGTTTTCTTATTTGTTCGTATGGCATGTAATTTTAAATTATACCATGGACATAGTGAATTATTTGTTGTAGAAAATTCTGAATTTTTTGTTTCCCCAAAGAGTGCTATTATTTTTTTAAGCAGGCAGTTAATGGGGCTGAACTAAAACTGCAAAAGTTGGCATCCATGGTGGGTGGCAGCTTAAATGTTTTATTAATTCTTTTCGTCTCAGCTGACCTGCTTACAATCTGCACAGCATACGCATAGGTCAAGGTTCAGGGAAAACTTCCGATGTAGAATCTGGGGTATTCCCCTTTAGTGGTATCCTTTCCAGGGTGTACTCTAAAATTTCAGTTGCTGTGGTTGTCTCAAAACTTAACTCTCTGGTTCTCCAAGCCAAGAAGACTAAAGATTTCTATGGGCCCTTTAGTTGGTCCTCTTGGTGCTAACTGGAATGTACCTTCAGACTAAAAGCTGCATAAGGAGTAAGTTCCCTTATTCTTTTTCTTTCTTTCAAATGCCAACTTCACTTCAGTTTCTATCCACATTTATATACTCGCCTGTGGTTTTGGATAGTTGTCTTTATATTTATATATATATTTTTTTTCCCCCCAGATTTTTAAGCA
The DNA here is from genome assembly GCF_004348235.1 of Phoca vitulina. Taxonomy (NCBI): domain Eukaryota; kingdom Metazoa; phylum Chordata; class Mammalia; order Carnivora; family Phocidae; genus Phoca; species Phoca vitulina. The sequence goes on along the minus strand of NW_022589741.1, from coordinate 2,489,178 downwards.
CTGAGATATAATTGATATATAACATTATATTAATTTTAGGGGTAAAGGTAATGATTTGATACATGTATACACTGCAAAGCCATGACTATAATCAGTTAACATGTATCACCACACGTAGTTGCAATTTTTTTTTCCTCCTGATGAAAACTTACTCTCTCAGCAACTCCTAAACATGCAATATTTCCCCCAGATTTTATAGTTGTCTTCTGTAGGGAGTTTGGTTCAACCGGATCTACTTCATCATATCTGGAAGTTTATATTAAGGATGTTGTTGTGCCAATTAATCAGATAGCAAGAAAAGAGTCTAAGCATATAAAGAACTGAATTGGATAAAAATGAAATGAATTCAATTTTAACAGCCATGTATCTCAGTTGACATCTTTCCACGAGTTTCTCCGCAAGAACTCTGGGGAGTTTTAAGTTTATTGGGATTAATATCATGGATATTAAACGAGCAATGGATTTGGGACATTGTTACAAAGTAAAACGAATGAGAAAATTATTAGCCAAGATTGACACTAATAAGATGTATTCTTTCTTTAGCCTCCACAGGCATGTACATCAGGTTTGCTTAAATCCTTGAAAGAAAAGGGCACCATCAGGTAATTATTGTGAGATAAGAACAAAATCATCATCATATAAGCAGTGATTATAAGGATGTTGAGTCACTTGAATTTGAAATGGACATTTACTTATTTGTTTGCCCTATAATTAAGATAAATTATCTTTTTTATTTAAATTAAATTAACATATAGTGTATTATTAGTTTCAGAGGTAGAGGTCAGCAATTCATCAGTCATTACATCACGTGCTCATTACATCACGTGCCCTCCTTCATGCCCATCACCCAGCTACCCCACCCCCCCTTACCCACCTCCCCCTCCAGCAACCCTCAGTTTGTTTCCTATGATTAAGAGTCCCTTATGGTTTGTCTCCCTCTCTGATTTCATCTTGTTTTATTTTTCCCTCTCTTCCCCTATGATCCTCTGTTTTGTTTCTTAAATTTTGCATATGAGTGAGATCATATGATAATTGTCTTTCTCTGACTGATGTATTTCGCTTAGCATAATACCCTCTAGCTCCATCCACGTCATTGCAAATGGCAAGATTCCATCCTTTCTGATGGCTGAGTAATATTCCATTGTGTGTGTGTGTGTGTGTGTGTGTGTGTGTGTATGTATATATAGACCACACCTTCTTTATCCATTCATCTGTTGATGGACATCTGGGCTCTTTCCATAGTTTGGCTACTGTGGACATTGCTGCTATAAACGTTGGGGTGCAGGTGCCCCTTCGGATCCCTACATTTGTCTCTTTGGAATACCTAAGGATAAATTATCTTTTAACTTAATGTTATCAAATCTTATGACCTCATTCTTCAAAAAGAAAGCTAGAATCTTTCAAAAATTAAAAGAAAAGCAGATATGCTTACCCTATAAATAAATGCCAATGTTAGTACCTTCCTTAACACAGTATTACTTAAAAAAAAAAAAAAAAATCACATGCACAACGGCACCTGAGTGGCTTAGTTGGTTAAGTGTCTGCCTTTGGCTTAGGTCCTGATCTTAGGGGCCTGGGGTCAAGCCCTGCATCAGGCTCCCTGCTCAGCAGAGAGTCTGCTTCTCCCTCTCCCTCTGTGATCTCCCTTGTTCTCACTCAAATAAATTAAAATAAAATCTGTTTAAAAATCACACAGAAAACAAAATAAAAAAACATCAGTTAAACTGGATATTAAGCTAAAAAGAATTTTTAAAACTATTACAATTTTTATTTGGCTTTTGGGACTATACAACAAGCTTGACCAAAAACTGAGCCAGCATCTTTTTCTGCTGCTGTCTTCATCCTTAAGAATGTTCTAATTATTTATTTTTGAGTGAAAATATTTCCTACAAGGGAAATGCCTGCATACTTAGACCACTGATGAGGACCAGGTTGTCCAGTCCTTGAATAAAGTCCCTCGGCTGCTTTCTGCCAGAAACTTCACCCAGCCATTGCCAAACAACAAAATTACAAGACCATCAGCACATGAAGAAGTTGGCAATTCTGGACTTTTTAGAACACAGTAGAGAGGTTGTTGAACACTATTTCTTGGAACATGACTTCCTTTGGGACATCTATAAGGGCTTGCATTAAATCCTGCGTGTGGTAAGAACAATACTCCGGTCCCACTGAATATGTGCTTTTTCTCATTCATGGATAAAAAGTCAAAATACATTTATTTTTTTTTAAGATTTTATTTATTTATTTGACAGAGAGAGACACAGCGAGAGAGGGAACACAAGCAGGGGGAGTGGGAGAGGGAGAAGCAGGCTTCCCGCCAAGCAGGGAACCCGATGTGGGGCTCGATCCCAGGACCCTGTGATCATGACCTGAGCCGAAGGCAGACGCTTAACGACTGAGCCGCCCAGGCGCCCCTCAAAATACATTTAAAGCCCATTAGTGATGTAAGAGCCCTATGAATTGGAGACCATGGTAACTAAGTCTGAACACAAGAACAGCTTTGACTGTTTTCAGTGTATTCACTCACTGCAAGGTGTGCAGGTAGTCAAGAAGTACGCTGTAGAACAAGGAAATTATAAGCCAGGTTTGAGCACCATAAAGACTTCTGGATGAAAGAGAGAGAAATGAATGTGATTCTCTATTTGTTGTTCATTTGTTTATGGTAATAAATGAAGGCAAAACGGTAAGAAGTGACAGAAATCTAAGTTTATAAGAGAAATCTAAATGCCCAAGTATAGGATATATGGTCAAGAAGAAAACATTGATGAGTAACTCTATGCTAAGAGGGTTATTCCTTTTAAGAAAAAAAAGCAGCAGTACAAACTGGAGCCTTGAGATTAAGTGGAGTGAATGTCTTGTCTTTGGTTCTGTGTCAGTCAGAAAAGGTTACGCTACAGTAACAAATGACCCCAATATGTCAGTGGCCCACAGTGAAGGTTTATTTCTAGCATATATTACCTGTCAATATTGAGTTGGCTGCAACTCTGTTCCACATCACTTCACCACTGAACCCCGGCTGATGGAGCAGGGTCTATTTTGAACACTGCTGATTCTCATGACAGAGCAAAACGGTCAACCACATGCTGGCTCTTCAAGCTTCTGCTTAGAAATGACATACATGATTTCTGCTCATATTTCACTGGCCAAAGCCTGTCAGATGGTCATGCCTGAGCCCTGCAGGTGTGGTGTAAAGCTCTCCATCACCGAGGAGCACCTCTAGGAGAAACACTGAATATGGATGAACATAAAATATACCACAGCTATTTATTAGCATGTAATTTAAGAGCTTTATTTTTTCTGAAATGTAGTGTGCCATTTTTGGGGAAAGAAAACAAACTAAAAGTATCAATATTGAAGATGGTTGTGAAGATAAGTATGATGTGTACTAAATGCTTGGACCAGGGACTGAGGCTCACAGATTACAGTACTGTTTGATTATTTCTCTCTTCCATTTACCCATAATATGACCACATATCATCTGACAGAACTTTGTGACAAGAACTCACCCAGAGGCAGTGTAAGACTTATTAGTCTATATGGCTGGCAGACAGCATTGCTGTGAATTCAGGAACAAATCCAAAGAAAATGCACACTTTTGACAATTAGACACAAGGTAAAAGATTTTGCCTTAACATTTGTCCCTCAGAATGAAGCCTTTGGAGAGGGAGTCTATGTGTCTGATTGATTCATTTTATTTATTGAGAAATAATTCATTCCCTGATGGGAGAGTTATGAAAAATAATTGCAAAATTTAGGATGATAATTAAGGGAAGTTAGTGTGATCATTCCCGATGGGTTTGATCACTCTTGGCCTATGGAAAAGGGTTCCCAAAAAAGTCCAAGTCAGTGGGAAGCAATCCAGCAGAGCCATGTTCCTATAATCCTCTCAAAGCTAACTAGGGACCAGTTATTGCACAATCTCCAGGAAACATGGCCCAGAACATTCAGGAATTCACACTAAGGGGCCTGTGTTTGCCATCACTGTTTTCATCACAACATGGAAAGTTTTGCTAGATGCCCCAGCAGCTTGTGGTAACTAGAGTAAGTACGTCTGGTTCATAATGACCCAAGACCCTGAAAATAAAACTACTCTTCACAGCAGAATTTTCTGACAAACTCTAACTGAAAAATCCTACCTTTCGCGTTGTTAGGAGATGCTAGGCATTCACCACAGCTTTCTGTCAGTCACATTTTCCTGACTCGGTGGAAGGGATTCTATGAAATTTACCCTGGAATGGCCACAGATCGTTCATTAAAGAGGGATGAACCTCTTGTTGCAACTACTTTATAGCTATAAGAGAACAGAATACACTTGAACTGGTTGGGGAAAATAAGATACTGTGGGTTTTTAATTATAAATGAGTTATATACCAATCCTTGACACAACAACTATTTGATGACTCGGTCATAACCTATTTTCTGTCACGTATGGCTTACTGACTGAGAAAACATTTCTCTGTCCCTTTATACGGCAAGAATCACTACTACACTTGGCCAGGTATAGAGCATGTTGAAACTTCTCAACTTTGGATCCAAATTTCAAAGCTACTTATTCAGAAAACACACACACACACACACACATGCACACCACAAACAGAATGATCTTTCAGAAACACTAGGTCTAAAAAAAAAAGATAATATTCCCTTTGGAATTCTCAATTATCCCCCCCATTTGTATATGTGTATGAATATCTGTGCAGTGCATATATTATTTTTGTTTACTTTTATTTTTACTACCTATAAGCTCCTTGAAGACAGGAACTGTCTTTAATTTTAAGGGCTCCAAGCTTGGCCCATGCATTTCTAAAGAAAGGTTTCTTGAACTACTGCTCAAAACTAGAAAACCTACAGATTTTGGTTCTCTCTTTCCAGGGACAGGTGAATATTTCTCACCACTCCCCATTTCTATCTCCACTTCCTAACCCATATTTCTTAAAATAATATAATATTCTATAACAAAGTTAAAAATGTAAGACAGCTCATGGTAACAGTTATATTTCCTCAAGATCAATTATGAGCTGATGCTATAAACAGTACCTTCATTTATTAATGTTCATAGCTGAGCTGTGTGTTCTGTTTTTTCTTCAACCACTGATAATATGAAGGACCCCAGGAAAGCCCTCTTACTGCCAGTAAAAGGAAGCATGCACAGGGGGTGCAAGCAACATCCTAGTCAGTCTGTGTGTACTGGTCTGTTCAAACCTTACAACAATCATAAAAGGTCCTAGTTTTTATTTTCATTATCTCAATATGGAAACGGAGGTCAATGTAAGTTAAGTGACTTGCTTAAGTTCCTAGAGCCAGGCTATGTCAGAACTCAATGGGAGGCAGTCGGGCATCACATTCGTTCCCTTAATCACTACAATATGCACCCTCATTGCACTTAGCATTTTCATTTGTAACGAAGATCCAGATCCAGCTCTAAAAAGTATATAATTTTAGAATACTCGCTGTAAACAACGAACAATCTACTTCTTGATTCTTTTGCAAACAAGAGTCAATGACTACTAGCACAAACCTCAACTCAAGAATAAGCATGATCTTCAGGATAAGTAAATCCACTAAGAAACAAAAAGCTTTTTATTAGAAACACAAGTCCTCAACACACATAGCATAGTCATAAAATGCAAACCTTTCTATTATATTGGGGAAAAAAGGTCATGTCTGATAAAGTCTAGCACAAGATAAGATTATCAGGAATGTATGAAATAATCTAGAGTTCTAAGGAGCTATGTAATTTTAATATATGGTGATTAAATTACCTAATTAAAATGATTTACATTTTTATTCATAGAAAGAGTCAAATATAGGTAAGAGATCAAGTTTTACTAAATGTGCCCAGTGCAGATTTGGGCAGAACAGAAAAATGAACTCATGAGCCAATGCTAGGAAACCTTTGGTTCTTAAAAACTCTTCCAATTCAGTAGAAACAACTATTGTTGAAAGTCCTTGAAAAGCGCTTTCAATAATTGTGCATTGCAATTTGCAGATTCAGCTATGAGTGTGAACTATTAGCCTAATCACTACCGTGAATGCTGTTTTTGCAGTGTTTTCCACAACTGTTCATCTTTCCTGTTTGACTACAACCACACTGGTTCACAGACCCAACTTCTTCCCGAACGGTTACAAAAACCTTCACCTTCTGACTCTGTTCTGAGTGATGTGTCCTCCCTAGAGCTGCCAGATGGAATTTACAAAACTATGACCATCATCCCAAAATAATGCATTCCTCAGGGGTCAAAGTTTAGCAACTAAACTACACAGCAAAATTCAATCTTATCTTCTTCATCAGAGTCCACTCACTCATCTTTTTCATGAAAATTACTGTCATAATTGCTTTTCGTGGCTACAAATTATAATAATGTTTAAGTAAAGGAACTAATCGTTTTTAATGTAACTCAACAGTAAGTAAGAGAGAGACACTCCTAGTGGCCACCCAGTTGCATTCAGTAGTCTCCCCTATGTTACTCCCAATGAGCCTGATTCTATCAGCTTCCCCAGGTTGCTAGCTACGTGTGTGCGGCCACCACACTCCCATTATCCCATCCATATGTGAGCAGAAAGCTGCTTTTTAGATTAACCAGAGCAAATTCAATATTTATTTTATTTTATTTTATTTTTTTAAAGATTTTTATTTCTTTATTTGACAGAGACAGACACAGTGAGAGAGGGAACACAAGCAGGGGGAGTGGGAGAGGGAGAAGTAGGCTTCCCGCGGAGCAGGGAGCCCGATGCGGGGCTCGATCCCAGGA